>NC_090436.1:282207715-282510746 GCF_031143425.1 Pleurodeles waltl
TAAGGTCGAATTTTCCAGAATGGTTTCCTATTCCTGCAGCATTCCAAGAGACCATGGAGAGACTCTGGTTAATGACTAGATTGTGTAAACATTCCCTTCCCCCGGGAGCTATTTAAAGCTTCTATTAACCAGCTCCAATTTCCCTCATTGGGACCTGAGAGATGTGAGGGACCGTCCTCCAGTAGCATCAACACTCTTTCACCTTGGAGGAGGGAAACATTTACATTTTCCAAGGAGGAAGCCATATAAGCGGGCGTTTGATGGGAGTTGGCACTGTTTAAATTTAAAATGGGGGGAAATGCTGCTGATTTAAAGAGACTTCCTTACCCCTATATTGGGACCACATCTATACCTCTACACTGTAATTGTTCACAGTTAACTAAAATCAGGCTTATAACAGTTTTAGGGAAAAAACACACTTTTGTCTTTGACACTCCTATACTCTGATCGAGATCAACCCGAGCAATATCATTACTGTCAATGAATTGAAGCTCATCAATTCCTGTAAAACAAGAAATTAAAGAAATTAATAAAGAACAGTTTATGGTTAAATTCATATCAAATAAAGCAGAAAACTCTAGGCATTCAGGGGTCTCTGTATGACCTTGAAAACTGTCTTCCATAGTATGTACTACCCCCCCTTTGTGAATGACTGAGTTGGGAATCAAAGCTACTGCATTAGCGTTCACGTTACAAGTAGTAATAGCATGCGGATTTGGGTCAGATATCATGCACACAGAGACGGGAGGAACATACTGTTGCACACCCTGAGATGGAGATGAGTCATGTTCTCCACAAAAAACAGGGGATCCAACCGCCCCCATCCCCTTATGCCCCTCTTTCCTCAGTACCAATCCATGTTCTTGTTCTTCCCCCTGAGGAGATGTTACACTGGGGTCCTTATCCTCGAACTTAACCTTTCTTGGATTTTTGGGGGAAATTCTCCATTTTCCCTATTTTGCCCCTTTCTTTTCTTTTTTCCCCATTTTCTTTTCTTTAAATGTTTTTGCAGCCAAAATCCCTTTAGGCTCCACCATCGATAGGTCAGGGTGCACTTTGGGCACTCCTCATAGACTGGGACCAATTTGAGGCTGACAGTGAAGGAACACTGGTTGGATAAAGGAGCTAAGTCCACCCTGGCAGGAGGTTTAACCTTGGGACTTAGGCCCAAATTAACAAAACTGTCACCATATGCAGTACAGCACCCAAAGTGGGCAGTACCCAAAGGTGCTGTGCTGCTTTGTGCGACTGGAAGAGAGCTGGAAAGTGCCTTATATTGAAATGTGGCACTATCCTACTCTGTCCCTACTGCTGCCACCCAATAAGGCTGCTGAGCGCTACACACAAACCTTTGCTCCATAGTACAAGGGTGTGTGTGAGTCTAGCATAGATTTTGTACTAGAAGTATAAAATTCTATGTCTATACTTTTCTTACTTTGGATGTGATGTGTACTTTGGAGCACACATGCAAAGTAGGAAAAGTTAGAAGAAATAAAAGCATTTCTCCTTTTTAAAGCCTGCTTTCAAGTAGCATAATTTAGTGGTGCAAAACTTAGTCTGCTATTGTTAGTAGAAATAATTTTGCATAAAAAAACATGAGTGGTTTCCACCCATGGAACACCCCCCTGATGCAGCGTCATGCAAAGCAGCACTTTGAGCTGCTTTGTGTTACTTTCAGGCAACTTTCAAGTGCAAACATGTTTTGCTCTTGAAAGTAAATACAAAACAAATGTTCTGATTCGTGTCACTTTTGTGATGCAAACCCAGCACAAAATGTTTTTTAACCTGGGTCTTAGTCTAGAAAGTGCAAGTCTAAAATGTTCAGTGGCCCAAGGCAAAATAATATATATCCAGAGAGGAATCCACAAGGTCAAATAGCCATTGGATGCAGTCCCGCTGAAGACATTGCTTTTTGACATGAAAGTGGGAGAAATTTGAATTTCACCCCCAGTGAGAGGGTCCTTGTAGGCTGGATACTTTTGGTACCTTCACTGTGTCAAGATTTCTCTGTTTGGACTTAGTTACTTGTTCAGAGCTCAGAACACTCCAGCGGGCCAAGGCTGCAGGCTGCAGCCAAAGAGGGCTTCATGCAGCCAGATATCTTCACCGTGAGGTTCCGCTGAATTAGATTTGCTGCTGCAGATAAGCTCCAAGCGGGATAAACCTGAATCTTTAGCCCAACTCCAAAGTGCCTCAGACAGATTGGCTTCACAGGTTTGCCCCTGTCCTCTGCAAGTCTTCAGCTGACAACTTTTCTATGCCCTAGGTTCCAGGGGTGGCAGCAGAAATCTTCCCAGACACGGACAAGGGTTCTAGAATCTCAGAAACAGCACTTGTGGGCCAGTACACTCACTCCAGGAGAGGCCAATATGAGAGTCCAGGGCAAGTGCAGTTTCAACTGGTCAGTTGGATAGTTGCAGGAGAGGCCTGTTGTAGCTTGTATTCTTGTAGCATGAACAGGAGTCAGCCTTATGACTCTTGGAGTCCACTTTTTTTGTCCTGGGCAGAGGAGGGAGCAGCTCCAGCCCATCAGGCTCCTCTAAAGTAACAAACAAAAGGTCCAGTCCTTTTATGTTCTTCCTCAGGTGCAGAAAGTGTTCCAACGAGTGGACTCCATATTTATGCTTGGCACTAGCTTGTGGACGAGGGCTGCTCCTGCCCCCTCCCTCACCAATGGGTTAAAATGGTCCCAGAGGTGACCCTACTCACTTTAGCCATAGATCCTGTCTGCCCAATTGCAAACAATCCCACAGTGCTCCTCTCTTTCAACATTCAAAATGGTGAAGGGCTTCTCCTCTGTGATCACTCCAGACCAGTTCTGGGGCAGCTCCTCATCCACTGGTATCGGTGTCTCACTGACTGGATGAATACAAACAAGCATTTACAATACAATGGATCTTGCATTTGCTCGAGTTAAAGCTATTTACATTGTAAACTTCTAATCTGACTTTTCTTGCCACATAAACTGAAAAGTAAAACGGTTTCACATAAGCAAGCCGACGGCCGTCATGAGCGCAAAGCAAACACACAAAAAGAAACAGAAGTTTGCCTGCAGTGAAACGTATTGGAAAAAGTGCAATTATCCCTCTAACCGGCAAAAGTGCAATTATCCATATAGCCAACAGAAATGCAAATATCTATGTAACAGGGTCGATCTCATACAAAGTGCTCTACTACTGCCCAGCGAGATCGCACTGCCTATGAAATAAAGAGAAAAAGTAGAGCAGAAACCATACAGAAAACATGGAGCCTTGTATGTTTTCAGTAGTTGGCTGGTGTGCTCGAGGCGGGCTAAACACCGGAAAAGGCATGACGTTTGCATACCTTGCACTAATGAAATCAATTTTAAAAAGCAAGCCCACATACTAACCAAACTGATGGGATTGACATTGGCGTGATTACAAGCCCATAGAGTGATTACAACAGGGACAGAGCACTTTGCGCTTGACTCTAACAAGGGACCTGCCCAGGTGTCATTTGATTTATGCCTGTAACTGAGGAGGCACAGTTAAAGTTAATTAAGTTCCTGGGAATAGACCAAATGGTCATCCTGCCAGAGGAACAAAAACACCTCCCCACACTCAAGCCTTTGTCTCTGCTCTGGCAGCTGTTTTCACCCCTCATTCAGGGCCACTCACTGGACAGCTTCAGCTGTAGGGTAATGAAATTAGCCCACAGAGACTTTTGGTATGGAAATGGTAGCATTCCAAAGTTATGTTTCCTTAATTATTATGAAACATCTGAATTCCCTATTGAATTGAGCTCTTGATAAATATTGAAAAGAGTTGTCTAATAATGTTTCTATTGCTTCCCAGTGTTTCAATATTGCCTAGGCAGCCTTTCTATACTGAAAATTGCTTTTGAGTGCTAGACACTCTAAGGTCATGCTAACACTACATTTCTACATGCCCTACTTTTAAATTTCATGCCCCCTGCCTTGTGGGCTATATGGCCTATTTAGGGGTTACATTATTATTTAAAGGGAATATTTGGACCTGCAACAAAGGGTTTACTTTGACAGGCCAATTTGCAGTTTTTACTAGGGGTGGGTGGAGCTCATTGAGTCCCACTATGTGGAATTCTGCGATGTGGTAAAAAATCTCTGCGATCTCCATGGAATTCCAACAGTGGGCAGAGTTGCTCGATGTGCCCAGTCATGCTACGTTTTTCACATTTGGGAGCGTGATTTCCATTCTCGAGTTGCAAATATCATGTGAACTGCACCATATGATTCGCATAGGTGCTGCGTGTTAGACTTTTCATCCTTGGCATGGTCTCCCTTAACTTTTTGCCTCTGTTCCCCAGGTTGTTGATGTGTGCTGGACTCTGATTTTACTGTTTTTGTTACTCTGGGCACTTTACCACTGCTAACCAGTGCTAATTGCAAGTGCTCCTTTACAAAATGTTTATGTAATTGCTATATCCATGATTGGCATATTTGATTTACTAGTAAGTCCCTAGTAAAGAGCACTAGAGGTGCCAGGGCCTGTAAATCAAATCCTACTAGTGGGCCTGCAGCACTGATTGTGCCACCCACATGAGTAGATCTGTAATTATGTCTCAGACCTGCCACTGCAGTGTCTGTGTGTGCAGTTTTAACAGTAAATTCGACTTGGCAAGTGTACCCACTTGCCAGGCTTAAACCTTACCTTTTCTTAAATGTAAGGCACCCCTAAAGTAGGCCCTAGGCAGCCCCAAGGACAGGGTGCAGTGTATGGTTAAGGTAGGACATATAGTCATGTGTTTTATATGTCCTGGCAGTGAAATATTGCAAAATGTGTTTTTCACTGTTGCAAGGCCTGTCCCTCTCATAGGTTTACATGGAGGCTACCTTTAAATTTGACTAAAGTGTAGATTCCCTTTGGGAGCAGATGGACATGTGGAGTCTCTGAGCTCACAATTTAAAAATACATCTTTTATTAAAGTTGATTTTAAGATTGTGTGTTTAAAATGCCACTTTTAGAGAGTGGGCATTTTCTTGCTTATACCATTTCTGTGACTCTGCCTCTTTTTGGATTCCCTGCTGGGCGTTGAGGTGTCGGGACTCGGTGAGTAATAGTTATTTATTTGTTGTGTGTGTTCCACAATGCTAATTTCCTTTTTAATAGCAGTGCTGACTCTCAGGGGTAAGTTAAGGTTTTGTTTATTTACTATGCTTTCCAGTTTGAGCTAGCAAGGTGAGCCAGCGCTTCCTAATTGCACTCATGGCCACGCATTTGGGCTAATTATTTAAGAAGCCATGCAGATAGAGGCTCCTCCTGTCACCAGCAATAAGATAGTGGTAGTAGTAATAAGTAATATCAGTGAGTTAGCATTTCTTTCTCTGTGCCTTTCATTATGTAGTTTATGCAATCCCTCCCAATCGCAATCTCCCGGTGATGTGTAGTATGATATCATCATAGTATGTATGCATCTATGCATTGAAAAAAATGGATGCTGAGCTGCCCCATCAAAGGTGGTTCAGAGGCAAAGATCATTTGTTGCAATTTGAATGCATTGTTAGTGGTATGTAGTTGTACATGTGGAGCCATGTTTACTTACAAGGCCCTTTGCACTGCCGGAAGTCACGTTTAGTGATGACCTGGCAGCGCACACTTCAAGGCCATATTCATAAGGCCATGTAAAGCCACCCTGTGTGGCTCTTCATTGCCTTGTAAATGTGGACTGAGTCAACGCAGTGCAAGTCGCTGTGTTGACTCATCCGGTGAGAGGGACGCATGCCATGGGTGTTACAGTGGGTGTTCCCAGGTAACACCCATGGCTTTTGACACAGTCCCAGATTTACAACGTTTTGTAAACCTGGGGATGTGCCAAAAGCCTACGCCTCCCCAGGGCAGGGTATAAGGGAGACACAATGATCAGAAATTCCTTTATTTCACCTTGTTTTCTTTTTCCTTTTTCTATGTGTGCTGTTATCTGCAGCACACATAGAAAAAGTAAAACTCCTCTTATGATTTTTTTTATTTTTGCAGGAAGGTGTACCGTCCTGCACAAAAGCAATCATCCCCTCAATGAAGTCACCCTTGCAGCATGGTGCAGGGGTACCTGTATTGGCTCATGGCAGCCCATTCTGCACCAACACAGGAGAAGAGGAGAGGAATGGGTCATATCTTGTAGATACGGAAGATTCCTGCCCATTTCTTTTAAAGCAGGGCAGTGCTGCAAAAAGGCTTGCAGTGCTGTCCTGCATCAAAACTTTGCAAATATGGCTCATAATTAAGGAAATTTGGAGTAGGGCTTGTGTGTAGGAATTAAGAAAGTATTGGATTAACTCGAGTTGAGTTCATCACACTAGGCGATCTGATTTAGAGAAGTACAATGTTACTGTGTTTGCCTCTGATTGTCAGAATATTTTTGGGGAGATTAACTGTACCACTAACCTTTTTTTTAAATCTTTATTTCTTACCTCAGCACCCAAGGGGAAGAAGAGGGCAACATCGGAGGTGAGGCCAGAGGAGATAAGGGTGCCAGTGCCACCACCAGTGCAGATGCAGGCAGATCTGCTGGCCCCAGTAGATCTTCCTATTATATTATTATTATTACCCTAATTTTCACCTCTCCTCATTTCAAATAGTTTTTCTATTAGTTTTACCCTGCCTGTCACCCTTTTTTTGTACTTATTTTAGTTCTATCTAAGCTTTGTTAAATTGTTGTTATCTCTTCATTTTCCTATTTTTCATGTTTCTGTACCTGACCTCCTCCTGTCTGTACTAGCTTTCTTCTGCTTTCCTTCTAAGCTTAGCTTTCCCTTCTCCCCTTATATATCTTGCAGACTGGAACTTTAATACTATGAGGACCGATTTGTAGGACAGTTATTCTACTGACAAGATTGCATACACAAGTCAGATTTTGTACGCATGTCTGTGAAGATTATTTTTCCCTTGCTCATGCCTATTACATTTGCCACCCAACACTTCACCATAGAATCTCCTCGGTTGACCAAAGTATTCCACCCTTTTATTGTGCTTCAGTGACTTAGCTCTGCCCGTATAATATGAAACGTTTGCAGTTGATTGCAGCATTTTTTACAGCTCTACCAACCACCAGTGCAGGGGCCAGCAGCAACACCAGAGCACCTGATGTGGCAGTGGTCGGAAGGGGGAGAACCATCTGCAGCAGGTGAAGGCTTTGGTAAGTCATATTACTTTTGCCCTTTGATAATTACTAATATACTCACTGCAAGGGCGTTGCCTGTGAAGCCCCTGGTTTAGAAGCTATAGCGGGGGTTGAGTTCTTAATGGCCTCTTCTCTCTGCAAATCAGTAGACAATAGCTCATAATGAACGGTCGCTACAAATGATGGCTTGATGAAAAAGCGAAAAAAGGATGGACTGCTAGTGTTGGCTGCTATGAGACAGGACTGCCCTCTATAGAAGTTGAAAAATGCACCCCAGAACTGTGGAGTGGGACTCTAAGTTTAACCC
The DNA here is from genome assembly GCF_031143425.1 of Pleurodeles waltl. NCBI lineage: Eukaryota > Metazoa > Chordata > Amphibia > Caudata > Salamandridae > Pleurodeles > Pleurodeles waltl. Next base: position 282,215,139 of record NC_090436.1, read on the forward strand.
CTTCGCTGCCAGGCCTTTTCCCCCTCCTGTGCCGAGCCTTTTTTTGGCTATTTGGGGCAGTTCGCGCTTAGGCACTCATAACTTTTTGTTCACATAAGCTACCCACGCCAAATTTGCGTCCTTTTTTTCCAACATCCTAGGGATTCTAGAGGTACCCAGACTTTGTGGGTTCCCCTGAAGGAGACCAAGACATTAGCCAAAATACAGTGAATATTTTGTATTTTTCAAAAAAAGGGGAAAAATGGGCTGCAGAAGGCAGCTCGTGGTTTTTTCCCTGAAAATGGCACCAACAAAGGGTTTGTGGTGGCAAGATCACCATCTTCCCAGCTTTCAGGAACAGGCAGACTTGAATTGGAAAACCCAATTTTTCAATATAATTTTGACATTTTACTGGGACATACCCCATTTTTACTATTTTTTGTGCTTTCAGCCTGCTTCCAGTTAGTGACCAAAATGGGTGAGAAACCCATGCTGGATCCCAGAAAGCTAAACATTTCTGAAAGGTAGACAAAATTCTGAATTCAGCAAGGGGTCATTTGTGTAGCTCCTACAATTGATTCCTACAGAAAATAACAGCTGAAATAAAAAAATATTGAAATTGAGGTGAAAAAAACAGCAATTTTTCTCCACATTTTACTCTGTAACTTTTTTCTGCAATGTGAGATTTTTGAAAGCAATATAGCGTTACGTCAGCTGGACTCTTCTGGTTGCGGAGATATATAGGGCTTGTAGGTTCATCAAGAACTCTAGGTACCCAGAGCTAATAAATGAGCTGCACCTTGCAATGGGTTTTTATTCTATACCAGGTATACAGCAATTCATTTGCTGAAATATAAAAAGTGAAAAGTAGGTATCAAGAAAACCTTTGTATTTCCAAAATGGCCACGAGATAAGGTGTTGAGAAGCAGTGGTTATTTGCACATCTCTGAATTTCGGGGTGCTCATACTAGCATGTGAATTACAGGGCATTTCTCAAATAGACGTCTTTTTTACACACTGCCGTAAATTTGGAAGGAACAAATGTAGAGAAAGACAAGGGGCAATAACACTTGTGTTGCTATTCTGTGTTCCCCCAAGTCTCCCGATAAAAATGGTACCTCACTTGTGTGGGTAGGCCTAGCGCCCATGAAAGGTAATGGCTCAAAACACAACGTGGACACATAACATTTTTTCACAGAAAACAGAGGTGTTTTTTGCAAAGTGCCTACCTATGGATTTTGGCCTCTAGCTCAGTCGGCACCTGGGGAAACCTAGCAAACCAGCGCATTTTTGAAAACTAGACACCTAGGGGAATCCAAGATGAGGTGACTTGTGGGGATCTGACTAGGTTCTGTTACCCAGAATCCTTTGCAAACCTCAAAATTTGACCCAAAAAACACTTTTTCCTCTCATTTCGGTGACAGAAAGTTCTGGAATCTGAGAGGAGCCACAAATTTCCTTCCACCCAGCGTTCCCCCAAGTCTCCCGATAAAAATGGTACCTCACTTGTGTGGGTAGGCCTAGTGCCCACGAAAGGAAATGGCCTAAAACACAACGTGCAAACATCAAATTGTTTCACAGAAAACAGGTGTTTTTCACAAAGTGCCTACCTGTGGATTTTGGCCTCTAGCTCAGCCGGCACCTAGGGAAACCTAGCAAACCAGTGCATTTGTGAAAACTAGACACCTAGGGGAATCCATGATGGGGTGACTTGTGGGTCTCTGACCAGGTTCTGTTACCCAGAATCCTTTGCAAACCTCAAAATTTGACCAAAAAAACACTTTTTGCTCTCATTTTGGTGACAGAAAGTTCTGGAATCTGAAAGGAGCCACGAATTTCCTTCCACCCAGCGTTCCCCCAAGTCTCCTGATAAAAATGGTACCTCACTTGTGTGGGTAGGCCTAGTGCCCACGAAAGGAAATGGCCCAAAACACAACGTGGACACAACAAATTTTTTCACAGAAAACAGTGCCTACCTGTGGATTTTGGCCTCTAGCTCAGCCGGCACCTGGGGACACCTAGCCAACCAGCACATTTTTGAAAACTAGAAACCTAGGGCAATCCAAGATGGGGTGACTTGTGGGGCTCTGACCAGGTTCTGTTACCCAGAATCCTTTGCAAACCTCAAAATTTGGCCAATAAAACACCTTTTCCTCTCATTTCGGTGACAGAAAGTTCTGGAATCTGAAAGGAGCCACAAATTTTCTTCCACCCAGCGTTCCCCCAAGTCTCCCAATAAAAATGGTACCTCACTTGTGTGGGTAGGCCTAGCGCCCATGAAAGGAAATGGCCCAAAACACAACGTGGACACATCACATTTTTTCACAGAAAACAGTGGTGTTTTTTGCAAAGTGCCTACCTGTGGATTTTGGCCTCTAGATCAGCCGGCCCCATGGGGGGCAGAAATGGCCTAAAATAAATTTGCCCCTCAACCCCCCCGGGGAGCGACCCTTGCCTACGGGATCGCTCCCTCTCCGTGACATTGGCTAAAAAAAAAAGATCCCCGTGCCTAGTTGTTTCTGCCTCCCTTGGGGGCAGTTTGACCTAAAATCAGCCGATTTGCCACCAAGGGGGGCAGAAATGGTCTAAATACAATTTGCCCCACAGGGGAGCGACCCTTGCCTAATGGGTCGCTCCCCATTTCTAAAAAAAAACAAGAAAAAAAAAAAAAAACACAAAACATTGTTTTGCCCTGGTGCCTAGAGGTTTCTGCCCCCCCTAGGGGCAGATCAGCCTAATAACAATAGGCCGCTCTGCCCCCAGGAGGGGCGGAAATGGCCTAAAATAAATTTGCCCCCCAACCCCACTGGGGAGCGACCCTTGCCTACGGGGTCGCTCCCCTTGCGTGACATTGGCGCAAATAAAAATCCCCAGTGCCTAGTTGTTTCTGCCCCCCTTGAAGGCAGATTGACCTAAATCCGCCAATCTGCCCCCAAGGGGTCGCTCCCCATCTCTAAAAAAACAAACAAACAAAAAAATAAGCTCCCCCAAAAAATTTGCCCTGGCGCCTAGAGGTTTCTGCCCCCCTAGGGGCAGATCGGCCTAATAACAATAGGCCAATCTGCCCCCGGGGGCAGAGATGGCCTAAAATAAATTTGCCCCCCCCAACCCCGAGGAGTGACCCTTGCCTACGGGATCGCTCCCCTTGTGTGAAGGCGCAAAAAAAAAGATCCCTAGTGCCTAGTGGTTTCTGCCCCCCTTGGGGGCAGATTGACCTAAAATCGGCCAATCTGCCCCCAAAGTGGGCAGAAATGGCCTAAATACAATTTGCCTCTCCAGGGGAGCGACCCTTGCCTAAGGGGTCGCTCCCCATCTGTAAAACAATAAAAACAAAAAAAATCCCCGGTTCCTAGTGGTTTCTGCCCCCCTTGGGGGCAGATCGGCCTAATTAAAATAGGCTGATCTGCCCCCCAAGGGGGCAGAAATGGCCTAAAATAAATTTGCCCCCCAGGGGAACGACCCTTGCCTAAGGGGTCGCTCCCCTTGCGTGAAATTCATGGAAAAAAAAAAACTCCCTGGTGTCTAGTGGTTTCTGTCCCCCTTGGGGGAAGAAATGGCCTAAATATAATTTGCCCCCTATGGGAGCGACCCTTGCCTAAGGGGTCGCTCCCCACCTCTAAAATCAAATACAAAAAACGCTTTTGAAACGCAGAGAGACTTCAAAGGGAAGGAAATTCCTTTCCTTCCCTTTGAAGTCTCTCTGCCTCCTCCACGTGATCTGAGCTTCCAGCGCGAAGGAGGAGGCATTGTGACAATCAGCGCGCGATTGCGCGCTGATGTCACAGGGGGGGTGGGGGTCTCAGGGGTGAAAGGGGAAGGTCTCCCCCTTCCATCCCTGCCTTGGGGGGGTGGGGGGAACCCCACAGAGGGAGCGCTAGTGCTCCCTCTGGCTCTGTGCCCAGGACGTAATGGTTACAATGTCCCCTGGGCATGGTCATTGGGCATAGTGGCATGTAGGGAGGCACAAATCAGGCCCCCCTATGCCACAAAAAAATAAAAAATAAACCACTTACCTGAACTTACCTAAATGTCCCTGGGATGGGTCCCTCCAGCATTGGGTGTCCTCCTGGGGTGGCCAAGGGTGACAGGGGGTGTCCCTGGGGGCATGGGAGGGCACCTCTGGGCTCCTTCAGAGCCCACAGGTCCCTTAACGCCTGCCTTTTGCAGGCGCTAAAAAACGGCGCAAAAGCGGCCGTACGGCATTTTTTTGGACCCGCCCACTCCCGGGCGTGATTTTTGCCCGGGAGTATAAATCCGACGCACATGCCTCGGAGTCGATTTTTTAGACGGGAACGCCTACCTTGCATATAATTAACACAAAGTAGGTGTCCACGCTAAAAAATGACGCTAACTCCATGGACTTTGGTGCTAGACGCGTCTAACGGCAAAGTATAAATATGGAGTTAGTTTTGCGTCGAAATTGCGTCAAAAAAAACGACGCAATTCCGGCGCAAACGGAGTATAAATATGCCCCTGGGTCTCTAGTTTGCTCCCTTTTCAAAGTAGGGACCACAGTCCTAGTCAGGGTAAGTCACAACACGATCCAAATTATCCTGTACTCACCCTCCGGTATCTCGGCACAGAAAAGGCAAGCTTAACTTAGAAGGCAATGTATAAACAATTTGTCCAATAACTCATACAGTAACACAGTGAAAACACCACAAAATGTACTCCACACCAGTTTAGGAAAAGAGATAATATTTATTGGAATAAGAACCAAAACAACAAAATCCAATATGCACAAGTCAAGATATCACTTTTTAAATGTTGACATGAGTATCAATTCATAAGAATCAGTGATTGTATCCTTGTAACACACAGTACCTGGGGTGTGTCAAAAATAACAACGCACCAGGTTGCAGAGGAGGAGATGCGTCAAAAAATAAGGCACTGTGTCGGATTTTCCAGTGCAGCACAGATGATGTTTGTTTCTTTACACGCTGCAAGGGGATGCTTCGCTTTCTAGGAGCGCAGGATTGGTTCCTCACTGTGATGCGGGGATATTGTGCCACTCAGGGATGATGCACTGAAAATCCTTGCTGTGCTGGTAAAAAGTAGCAGGTGCTGCATCAATCCGGTAGTCGATGCAGTGATTTTTCAGCCACAAGACAGTAGTTACACCGATTTCTGCAGACGTGTCGATTTTCTGAGGCACAGGGATTTTCTTCCCTTTGGTGAACTCTTTGTGGCCCTGAGACTTCAGAACTGGAGGCAATTTCTATCCAAACCCTTGGAGAGAACTTGTGGAGCAGGCAGAGTCCTTCTAGCAGAGTCAGGGGTCATCAGGCGGCAAGGCAACACACAGGGCAGCAATCCTTTTCAGCAAAGCAGTCCAGATGAGTCCTTCGGGCATCCAGGCAGTCCTTCTGACAGAGTCCAGGTGTAGATCCAGAAGTGTCTGATTTGGTAAGATCAGAGACCCAGTATATATTCCCAAAATGCCTTTAAAGTAGGGGAAACTTCAAAAAGTGGTTTTGAAGTGCACAAGTTCCACTTTCAACCCAGTTGGGTCTGCCAGGATCCCTGTTGGGTGTTATCAGTCTTTTGTGTGATGGCAGGCCAATGGCCTTTCAAGTGTAAGAGAGAGCCCCTCCATCCATCCTGCCCAGGGAGACCCATTTAGTATGCAGATGAATGTAGATATGACTGAGTGTCCTCTGTGTATGGCTGTCTGGGTGGAATGCACAAGGGGAGCAGTTAACCAGCACAGCCCAGATATGGATTGGAGACAGGCTGTAAGGCACAGAAGGCAAATAAATGCCCACTTTCTGAAAGTGGAAGTTCTATGGCCAACTTCACCAGTAAGCAAGATTTTCTATTACCGTTCTGAACATACTTAACATGACAGGGCTACTCCTTTCAGATCAGAATCTACCACTTAAAAGTAAGTAAGGGCAGCAGTTCTAATGCTGGCGTATGAGAGGAGCAGGCCTCACAGTAGTGAAAAATGAATGTATATGTTTTTCACTACCAGGAAATGCAAAACGTATAGGTACATGTCTTGCCTAGCACACTGCCCTATGGGTTACCTAGGGCCTACATTAGGGGTGACTTGTATATAAGAAAAGAGGAATTTAAGGCTCTGCAAGTAGTAATAAATGACAAGTCGAAGTGGCAGTAAAACTGCACACAAAGGCCTTGCAATGACAGACCTGAGACATGGTTAGGGGACTACTTATGTTTGTGGCACATTCAGTGCTGAAGACCCACTAGTAGCATTTAATTTATAATTTGGAATGAGTGCAGATTAATCTGCAGGCGGTCAGCATATTGCTGCCTATGTCTTCTTTTTTTAGAAAGTCTTGCACAGGAAGGTGGATGCAGTGCGCCAAACCCAGGACCCTGAAATATCCACCAACTGCCATTGCCTTGACTATGTTACTGCTATTGTCCGTGGCAACAAATCCACTGGAATGCAGCCATCCAGACACTTTGCTATTGAATTCCTGCAAGATGTTTACACCTGTGTGTGATTTCTCCATGGTGAACATGGCTGCTGTTGCATGGCGCAGCTCTTAGAACTTTCTTCAGGGACGACCTGTAGATAGCTTTTGTTTTTCCCCCAGAAAAGAGATCCAATGTGCAGTGATTCACATGTAATCCATCGCCTGACAACTGGTCCCCATGTCTGTCTCCGGGTAAATAGTGTGGACAACACCTTGCTGCAAAGCTTATCCAACCAATTGCTGCACATCGTGATGCAGCACTGGGACAGCAACTTTAGCAAAGAAAAAACATATTCTAACCTATGGGCAAAGGAACACTGGACATCACATGATCAAACAACAAGAAGGAGCAAGGAGGCATGGGAAACAAAAACACATACAAGCCTACGGCAAAGGGACATTGGTTGGATACGCAAAATAGCTACCAACCACATGGTCAAACAGTAACAACAAGGAGCAAGAAGGCATGGGGAACAAATAAAGAACACATACAAGTCTATGGCAAAGGGAAACTGGCTGGATGGACAAAATGGCTACCAGCCACATGGTCAAACAATAACAATAAGGAGCAAGAAGGCCTGGGGAACAAAGAAAGAACACATGCAAACCTATGTAAAAGGAACACTGGCTACATGCACAAAATGGCTGCAAACCACATAGTCAAACAACAGCAAGGACGCATGGCAAACAAATCACATGCAAGCCTATGGCAAAGGGAAACTGGCTGGATGAACAGGAAGAGCAAGAAGGCATGGGGAACCAAATAAAGAACACATACGAGTCTATGGCAAAGGGAAACTGGCTGGATGGACAAAATGGCTACCAGCCACCTGGTCAAATAACAACAACAAGGAGCAAGGAGGCATGAGGAACAAAGAAAGAACACATGCAAGCCTATGGCAAAGGAACACTTGCTGCGTGCACAAAATTGCTGCCAGCCCCAAGGTCAAACAACAATAAGGAGAAAGAAGACATGGCAAACAAAGAAAGAACACATGCAAGCCTTTGACAAAGGAACACTGGATGTATAGACAAAATGGGCGCCTGCCACATGGTCAAATAACAACAAAAACAAGGAAGCATAGGGTATACAAAAAGAATATATGCAAGCCTATGGCAAAGGAACACTGGCTGCATGCCCAACATAGCAGCAAGCCACATGGACAAAAAACATGAAAAAGGAGCAAGGAGAACAAAAAAGAACACATACAAGCCTATGGCAAAGACACACTGGCTGGATGCAGAAAATGGCTGTGAACCACATGGTCAAACAACAACTGTGAACAAGGAGGCATGGAGAACAAAGAACGCATGCAAGCCTATGGACATAGACTACACAAAATGGCCCCTGGCCACACAGCATGGAGATCAAAGACAAATGATGGATGATGACAAACACACGCACATGCACCCACACACACCTACACACACACTCACTGGCCATAAGGAGGCATGGTCGTAACACTGAAGAAAATACTAACATTAATTCAGCAATGCAAAACACAAAGATTACCTGGGATATAAAAAAATTCACAACAACAATACACACATTCTCCTATGTTATCAAATATTACCACACAACATATATACTTTTTGCAAAAAAAATTAACTGCAAAAGAAATCAATATCTTTAATTTAATCCAATGCCGTCCCTGCCCTAAAAGAAGTTTTAAAAACACATACCACTGAAGTTTTTATTTCATGCACTGATACTTGTACTGGGCCTACTGTCAAGATGGCCTTTTGGAAACTAGGCCACATAACAAAATAATATTGCTAATATTACAAACATGTGGAAAAGGGCAGATCCTGAGCTGTGCAACAATTTTCCTTTATAAAAGATGAAAATCAATGAAATTCAAAATAAATAACTAGACCCATACTTAAACTCAGGCCACCCACCACTATAAAAATTGTAAAATCAAAATAAAGTGCAAAGAAATACTGGTGCATGCCAAAGCAAACAAACAACAACCTTATTCAATAGGTTTTTAAACTTATCTGTTTGATTTCACAAAAACAAAGGGGCATATTTAAGAGCACCACCTGAGCGTTAGTTTTCGTGACGCTCCAGTGGTGCTAAGCACTGCTCCATATTTACAAGGATGTATAACACCAATTTTGTGTGGCATTACACCTCCTTGTAAATATGGCCCCCTTGGATGCAGTTTTCTGCATCAGAGGGGAGTGCAGGGGGTGTTGCTGTGGGTGTCCCACCACAACACCCATTGCTTTTGACACTGCCTCAGATTTACGAGTTGCCATAAACCTGAGGCAGCGCCAAAAACTAACACAACCCCAGGGGTGACGTTAGCATGGCAAAACGAGGAGGAATGCTTTTATTCCTCCTCGTTTTCTGCTTTTTCTCTGTGTGCTGCATACGTAGATGTAAAATGTAATGGACGATTGTTTACATGCAGGAAGGGACACCTTCCCTTCCCTTCCTGCACATAAACAATCACTCATAATGGCGCTTTGGTACTTCTATGTGTGCTGCATTTTGCCATAAGGGACACCTTCCTGCACATAAACAATGTATCCCTTCAATGCCGACACCCTTGCACTATGGTGAAAGGATGCCTGCATTGGCACTAGGCAGCTTAATTCAGCCCCAGCACAGGGGGAAATGCAGGGGTGTACAGTATTCCTCTAAACACAGCGCACCCCTCCGTTTCAAAAGTGTGCGCAGTGCTGCTATTTTTAGCACAGCACTATGCTGCTCCACTTTAGCATAAATCTGGGCCAAAGTCCTTAAATCCAAAGGTAGATCCAGGAGACAAAGAAAGTTATCCTTCCACCTTGAAATCCAAGAGAAAAGTCTCTGCCAGAAGCAGCGTGAGTAAATGTGAAGTCTAGGGTCTGCATCTGGAAACTTAAATGCAAATTTTGTACATGCTCACTAGAGGCCCGGGAGTATTGTGCCGCTTGCGAAACACAGCCAAAACCCAATCTCGGGCGTGCAAATGAACTCTGCCTCGCACCAGATTGCAGAATTCAGGAACTCCTCTCAACTGCACGTAGCTCGAAGTGCCTGAATTCCACAAACTCCTCCGGTGGAGGGGATTTCTATGCCAAGGCCTAGTTTTTACACTGCTGCATTACAGTCTGGTTGTAGTTATAGGCCTGAAGACTGGTTTGCACTGCTACTGTAGTGGATGGCACAATGGGTGCTGCATTCAAGTAGAAGCATTTAACTTCCAGGTGCACTTTGTTCCATATAATAGGGACTTATAGGCAAGCTAAATGTGCCAATTAAGATTATACCAATTCAACAATTTTGAAAGCAGCAGCACAAGCACTTTACTACTGGTTGGTGAGGTAGAGTGCACATACTTCTACAGCCAGCAAAATAATGATAGGTACAAATCTGGAGGTAGACAATGCAAAACATAGTAATTTCCTACAAACCCCATCTAGCATTTTGCAGTAACCATGAGGCTAACCAGGGGCTGTGCAAAACTCCTTAACTATTATTAAATAGACACTTCTCTTGTCTGGTGTTTGTGCTGGAATTGTTTAAAGCAGTGTATAATTGCTATTGTGTGTCATGTATTCTAGATCCAACTGTAGAAATGCACTCACCGGCTCCACTAATCACCACATACAAGAAGAATATGACAGCCAATATTAGAAACAGAAAAGGGTGACTAGGATAAGAGACGTTGGACACCACCACTCTGACTCGTCACTTCTGCTGATCAATGTGATCGCAGGGTGATGTTGATGTCTAAAGAAAGCAGTACATCTATTAATAATCAGCTGTGAAAGTCCTTCATCTAACAATAACAGTAAGAATTATATACATCTACTTTAAGTCTTTATAACCAACTTTCTTTTTTCTCTTTTCACACCTGCTAATCCTGATACCAAGCATGCTTAATATAAGTATATATAGATATAGATATATATATATATATGCAAAAAAAGAGAATAGAGAACTCTGGGTAGGTCCCAAGTTTAGGTGGAGAGCAGCTCTAGTAAGGAGCACCCTGCAACACCAGCGACACTCTAGATTTGCTCACCTCAAATGTCTGTTTATCTAGCAAAGTTTTTAAGCATTGGATCAGCACAGTGCTATCCACGCCGAGCTAGATAGTGACAAAGGCGGTCATTCTGACCCTGGCGGTCTTTGACCGCCAGGGCGGAGGACCGCGGGAGCACCGCCGACAGGCCGGCGGTGCTCCAATGGGGATTCCGACCGCGGCGGTAAAGCCGCGGTCGGACCGGCACCACTGGCGGGCTCCCGCCAGTGTACCGCCGCCCCATTGAATCCTCCACGGCGGCGCAGCTTGCTGCACCGCCGCGGGGATTCCGACCCCCCCTACCGCCATCCAGATCCCGGCGGTCCGACCGCCGGGATCCGGATGGCGGTAGGGGGGGTCGCGGGGCCCCTGGGGGCCCCTGCAGTGCCCATGCCACTGGCATGGGCATTGCAGGGGCCCCCGTAAGAGGGCCCCTACATGTATTTCACTGTCTGCTGCACAGCTTCCACTCCGCCGGCTCGATTCCGAGCCGGCTTCATCGTGGAAGCCTCTTTCCCGCTGGGCTGGCGGGCGGTCTGAAGGCGACCGCCCGCCAGCCCAGCGGGAAAGTCAGAATTACCGCCGCGGTCTTTCGACCGCGGAACGGTAACCTGACGGTGGGACTTTGGCGGGCGGCCTCCGCCGCCCGCCAAGGTCAGAATGAGGGCCAAAGTCTTTTGCCATTTGTACAGCAAAGTCTTTAAGCATAGGTTTGACACAGTGTCAACCTTGCCGAGCTGTAAAATGACATATATATACGCTTCTCCCCTAAAGTAAAAATAAAATCTACCTCAACCTTTGTAACTCTGTGCTTGCTTCTGAAGATAAGCTCAGTTATGATTGTATTCTTTGTACCACTGAAAAGATAATTAACAGTGATTGATATTCTTTGTTTTCTGTCTCTGTAATTCATCACTGAATAAGAAACATGCCTCGAGTATCGTAATTTGCGTAGAATATTTCCAGTCCTATAACAGGAAAACATCTGAAGTTTCAAATGGAACAATATTTAAGCCTTAGAAAGCCCAAAATTAAATGTTTGAAAAGAAATAGTGTATATTTCATTAGCTTGGCACAACTTATTTTCCAGAATCATTTTCTGTATTCCCAATGTTCTAGAACGACTTCTAAGGAAAACCAATGTTCCTTACAAGAGACATATTGAATGCAAAACACTTTATCATGATTGCCTAGCTAGGATATTGTGAGACACTAGGAAATATATACCTGATAATTCAAAATGGCCATCGCTGTCTCCAAACAACAGGAGAGTTCAGAGTCTGCTTGGATATCTAGCTCTCCATAAGGACACTGTAACATTGCGCATTTTTAAAATTCTTAGGTCTCACATCTGACAATAACAATACCCTTCTTTTCCGAATTGGACTCAACATGAGTGGATCTGGATGGTTATGCCATTACGCCTCCCAAGCCATAAGCTGTAACTCATACCTTCTGAGATGTTTTCTGACATTATGTGGTTGTATTTGGGTAAGTCTCCATGAGATACTGTTCCCTTCCTGATCCTGTGGTAGGTTCAGCTGCAAATCATTTCCTTTCTCTTGACTTGTTCAGTTGTTCTAAGTATCCCATTTGTCTATAAAACATCTGTGCACTCACGTTTTGATTGTGTCATCTATTCTTGCATGTGCTCCAGCATCATGCTAAGATATCGTTCAAATCGCCCAATGCCTCATTCTAGCACTAAACTCTGAGGGGAATATTTACGGGAACAGTGGCACAAAGAAGCATAGCAAGTTACCTTGCTACACTGCCCTACGCCACAGGGAAAGGGCAGAAATGCACCGTATTTATAAAATACAGTCCATTCCTTTCATTGCTCCCTGCACTGTCTGCCTAGTGCCAATGCAGGCACCCTTGCACCAGGGTGCGAGGTGCTTCCGTTGCATGCAGCATAGTTTTTGTGCAGGAAGGGGCACCTTCCTATATAGAAACAATGAATGGAGAAATGTTGCACTTTCCATGTGTGCTACAAAATGCAGCACACATAGAAAGAGGAAAAACAAGGAGAAATAAATATATTTCTCCTCATTATGCCTCCCCTGGGGAGGCATGAGATTTTGATGCATTCCCAAGTTTACAAGTCCTTGTAAATCTGGGAATGTACAAAAACCCATGGAACACCTCCCTGGTGCTGAGTAAGGCAATGCAGCGATTTGCGCTGTGTTGCCTTACACCATAGCTACGAGGTCATGGAAAGCTATACAAAGTGGCTTTGCATGGTCTTTTAGATATGTGTACTAAAGAATTATGCACCAGTGGTGCAAGGGGCTTGTAAATAAGCCCCTATATGTGAGTGTTGACAGTGTTGCAGAATGTGTTTTCCAGGCTTCACTGTGTTCCAAATGATAGTGATTGTGGGTTGAGCATTTTTCTTCATTATTTCTGACTACTTTCGTATTACTATTATTTAAGTGATTTTGGTATTGTGCTCTGCACCACACAGAGTCCTAATGTCTACAACCTATTTTCAAGCTGTAAATCTGTCTATTCAAGGGATAGCATACTTCTAGTTGTGAGATAAAATGTTTTGACTTTAGTGTAGAGGCCTCTAATGAGATCCCCTCATTTTATGGCTCTCCTGTTTTCCTTTGAGATTTTATTACAGCAGGTAGGGTGGCAGGATCCAAAACATTTCAGGAATAACTGACTTCTGCTGATAATGTTTCTGTTCCCCAAGGTTTTCTGAAGTTCAGGCTTTATACCATTCTTCAGTGCTTGCATTCTGAGCTTCATATCCTAGGGTTGAGATCTTACCTTAATTCGTTGATGCTCTGTATTGTACAGCTCTTTTTTTTAGACCCAAAAGAAGAGCAATAAAGCGGTGCAGTGGAGAAATAGCTGCTACCTTTGATGTCACAATGTTGATGTATACATGACCATATTGAAATTATACTATGTGAATTCATGACATGATAATCGTGAAGAGACGCACTTACAGTCCACATCAAAGTGCATTTAATGTAGAGAAGAAACTAAAAGTGTGTGTGATATAATCATATTAACTGAAATGTAACCATTTATTATGAATTTATATTAATTTGTATATTAATAGAAATAATTTACCCTTGAAATGATAATGATTCTCATAACATATGTGCTCTAAATGTTATAGTCGAATGTTGATAGCTGTAGTTCTCCATCGTATTTACTTACATGTGTTAAGTTATTTCATTTTGTATTTACTGTAACCTGGAGATTAAACAATAATTATTACTGATAATTTGATAAGTGAGTAGTTTATATGTTTGATGTACATAAATAAATGTGTAATTCTTACTTTGTGTTACATTTCCAAGCTAAGCCTGCTAGATTCCATTCTTATAAAATGTTTGTTGATTGTTTTATTTGCTTTTCTGCTAACATGTCATTTCTTTCAGGTACCTTTCACATGAATGTTAGTTTGGAAATAGAGTTGGTATTGTTCTACTCACAATGAGCCTGAGAAAGCAACCTTGAGGATGCTACACATAGAAACTGAGAATGTGAAGACTACACCTATTCATATTGATGCAAGGACACTGAAATCTTCTGATCCATAGGGGTTATCAGTGAACAAATAATCATTTACTTTAGACTTTAATTAATCAATTCAATTAGTTGCAGGAGAAGATTCCTTTGGACTTTGAGAGGTACATACCTCTTTTTCCTTTCCCCCCATTTCCCCGAATGCTTGTTGAGAGTACTTAGCTTCATTTTATATCAGATATCATTTTTCAAACTTCTTTTTGTCCTTTATTTCTTTTTGCTTTTCATCCCAATGTATAGTAGCCCAGATAACACCAATCAGTGGCATGCTGAATTTGGAAGATCCCTTTCATCTTAGCTAGCTATTTAGATGATTCCAAATTGCACTAATGCTTGCACTAATGTTTGGACAAGTTGGTCAATGCTTAATTTCTGAACATCAAGTATAGCTGTTGTTTTTCTGTATAGTTGGTTATTGAGTGCTTAGGTTGCTTAATGCTGATTAGATTGTATTTCTTTCAGATGTTTGGAAACCTAGTTGTTACTGTACCTCTACAGCCTGCTTTTAGGTTTCGCCTGTGCAAAGCTTTGTGTTTAATGTAAATCTTAAAAGGGGCTTACATTCCACTCTTACTTTTTATGGGTTTCTGTGCTTGCCACTTACTTTTCCTCCATTTCTATTGACTGCAGCACACTATTTCCTGTTGTTCCACGTGTGTTTGCTCTTATCAGTGTACCAAGGCACAAGTACTCTTTTTCATCTACCAAACTTCTTTGCGAGGCTGCTTTCTTAGGTGTGCTTGTACAGGATGTTGAGTGGATGCTGCGACTCAAACCTGACTCCCCAGCTCCAAGGTCGGCAGTTCTGGCTGTTACACCATATCCTCTGTCCTGCCCCCTTTCTTCTATTTTCAGTATTCTTGTTTAGCAATCACGGCTGGGTCACTACGTCACCGCTCCTCGCAAAGCCCCCTCAACGCAGCCCCCCTGTCAGTCTATGGCTTATGTTCTGACTGGCCTCTTCTCATTTGCTACTATTGTTAGAGATAGACTCCATTGTATCTTTTGTTGCAGTCTAAAGCTCTATTGTACCTTCATTTGTGTTTGAGTGCCACACAAAATTATTAAATAAATATATAATGTACAAAAATAAATATTAAAGGTCATCATGTCTCGTTCTTCTCAGAGGAGGTACAGTCAGTCACACTGCAAAACCTTCCCTCAGTGCAGCCCCCCTTCCTTTAGCAATTGTGGCTGGGTTACTTCACCACTGCTCCTTGCAAACACCCCTCAATGTGGCACCCCTCTCAGTCTGTGACTGCTGGAGGTGTCTCATTCTCCTTGTCAGAGGTACAGCCACAAAGAGGAGTATTTCAATGGTTATTGCAAGTGGTTCAACCTCTGGTTCATCTCCTTGAACAGTGGCCATGGTAACCCCCTGGACGACCCCATTTCATGGGGCAGAGACACAGGGGCCAAAAGATCACACAGATTATAGCTCTATGTTGCTACTAAGCAAGCAGTCACAAACACAGTTACCAAGCAGGTACCAGAGCCATGATTTGGATGGTGCAGCAGGAGCAATGGCACAGGGGCCAAAAGCTCCAAGAAACCCACTGAGCACTGATTATTGTTGTATGTTGCTACTAAACAAGCAGTCACAAGCGCAGTTACCTTGCAGGCCCCAGGGCCATGATTGGAATGGTAAAGCAGGTGCAGTGGAGTGGAACACAGGCCAAAAGCTTCAGAATAGCCACTGAATACCAATCATTGCTGTATGCTGCTACTAAACAAGCAGTCACAAGTGCAGTTACCTTGCAGGCACCAGGGCCATGATTGGGATGGTGCAGCAGATGCAGTGGCACAGGGGGCGAAAGCACTAGGAAACCACTAAACACCAATTCTTGCTCCATGTTGCTACTAAATAAGCAGTCACAAGTGCAGTTACCTTGTAAGCACCGGGGCCATGATTTGAATGGTGCAGCGGATACAGTTGCACAGGGACCAAAAGCTCCAAGAAACCGACTGAACACAATTATTGTGCTATGTTGCTACTAAACAGTAGGAGTAAAAAGCAGGCAACAGGGCCATGGTTTGGTTGGTGCAGAAGGTGCAATGACAAAGGGGCCAAATGCTCTAGGAAACTAAGTTTACGACTAGCAAGCAGTCAGGAGTGATTTTTTGGTTCTTTTGTAGCTAGTGTACCCAAAGTAATACACAGCCTAAAGTATCACTGCAATAAAAGCTGTAACCTATTGGACTTTTCTGTCTACCTACATCCTATGTTACATTCAGTGCATTTATATGGCACATTTTCACAGTTTTTGTATGGTCCTAAAATGCTTGTGAATCTGAACAAAGTAACACCTCAGCAATGGCATTCTTCATTCTATCACATTAGCATTTCAGCAATTGTAAACACCATATAAATACTTATAACCTACCATACGGCATTCCATGCCAAGCATTGGGAAAGCCAAGAGGTCTCGCCTATGCAGGATCTATCGGCTTCGTCAATGTTTTGTTAGCCGTTTAATACAGCAGCACTAGCGTCAGTGCAGCATAACTGAAAATAAAAAAGTACTATAACAGGGTCAATGCCGGCTGTGTCATGCAGTTTTTTTTAACATTCCTTTTAGCCATTTGAATCATAGCTAAAAAAAAACATTAGCAAAGTCAATAAATCTCACATAGCCAAGACCTATGGGCTTTGCCAATGCTTTTAAGCTCACCAAGCTACAATTTACAACAAAAAACAGCGTATTATTAATTGCATAGGCGAAACCTGTTGCATTTATCAAAGCTTGTAGAGACTTGTATATAAGTCTATAAAAAACCTTTTAACTTCATTTCCGATTTGGATTTTAATTCTGTGGCCAATTTAGTCATACTGTAAATTAAAACGCTGGATGATGCCGTGCTTAATTGATTTTACCATCTTGCTAGGGTGAAAAGATTTGTCGACCTCGATTTAGAGCATACCGAAGTGCTCCATCAAAAGACACGCCTATTCTTTCCGGAGATGATAATCACAGTGTCACTAAATTGTACATAGTTTTGATACACAATGGTGTGGAGTGCTGTTTTTTTTGTTCCCCTGGATCTACCACTCAGCCCAAGAGTAGGATGAATGCAAAACCACGTATCAATTGCACACATTTCTGTTTATTACCAGAAGCCTCCTCCATTGGCTCCGCAACATTTTCTGCTGTCCGGCCGGTTATACTCACCAGATAGCACATAGGTTTTTACACGCATGGGAATCACGATGACCAACTATACAGGAAGCATTCGAATTCTGTCAGGTAACTTCATAGGAAAAGCACGAATATACTTCTGTACAAAATGCATTTATATCAGAAGGGCCCACCCTGTAGGAAAGAAGAAAGGACTGCCATCAGGATAAGCTTGAACTGAGCAATAGCTATAAAGCTTCAAGCAATTCTCCAGTTAGCCACAAAGACCTTACAAAAATGCATGTTACTGTCTGTATATGTTGAGCTGGAGAATACTGTACTGTGATTTCTTAAAGCAAGTTATTAATGCCCTTGTGCAAGTATGAATGTTTATCAGAACAGTGTGTTTGTTTCGCTGATGACGCCACACATGTTCTTAAATTAAAGGAAACTAAACGCATTCAAGAATGTGTGAAGGACAGTTCACAACGTTTCCACGCGCCAATCATTGATATGGTGCGACCAAGGTTTCTTAAATGCCATTAACACAGCTGTGTGTGGATTCTAAGCTTCCTGTAGGAAGGGCAGAGGTTACTTTACAGTTGGTGCAGAAACCTCTTGCAAACTAAGGCTCAA
Source organism: Pleurodeles waltl (assembly GCF_031143425.1). NCBI lineage: Eukaryota > Metazoa > Chordata > Amphibia > Caudata > Salamandridae > Pleurodeles > Pleurodeles waltl. The sequence goes on from NC_090436.1 coordinate 282,232,887, forward strand.
AAAGAGTTTGTGCAGCAACGAAAAAAGTAAAGTGCAGTGCAGGAGCGTAATGCAGGCTCCTTTAGCCCCCTGCAACACAGCAGGACCATCATGCAAACACTTCAAGGGTCCCTATTCAGCACTAGGCCAATGAATATATGTGAGATAATGGAAGTCTGGGGACCCCTCATCACACTGTGGTGCAGTGATTGTGAGTTGCAAATAATCCACATTCCAGGCGAGGCAGCATTGCCACTTCACTACTCCCTACTATTTTTTTGTTTACAGCACTAAATGAATGTTCACCACTTAGTATGAACAGGTCAGGCAGAGCAAAAGTGGAGAATACCTCCTTATTAGACTCCCTAAAATCCCTTTACCATGGTGAAGAGGTCCCATGGGAGAGATTAGAATCCTGAATGGTTTGTAAAGTGGCCCTGCAAAAGTGCAGTAAATAATCCAAAGCAAAATGCACACTTAGGGCTAGATGTATGACCATTTCATCTTGCAAGTCTCTAATTGCGACTTTTTGCAAATCACAATTAGAGATTAGCAAAATAAAAATGTACAAGTGTGTCTCAGACACATTTAGAGATTCTCAATGGGGTCGCAAAGACCCCTTTGGGAATGGCTGAACTCACAGGGATGGTGGCATGCTGGGAACAACAGCAGCAGCGTCTGCCACCAATCTCAAGGGCAGAGGCGGGTGAGGGGGGACAGGGACTGGGATGGGGGGAATAAAACAAGAATTAAAAAAAAAATTACCTGTCCCTGTCACTGCTGCCTGCCACCTCACTCCTCTGCTCTTCTTCTGGTGTCTCAGCTTTCACTGGGACACCAACACAGGCTCCCCAGCAATATTGGTGCTGCTTTCATGCTAAACCTAGCATGAGGGTAGCATCAGGATTGGTCTGAGTGGCTTGTACTGCCTCTCAAACAGTGCACTGGAGCATGTGCAATTTCTTCAAACCAGCTGTGTAGCACAGCTGGGTTAGAGAAACCTAAGTTTGCATGTGTGTTTGGCCAGCCTGAGACGGGCGGCGAAACACACGTGCACACTGAGAAGTGCAGAGACTCCACTCCCAATCCCTCCTTTCACATGCTGCTGGCTGAGCCAGGAGCTGAAAAAAAACACAATAAGGATATATTTAGTTTTATTTTTCATCTCCTGGCTTAACCAGTGGGTGATGCTCCTTCGCCATTGCGAAGGAGACGCCCCTAGACAGTAAAACAACATCCCAGTTGCAAAACAATATTACACCCCCCTGCAAATCGCTATGAGAAAGGGACACCCTTGGCAGGCCCCTTTCTAATAGCGAGTCACAAACACATTTTGCGAGGTGGTAATAGGACTATCTCAGAAAATGTGGATGGTACATGCCAAAAGGCATTTTTCCCAGTGACAAACAGCCCAATGAGCCGTTTGCGATCAGTGAAAGCCTTTGTGCATCAGGCCCTTAATTCTCTAATTAGCACAGTTGTAATGTGTTGAGCTCATTGACATGTGAGTGTGAAAGCCATATATTGTGTAAGGGGCTCATGCCACCTGGGCCTCATTCTGAACCAGGCAGAGAGAAATTACCACATGGAATTTCAATCTGCAGGATTCAGTTTTACCAACTGTGGTGGAACTGTACCCAATCTTTATGGCTGGAAATTGGGTTGTAAAAATCACACAAGGCTCTGGGACTTCATTCCATTGTTTTTCTAACAGGCAGAGTTTAAAAGGCTAGGAAAAACCTTCCATTTCCCTTCCGCTACTCCTGCCACCCATACTCCACTACTTCATCCCCAATACACTCAGAGACCTGTACCAGCTGTAATACAACACTTGTAATAAAACCCCTTGTTTATCCTTCTCTGTTATTGTCTCTTGATTATATATTTGGATTGGTGACTAATATTGACATTTGATTTTTTTTCCACTGCTGCAAAAATGTCAATAAAGAATTGTAAAAAAAAAAAAAACAGGAACTTCAAACCTTGTGGGTTTTACAACTGGGAAAATTAGTCCCATACAGAAATTACCCATGTCATTCCGTGGGGTTTTACTCGTAATTGGACAGTACTTGTTTGAAATTACTGCACTGTAACTGTAAAATTGCATTCGGGTTTACCGTTACCACAGTACAGTGCAAATTATAAAATGGACCACAGTGTTTTATGGGCACTGTTAACAGTGCTACGCTCTTTGTGATCAGTGTAACTGAAAGAAAGGAATTTCTGTGTTATTGTATGAAATACTTTCCTTAACATTCAACTAATTGCTTAAGTACACAAACATCCCTTGAAAGTTAGTTGCTTTGCGTCAAAGCATTTCTTTCCAGTGGGGATTCAGTGGCAGGGGGCAGCGAGGAATGGCAACACTTCTATTACCACCACAACTTTTAGTTTGGGTTCTTACTCTTTTACTGGAATTCAGTTCTCACAATGAAGTTTACAGTTCAAACTTTCTTGCTAAGGGCTTAATCAGTGAACGGATTAAACATTTCTGAAGAGTTGATTTTGCATGACAGTGAATTTTGTCACACCAGTCAAATCATTTTGACCAAACTTTTAAGCAGGAAGTGTGCATGCTCAGTCTTACAAGGGTTCAGCTACATGTTTTGCGGATGCTCTCAGAACATGAAAACAGGAAAGTCTGAATGAATTGTTTCGGATTGGGGTTTTATTTTGTTGTTTGAAACACCTAAATAGGAATGCAGTTCTATTTGCTGTCTGCTGCCTTGAGGTCAAGCAACAGGAAACCTGCATATCTTTGTTTCCTCCTTCCCTTCCTCTCCGACCTCACATAGAGTGCTACATGACATCAGCCTAGCGTTTCTTTAAGCCAAAAGTACAAGCATTTTTGTTAAACTTACCGTGAATAGTTTTCTACAGTGAATCATGGCAAACTTAAGCATAACGAACCTGGTTCACAAAAGTATTCACAAGCCTAAATTGAACTTATTTGCCCACTTAACTGATAGATCTGTACTCATATTTCTTATTAGCAAAAGTTGAATTGAAAGCCTTCCTTTCCAAGGATAATTTACTCGGCTGTTGTTTCATGTTGTATAGGGAACTGCATCTTTCAATCATTGTTTATGTTTTACATTTTTAGTGGCAGTAATATAGAGAAACGCATTTATTTTACCTATTTGTATAGCGGTATGTGATAACAAAAATGTGTTGTACAATAATACCCACAACACTAGAACTGTAGGGAGGAAGGAATGTAAAAGGAGAACCACATACAAGTCTCTAATTGCCACTGATGCGGCATGCATTGCACCTGTGTAATTGGGGCCACTAGTGAGTTCCTGGTAAGTATCTGGTTACGGTTAGCCTACAGCACACGCATCAAATAAACACAGTTACCAGGGTCATTTGCTTCTGTGCTTTAGGTCTCAAATGCCCTTGCCAATTGTGTTTAGCGCAGTGACAGAGGCACGTTTTGTGCCAAGGAGAAAAATGCTTTGAAAGGATGCCACTGTGAATCGTAGTGTGTGAACTATGAAAATAGGGAGATAGGGAGCATAAAGGGCATCCATGAGTAGGGGTGATTGTTGCAAGCAGAGTAGGCCATTACTGGTCCAGATAGGGTACATTTTATTCAACAAGCATCAGCAAGGCAATAGGTCTTGCCCATGTGATGTCTACTGGCTTTGACAATGCTTTTCACAGCAGCACGGTTGGTGCACAGAATGGTTAAATGTGGAAAAAAGTACTATAATGTGGTCAGGTAATCTTTAGTCTGTTCCAGTTTTACAGGTTAACCACCTATCCCTGTATTTTCACAGGACACACTTAGTAGTGGTCTTGCTAATGTATAACATTGTGTTGTATCACAGTGCAGAGTTATAACACTGGCCAAAAAGAGTCCAGACGTGAAAAATCCATGGTGACCACGGAGAAAAGGGTGAATTGCTCCATGTGGCCCTCAGGGGTGGGCGGAACTACAGAGTTTCACCCCATGGACCTCCGTGGAGTTACATAAAAACTCTACAAGATTCCATGGAGTTCTGTGAGGGGATGGAAATCGGTATTTCACACTGATTTTTAGCACCAGGAGCTTGTTCTGTGCTGAGTAATCAGTGCAAACAACACTAAACCACACGCCAGTGGGCTGTGCTGCTTGTATTGGTTTTACTGCCTCTTGAGTAGATTTTCTACTTGAGCGGAAGCTTTCCCAATGTGAACTGTTGCAACCACCTGTGTTAGCAGAATCTCACCAAGTGCCCTCCTAACATCTGAAAAGCATGCTAGAGGATGCCAATTTTCACCTTCACTCACTACTCCATGTGTATTGCAGAATGACCAAAACCCAGCGATCTCCACTGGCAGAGCGGAGTTTATCACTCACCCCTACCTTCCATTCTTTAGGCTGAAAGGATTGATCAATCCCTTGACAAACTTCACTGCTCATGCTATAGAACGGGGAAAAATCGTGGACACTGCAGTGGACTTTGTCTATTCCTTTCTATATCTTTGAACTGTCAAGCTCTACCATAGCCAGTAACCCTATTTATAGGGAACTGACTCCTTATTAATAGATTCCACCCTTGTGAGAAGAACATCCCAAACCTACTCATACATGCTCCCAACAATGTGAACAGTACCACCTGACTAACCAGTTCACATGGTCCATTTGTGCCTCCTGTGTCACATCTCTTACCCCTTCAATGAACATAACTGACTATTTGGCAATCAGCAAGTAAAAAAACCCTGTAATTCCACAAGAGTTCTAACAACTGGCAAGTTTACTACTCCAAACCATTGGCCATACATCCACACTATAACTTCAGTGAATTGAGAAGGAAGGTATCACTTACATCCTGGGAGATAGCATGGGACTGGTTGCAGTTTCCAGGCATGTGTGGGCACAGCCCAGGCTTTTTCAGCTTACTAAGGAATGAAGGAATCTCGTTTCTCAGGGCCAAGTTTCTTAGCCTACAGTGAGGCACAAGGTCTCAGACTCCCTTCTCGTCTGTTATCCCTTCTGTATAATTCTTGTGTATGTGACCTTCACTAGTGCAAGCCTCTTGTCGGTGCGTTTTCTTGCGTGAGCTCAATTAGCATGTAAAGTTGTTTGTGTGAGTTGCACCGGCCTGTACCACCTGCACCTTAAGATGCACTGGGTATCCCTGTATTCCTCAGAACCTGGGTATACATTAGAAAATACCACAATTGGTTTTGTCGTATATTTTAGTGTAGAGCCAATACATCAAAAAGAAATGCAAATCAAATAGTTGCTCAGAAACTATTCGGTCACTGTATGCATGACATGCTATACAGTCAATAAATACATTAAATGAATCAAAATGAAAAACACGCACACAGGTCCATACACAGTAAAGAATGCATTCAAACAATCAGATAGGTAAAGATGAACTTTGTAGTATTTGGGATGTTGCTTCACATGTGAAAAAGTGCACAGGTGATCTTGCAGTGATATAAGTGCAAAGGTGCCAAAGTAGTACTTACAGTGAATAGACTTCGCAGCATCAGCCTGTAGAGCCTGTCCATTATGTCCAAAATGCTGATTCTGTGGACGGCAATGGAATGTTCTTTAATCCACCTACTGTCTGGAACTGATTGTTTAGGTATGGTTGGGGTAATTGAGCCGTTGGCCTTTCAACCCTAAGCTGTATGGTGTACATAGTTAACATGCAAAAAGATCATGCTCGCCCTGCAGATTGAAGAGTGACATCTAAATTGAGTTCACTGAACTTAAAGGCTGCTCATAATCAAATGGTCAACCTATACTGTTAGGCTCCTATGTGGGTCCCGCCTTTTTGGTCCCATTTCGTTTATGCAGTCTAGCCGCTTATCGTTAGATACAAGCCTATCAAGTCAGAGCAGCCATTTAATGTGAGGGGCTCCTTTGTGAGGTCAGACTACTTCAGCCTAAAGTGTGAGGATTCCTGCGCCTTCTTTGGACACCTAGGCCCTCATTCTGACCTTGGCGGGCGGCGGAAGCCGCCCGCCAAAGTCCCGCCGTCAGATTACCGTTCCGCGGTCGAAAGACCGCGGCAGTAATTCTGACTTTCCCGCTGGGCTGGCGGGCGGTCGCCTTCAGACCGCCCGCCAGCCCAGCGGGAAAGAGGCTTCCACGATGAAGCCGGCTCGGAATCGAGCCGGCGGAGTGGAAGCTGTGCGACGGGTGCAGTTGCACCCGTCGCGTATTTCACTGTCTGCGCAGCAGACAGTGAAATACATGTAGGGGCCCTCTTATGGGGGCCCCTGCAATGCCCATGCCAGTGGCATGGGCACTGCAGGGGCCCCCAGGGGCCCCGCGACCCCCCCTACCGCCATCCGGATCCCGGCGGTCCGACCGCCGGGATCTGGATGGCGGTAGGGGGGGTCGGAATCCCCGCGGCGGTGCAGCAAGCTGCGCCGCCGCGGAGGATTCAATGGGGCGGCGGTACACTGGCGGGACCCCGCCAGTGGTGCCGGTCCGACCGCGGCTTTACCGCCGCGGTCGGAATCCCCATTGGAGCACCGCCGGCCTGTCGGCGGTGCTCCCGCGGTCCTCCGCCCTGGCGGTCAAAGACCGCCAGGGTCAGAATGACCACCCTAATCTTTTTTTTTTTTTTTATCTGTTAAGAAGTTTTTATCATCCTATTTTCAGGTTGCTTCACTTTCTCAGACCTGATAAAGACCGCTTAGAATGTCAACTATGTACACTATATAACTTAGGGTTGAAAAGTCGATCCCCCAATTTTTACAAAGTTAAAAATATAAATAAATAAATTGCTTGAAAATCTTCTTTGTTGTAAATGGGACAGTGTATGCTTTTCATTTTGATTCATACAGTTTGCGTATTTATTGACTGTATAGCATACCATGCATATTGCGACAATATAGTTCCTGGGCGACTATTTGATTTACATTTCTGTTTACTGTATTGGCTGTATACAAAATTAGTCAACATAACTAATTGCTGTATTTACTAAAGTGTACTTCCTGGACCAGCACAAGTGGCATAAGGGCCATGCTATGTGATCTCAAGTCGTATCCATCTTTGCCTGGGCTGTAGAACATTTATTTTATTGAGTCACAGGCACGTCTCATGCCATCGTGAATTGGACTGCAACACTGGAGTTTCACTGGATTAATCAACTGAGTGTCAATTGACTTTCAAAGGTGATATGCACATTTGATTCCTCTGAACATATCTTCAGAATTTTGAAAGCATATCTTCACAGTGACTATGTGTGCCCAAACCTTCACCCTTACACTTCCATTGCCTTTTCTCCCTCATCCTAGTGAACCACAAAAGAAATAGCAGAGAGGTAAACATGCTTCCTAAACTATACCTCAGCCTTTGAAGAAAGCAATGCAGATGACTTTCCACCTGCACATCCTTGGTCCTGAGGGGTTGCACGTTTAAATTCAAATAAAAAAAATGCTAGAAAGGAAGATGATACTGATATTTTAAAAAATGTTTTGGATGATCTGAATAGGTATTACCAACCATTTGTGCGGTTATTGATAGATATAATTATTTCCAACGCAGACATGCTAGTTTAGAAACTGTGGAGGATTATGTTTCTGCACTTAAGAAAGTGGCTATTTTATGCAAATGTGGTGCCTTACAGGATGAACTCATTAGGGATCAAGTTATTATGCACACTAATAATTATAATGTGCAAGAGAAGTTATTGGTGAGTGGAGATTCTTCACTAAAGTATGGCATAGTAATTGTCAAAGCAGCAAAACTATCCAAAGGATGTGCCAAAGTGGCACTAAACAACTATCCTGATATAAAAGAGGCAGCATCCATTGGTAGAGTCTCTGAAGTTTCATCCAAGCCTGAGAATAGGAATTGGAATTCACCTTGGAAGAGTTCTGTCAAAAGAGGTTAAAGTAACAACATTGAAGCTGATAAACGTCCTAGTTACTATAGACGTGGTAACAAAGATCATTTAGCTGGAGGCAAAAACTGCCCCACTATTAAGTCTAAATGCACTTATTTTTGCATTAGAAGAAAAAGACAGTAAACCAAACTGTAAAATATTTAGCTGAGAAACCTGATTCTGATCCTTTGGATAATGAGGATTAAAAAATGATGAGGGTATAAATGGCACTGTACTCTGTACTAAATATGGACATGAGGCTTAAAAGCAAACATTCTTGCCTGATAAAACAGGGGGTAGGGGGAGTTGTGATAATGACTGTGGTGGAATCTGGGTCTCCTTACACCATTGTTTAGTGCTGTGTATGGGAGGACAAGTTTGCTAATGTGCTGGGCAATGATCTGGTTCATAGTGATGTCCACCTTATATCCTACACTGGAGAGGGAAGTCCCATAGACCTTTGAGGTTATGTTTAGAAAAACTGTAGGGAAATGGTATACGGCAGAAAAGGGACCTCAGGTTTAAGTGTGGGTTGACCAAAGAGTAATGAGAATCACTCTGGGTCCTAAGAGCAAGTATCAGGTATTGCTGTTTGGAGATCCGGTGTTAAATATGGATCAATAGATGCTAAGTGAATTTCCAAATGTCTTGTCAGATATTGTTGGGAAGTTAAATGGGTTCTCACATAATATCATACCTAAAAATGGTGCTCGATCAGAATGTCACAAACTGAGGACTATACCATGGAGCATTAAAGAGTAAATGGTAAAAGAACTAGACACCTTATAGCAGAACAGAACCATTGAGACAGTGGAAATCGCTGAACGGTTGGCACTCTCGGTAGTTGCAAGGAAGTCTAAGGTAAGATAATACTTTGCATAGAACTCAGAGACCTCATCAAAAGACATAATCAAAATATTGTACTAGACATGTTTCTCCTATCCAAGATTAATGAGCTCCTGTTAAATGATTTTCTACAACTGATTTGACCTCTGCCTACCACCAGATACCACCTTACACTACTAGCAAAATATTAACAGCTTAACAGCCATTATCCCTCAATTTGGACATTATAGATTTGTGTGCATGCTATTCTGGTAGGCACTGGCAGCTGCAGTTTTCCAACTACTTATGCACCAGTTGTTTTGTGGTCTAGATGGGATCATGTATTTCCAGGATGACATCCTCGTGATGGTAAAAGATAAACAAGAATATGATCATAGACTGCAAATAGTACTTAACAGGTCGGCAGACAAGGAGTAGGATACTGAAGTGAAGAGATGACAATTTCCTATTAAGTCTGTGACATATTTGGAACACAAAGTTAGTGTATCAAGAATGTTTCCTTAGAAGAAGATTATTGAGTCAATCAGTGATTTTCCTCCACCTACTTACAAGGAGAAGGTGAGATCCATTTTAGGATGGTCAGCATTCTACTCCAAGTTTATAAGGGGTTTTGCTGATAAAACCTATGGGTTAAGGCAGTTGAAAGATCGCCAGGAATTGAAATGGAGTGAGATTTGCAAAAGGAGTTTGAAAGTATTAAGAGAGATATTTGCAACACTGTTCTTTTGCAGGGACTTGATTCCACTGCACAAAGCATTTTAACATCGGATGTGGGTGTTAAGGGGCGGTGGGCAGTTCTGACACAAGTTTCAGGAGCAGGCTCAGAGTACACTGCATCTTTTTCTCCTCTACCTTGTCACTCATAGAGGAGACACATTCTGTGATGCAGAGAGAAATGTTTGCAACTGAATGAGCAATGGAAGAGTTCAGTTAGTATTTTTGGAGTTTGAGGTTTACACTACGTACAGACTATAAGTCACTGGTGAAGGTTTAAACATCAGAAGGTATTATGAAAGTAACTCCACGCATGTCCTTAAGACTTGTGCATTTCAATTATGATGTGGAACATTTACCTAGGAACAAAATAGGGTAGTAGATTGTTTAAGCAATCACCTTTACCCTTGAAATAATATTCTCTTAATGTCTGCGATGAGTGTGTGTGGCAGTAGTTGAATATAATAATGTCATCTTGAAGAAGAATTGGATGTGTGGTTATGAAGGTGATGAAACATGAGTGTGGTAAAGAGGTATATTGTACACAGATGGACTAACAAAAGTAAATTGACTGAGGAATGCCAAACATTTTTGGAGCTTAAGGATGAGTGATCATGGATTCACTGTAAGGAGTGATGGAGTTGTCCCACCTAGTTTCCTTAGACAAAGGATTTTGAGCATTACACATGAACAACAGCTAGGCATAATAAAATGCAAAAGAAGAGTGAAGTCCTTGTATTGGTTGCCAGGGTAGTTTCTGACATGGAAAAACATGTCAGGTATTGTGAACATTGTGTCAATGCTGATAAATCGCAATCTGTTTTCAGACCACAGAACCCCTGGGAAGAGTTAGCAGTGGTGATTTTGGCTCCTATTTTGAATGCCACTTGTATGTCTATATACATAATCGTTCTCTGTGTTTTGTGTTGTAAATGACCAGAAATTGATATTTGGGCCAAAGTTGAATTATCTGTGATTATTTCCTTCCTTGAAAAAGTTTTCTTGAGAGAAGGTATCTTAATGTCTCTGTTAAGTACTGACCCCAATTTATAGCTGAAAAATTGAAGAAGTTCCTATATTGAAATGGAATCGAAGCCAAACATATGTCTGTATATCTCAGCCTGAAGTGAATAGGGTGGTAGAATGCTTTAATAAAGTAATTATTGGGAGGGTTCCGGGGGCTCTCAGTGCAGGATTTGATTGGGAAAAGGAAGCTGGGAAACTAATTTCGGCTTAGAGGATTAGCCCTGCCTTAACTGGGTACAGTCCATTAAAAGTGCTAAGAGGAAGGGAACTATTTATTAAGGATAATAATGTATCAGTGAATATGGGAATGCAGATCCCTTCAGTGGTTAAAGTGAACATGCAGGGTGGGCGGGTGTTTGCTAGCCGGAATGATGGTGGCTACATAATGAATTTGCTCCTCAAAGTGTCAAGACCTCATTGCAATGCAGTTGACCCAGCCACAACTCCATGGTCAAGGAGAGTCCTCTCACAATCGCATACACTGCAGGACACCTTTAGGCCAGTCTCACAGGTGTGAACATAAACCTGCAGACAGCCAGAGGGCGTGACCTAGATATAGAAGGCACCACGACATGCGTCAGAGGCCCAACCCGAGCACAGGCCGAGGAGCACCATCTGGATGATTGCAATAGCCTACTGGAGACAACCTACTAAGCAGTTAACAGCCCTCTCAGTCCTCCTCACTCTCCAGAGTGCAGATGGGAGTTTGACAGTTAAGCCAATAGCACCCTGATGTACACCAGGGGCCCCTCCTGGGGACAAATGGAGTTGAGGAGGCAGCAGAGGCCCACACATCATGCCTGACTCGTGCAGATTGGGTTACTGGCACAAACCCTCAGGCGGTTAAGTTGTTGTGCTTTTTAGTTTATGCCATGAACTACACCATTTGATCACCTGCCTTTTATCTACATACTGGAAAACTCCCCATGGCAGAAATTCATGACACAATTACCACACTCTCCTTGAACGTAATTGTCCTGAATAACAAATTTAAGAGAAGTACAGTATTCCAATACCTTAAACACTACTCTCCTCCAGTACTACTCCTACAAGAAACACATTTATTGGGTCACTACTGCCACCTCTTACAGCGGGGGTGCTACAACAGAATGTATCAAGCCAGCAACATGAACACATCCTGAAGGGTTGCTATACTACTCGATAAACACTTTCCTAAGCAAGTCACTAAACCCCACTATAGTAGATTAATTTCAATCAAAGTGGCAGTAGAAGGTGCAAATTGGAAGTTTACCTCAGTTAACGCTCCTCCCCACACTGGTGGCAGACACACTGATAGCACTCACAAAGTCACTGCTGCAGTCCTCAGTGGGACAAACCCTAATTGGAGGTGACATCAACTCAGTTGTGTAACCCACTCTTGACACAAGTAACCCCAAGATGCGTACATGTATCTGCTTGAAGTTATAGGCCACCTCGATGGCACTGACAGATGCCTTGTAACTTTTACACAGTCTACGAAATACACCTTCTACTCTCACTCAGATATGTCCCCTTCCGAGATAGACCACTTCTTTCAGCCCTCGATGGACATAGTAGGCCTGACCAGCTCCCAAATTCTTCCATGAGTCATGCTTCAATAACCCACTCGCTCAGAAGTCCTGGATGATGATAGATTGGACACTGGTGACTAAGGCCCATTTTTATACTTTTTGGCGCAACCCTGCACAGGGGACGAATGTCCCCGGGGAATGGCCATTGGGGCCAGCGCTGTGCAGGGGGCCCCAAGTCAGGGCCCCCGAGCGGTGTTGGACAAAAAAAAGATATACTCACCCAGACTTACGTTTGGATGGGTCCCCCATCTGTAGGGGACCTCCTGGTGTGTGTAGGGGTCGGTGGGGGTGTCCCTGCGGACAGGGAAAGGCACCTGTGGGCAATTTCCATGGTCTCTGACCATGGAAATCTGCCTACAGGTCCCCTAACGCCTGCCCACACCCAGGCATTGAATAATGGTGCTAACCAGGCTTAGTGCCATTATTTAAGGACCTCCACCTCCTGTGCGTGATTTTTGCACAGGAGGGTAAATAAGGCGCTAGGGCGTTTGAGGCATTTTTTGCCAGGGAACGCATACCTTGCATCTCATTGATGCAAGGTAGATTTCCGCAGGCAAAAAATTACGTTAACTACAATATTTTGGTGCTAGACATGTCTAGCGTCAAAATATAAATATGGAGTTAAGTTTGCGCCGGATCTGCATTAAACAAAATGACCCAAATCCAGCTCAAACAGATTATAAATATGCCCCTCAGTGCCTTGATGCCTCCTTTAAAGACGTCCTTCAGCATTAAATCGCTGACTATTTTGATACGAATAAAGACACAGTAAAATTCCAGGTATTACTGTGGGAAGCCCTAAAAGAAGTACTAAGGGGTAGGAAAATATCATCATATGAGACGGCGACAAAGAGGCAGAAATACAGCGAAATTACAGGCCTAGAAAACACCATACACATAGCAGCAGGAGACCAAGCAGGAACATTAGACGATTGCCATAGACACAAAACTAAACTGATGAATTTTGCCCTTTGGAGGAATTTGCTGGACTCAGCACCCTCAGCACACAAGGCAACACAATATAAGTTGTATAAATTAGGGCCGTGGTGCCCAACCTTTTGACTTCAGTGGACCCCCACTTATCATTACTGGAACCCAGCAGACCCTCTTGAATCATTATTGGAATTCAGGGACCCCCCCCCCCAAAAAAAGTCATTAATAGAAGCCAGGGACCCCGGCCTAAACAATGGTTTGCAATAAGGCACCAAGATATATCTGTGGAAGACGGGGCTGAAGTTTATGCATTTCAAAAGGCAGAACATGAACCCCCATCAAACAGAGTCGAAGGACCACTTGAAATCTACAGAGACCAGTTCCATTCATTCAGCCCCAAACTCTAAAAGTGCTTTTTCATTATTTAGCAATCGCATGCAGTGTTATGTGCTACAGCCAGGCATGAAGTCATTCAGGTCTGGATGTATCAAGCTCCCAAATATCTTCACATGTGTGTTTACAAGTGTGTAAAACCAGGATTTTAGTTTTCATATGGAGAATAGAGTTAGGTCTATATGAGTCTCATTTGTCCAGCAGTTTCTGTGGCCTCAGAATAACCAATATTGTGGTCCCATGCATATGTGGGGGAGGCAGCAGCAATGCATAATTTATATTCACTTCCAGTGGGACGCCATTCGGAACTATACTGGGTGTTTTCATGTCGGAAGTGACTGGCTAGCCTCCACAATTTTTTTAAGTGAGAGTCTCCTTTAAGTCTCATCATCCGCATCAGCAAAAGTGGGTACAGTCTAATCACTGACGATTGGGTTTCCCCTCTCAGCAGAGGGTATAGTTCACTCAGTGTAAGGATGGGTATAATAAGTTGCAAAATCAAAGACTATGTAGTGGAAGGCCGACAAAGTCTGACTATTGGTAGTCAGGCTACGAACTAGTCCAAGGCCCTGCTACCTGCTCGCCTGCCATTGTAATAGCTTCCTTGCCTTGTCCCCTTATTCAGTGGTTCCCAATCAGTTGTCCAGGGAGCCTTGTGGGTCTGCAAATCCTCCTCAGGGTGTCCACCACTACTTAGAACATTAAATTGTTTTAACAGGTTAATAAAGTGTATATAAATAAAGTGGCTAAAGGAACAACTGAAAAATTTAAAACATACTGTAAGTGTCAAGGAATGTGAAATCAGTGGCTAAAAATGAAATTAGTATCCTCAGATTGATTTGTGGGAGCAGTGCAGGTGCATCAAACAGAGGCCCTCATTACAACCCTGGCCGTAAATCCTGCTTACGCCATGCAGAAGACCGGCAACATACCGCTGCTGCCACGGAATGCCGCTACAGGTATTACAACCCACAGCCCGGAATCCGCCACAATACAGACACCCACACAAGTCCGCCACACCAAAGGTCAGTGATAAACTGGCGATAACAAAACCGACACCGTCACGCCAACAGGAGTACGCCCACAGTATCACGACCCACGAATCAACGCAGCGGTCTTTCAACCGAGGTAATCCATTGGCGGTACACACTGCCGCACTCAAAATACACACACACTTACAAAACACAACCACATTGGACAATTCGAAATACACACACCTGATACACATACACACACCACACCCACACACCCAATCTAATATAAAGCACACATCCACATCACCCACAAACCCTTACTATCAGAATTTTGAAAGCACGCCAGAGAGAGCCACCACCTAAAACAACACCAGCATCCACAGACACACAACACCATCACTCACACAACATCCACGCACCTCAAACAACACACACCAACACACACCCTCACACATCACAACAGACACCACCTCACACATCACCCACACCACATCATGGCACCTCAACGACACCCCAGGTTTTCTGAGGAGGAGCTCAGGGTCATGGTGGAGGAAATCGTCCAGGTAGAGCCACAGCTATTCGGATCACAGGTGCAGCAGACCTCCATTTAAAGGAAGATGGAGCTATGGCGCAGAATTGTTGACAGGGTCAATGCAGTGCGACAGCATCCAAGAACTAGGGATGACATCAGGAAGAGGTGGAACGACCTATGGGGGAAGGTGCAGCCGGTGGTCTCAAGACACCAGATTGCTGTACAGAGGACTGGCAGTGGACCCCCACCTCCTCCCCCAAAACTAACAACATGGGAGGAGCAAGTCTTGGCAATACTGCATCCCGAGGGCCTCGCAGGAGTAGCAGGAGGACTGGACTCTGGTAAGGCAAATCTTTACTACCTTATCACCCCCATCCGCATGCCATCACATACTCCCACCCTTACCCTCACACCCATCACCCCCAACAACCCACAGATACCCCTCTAAAACAACCCACACATCCCAAAACCAAGCCCTGCATGTAACACCAATGCATGGACACCCATCACCCAAGCATGTCCACTACAGAGACTCACTCATGCCCCAAAATCACCAATCCCACAAGGACCAAGCCAATAATCCAAGCACTGGAGTAGAGGGTCAACCACCCATTGCACACAATGGCACACACAGATACAATAATTATGAATTTACACCCCAACAGGACTCCTACCCAACGTCACCGGACAGGAGGTGCCAGACTTATCCAGTCCCCCAACAGAAGAGGCCCACAGTGATGACTGCAGCTCTGCACAACTGGATCAAGATGACCAGCCTGGCCCATCTGGGACCTCGGGACAGTTGGTTCCCCTGACACTGTCACAGGCCAACACAGAGCCTCCCCCCTCAGGAAACACCAGCACAGCACCCACCCAGCGGGCCCATCCCTTTGTCCCCAGGACACGTCAATCAGCAGTGTGTCCACCACTACAGGAAACCCAGGCAAACCCACAACACAAGAAAATCAGGGACCTGGGGGCAGTGGCAGTGGGCACACGGTTCAGGGGACAGAGGCACAGGATAACAGGGAAACTGGGAGGACTGCTGTGCCACAGGGGGAGGACAGGCCCAGGGAACCCACTCTCCACGAGGCACTCCCAAACATCATGGGAGCTTACCATTATTCCCAGGAGCCGATGGCAACGGTACTGGCCAAGTTTCAGGAGACCCAGCGGCGGCAGGAGGAACACTACCTTGGAATCAGGGAGGACTTGAAGTCCATTAACAACACCCTGGTCACCATTGCAGGGGTGCTGGCAGACCTTGTCAACACCAGGAGGGACACAGTGGCACAACAAGGGGCCCCTGACACTAGCCTGGACGATGAACAGTCCTCCACCTCCGCCGGCGCTAGTGGACAGGAGGCACCACCACAGGAACAACAGGACACCAGCACCCCACCCCCTGCAGATGGAAAGCAACCTCGCAAACGGTCCCTGAGATCCCGGAACAAGACAGAGAACATTGCCAAGACCCCCACCAGGAAATGAGACCCCCCTGAATGTCACCCTTCTGTCCCACTATGTCACCCTGTCCATCCTTAAACTGCCATTGCTCTACTTCCTATGCCCCTTTGGACAATGCACCTGTGAAACAAATAGACTGGACTCTGCCATGGACGCTCCTCCACCATCACCCCAGCCCATTTTACAACCCCCTCCACTTATTAGGAGAGGAATAAACACACTTCAATCGCAAAACAATCTGGAGTCAGTCTCTGCTTTCACAAATGTGTAATTGCAATAACTATGGAATATAGCAATGTCAATTTACTTGTTCACATACCAGTGTAACACAGCTGTAGGCCAGCAGTAAACACAGCAGATGGCACAAAGTGGGACCCACATCTGTGAAATGAAAAGTCAAAGGGACAAGTCAGGGTCCAAACACTAAATGAAAATGACACACTTATGCTAGTTCCAACAATAGAATGAGATGAGGGAAGCAGTGGCATCTTCTTACCTGTGTCTCACTGGAAGTATTGCATGATGATATTGTTTCGGTTGTCGATATCCTCTTCTTCTGCCTCCTCTTCTTCACTGTCCACAGGCTCCACAGCTGCCACAAGACCATCATCTGGCCCATTCTCCTGCAGAAAAAGCACCTGGCGTCGCAAAGCCAGGTTGTGCAGCATACAGCAGGCCACAATTATCTGGCACACCTTCTTCGGTGAGTAGTATACCTGTCAGAAGGAGGCACCGAAATCTGGCCTTCAGGAGGCCAAAGGTGCGTTCGATCACCCTCCTAGTTCATCCATGTGCCTCAGTGTAGCATTCCTCTGACCTTGTCCTGGGATTCCTCACTGGGGTCAGTAGCCATGACAGTCTGGGGTAACCAGAGTCACCTGCAAATGTCGAGGGACAACTGTTAGACACACACTAACCCTTAGGGACAGCCCTATACCCAGACACCTATGTCAACTGTATTGGGACCTTGGCCTCACCTATTAGCCACACACAGTGCCTCTGGAGTTGGCACATCAAATAAGGGATGCTGCTATTCCTCAAAATGTAAGCATCATGCACAGAGCCAGGATACTTGGCATTCACATGGGAGATGTACTGGTCTGCCAAACACACCATCTGCACATTCATAGAATGGTAGCTCTTCTGGTTTCTGTACACCTGTTCATTTCTGCAGGGGTTACAAATGCCACATGTGTACCATCAGTGGCATCAATGAAGTTGGGGATATGTCCCAGGGCATAGAAGTCACCTTTCACTGTGGGCAAATCCTCCACCTGAGGAAAAATGATATAGCTGCGCATGTGTTTCAGCAGGGCAGACAATACTCTGGACAACATGTTGGAGAACATTGGCTGGGACATCCCTGATGCCATGGCCACTGTTGTTTGAAAAGACCCACTGGCCAGGAAATGGAGTACAGACAGGACCTGCACTAGAGGGGGGATTCCTGTGGGATGGCGGATAGCTGATATCAGGTCCGGCTCCAACTGGGCACACAGTTCCTGTATTGTTGCACGATCAAGTCTGTAGGTGACTAGGATGTGTCTCTCATCCATTGTGGACAGGTCCACCAGGGGTCTGTACACCGGAGGATGCCGCCATCTCATCACTTGCCGCAGCGGACGTGCCCTATGGAGGAGAACAGCGAGTAGAGAGTCATCCAACACTGAGGTATCACGATGTCTTATTTTCAGAAACGTTATTAATCCGCAATGTGCCAGTATCTGTCTATATTCCCGGCCTAGATAGGTGTGACGCAGTTAACATCCATCCCATGTGGCCTCCTGAAATGGCGGCTGCCTGACCTGTATGGTGGGACAAGGGGATATGAGGCAACTGCGCTGGCGTTGTACACCATCGCGGTGGGCGGTTGAAGACCGCGGCGCAATTCTGCATTGGTTAACATTGGGCCCTATGGGTGCCAGGAGCCAATGACGATGTACGCCGGCAGTGACGGTACGCACCGCCGTGGACGTGACCGCCATTTTCTGTCTGTTCACTCACTTGCTACCTGACCTTCAACAGGAGAGGACCTACACTGCAAGTGCTGCTGCGACCTCAGTCTTGAAGCGACGATGGCTCATGTGTCTGGGGAAAGGGCCCCTGCCTTCACTTTGGAGGAGTTGGAGAAACTAGTGGATTGGGTCCTCCCCCAGTACACGCAACTGTACGGTCCTCCAGACAAACAGGTGAGTACATTGTGTGCATGCTGCATGGGCAATGCCTGTTTTGAGTGGTGTGGATGGAAGATACATGGGGGGGCTGAGTCCTGCATGTGCGGATGGTGAGTGTATGTACATCAGGGCAAGGGTGGGAACTGGGGGGCAATGAGTATGATGGTCCAGACGGGTAAGTAATTTCCTTTCCCCCTGTACCATTCCTCTAGGTCAGCGCCCACCAGAAGAAGGGTATTATGCGTGCCATCGCCAAGGACGTCCGGACCCTGGGGGTCTACCACAGACAGAGCACCCACTGCCATAAAAGATGGCAGGACCTGCACCGCTGGAGCAAGAAGATGGCTGAGGCCCAGCTGGGGATGGCCTCCCAACGTGGGAGGAGTGTCTGTTGCACCATGACCCCCCTGATGTTCCCCATCCTGGTGGTGGACTATCCGGAGTTGGATGGGCGCTTGAGGGCATCACAGCAGCCACAAGGGGGTGAGTACACTCTCATTAAGCTGACTCTGCGCGCATAATGAGGTGTCTGGTTGGGGGAGGTGGGCAGTGGATTCTCCTAGGCCAGAGCGAAGTTGGTAGGCAAGGTCCCTTGTGAGGCAGGCTATGTGGAACCCCAACCCCACCAGTGGTAAGAGCCATCTACACCTAGTCAGGCTCCTGTGACTTCCAGGTGTCCAGCAATTGGTCTTGGGCCTCGTACCACATGGTCAGCTGAAATTTCTAGGAACTGTTTGTGCATGGCGTAGTGTCCCCCCCCCCCTTTTTGCGGTCTCCCTGTTCTTGTGTGCAATACCATCATCAGGCAGAGGAGCATTGGCACCGGAGCAGGAGGGAGCCGCAACCCACTTGGCCCTGGAGGGCAAAACAATGGAGTCTGAAGCCACCGGTGGGACGGAGGGCGAGGGGAGCTCCACGGCGGGGACAGGAGCAGACAGCAGTGACAGCGACTCCTCTCTGATGGTAGCTCCCTTGCGGTGGCAGGCACCCATCCAGGGTGTAGAGAGGCATTTGCAACAAACAAATGCATACCTGGAGGGCATTCATTCTGGGCAGGCAGCCCAACAGAGAGCATTTCAGGCTCTGGCCTCAGCACTGATGGCAGCCATTGACTCTGTGTCCAGCCTCCCCCTCCAACTTCCTCCACCCAGACCGAATCCCCTGTAATTCAGCTTATCCCAAGCACACCATCAGACCAGCATGCGCACTCATCAACACACAAGAGTGGACATGGCAAACATAAGCACCACACATCCCACAGGCACTCACACAAGCACCATCCCCATGCAGACACAACATCCACTGCCTCCACTGTGTCCCCCTCCATCACGTCCTCCTCCTCCCTCCCTGTCTCGTCTCCACTCACACCTGCATGCAATACATCCTAAACTACTACCTCCAACACCAGCACACCCATCACCACACACCGCTCACGTGCAATCACCACCACCACTACCATTCACACATCCCCAGTGTCCTCTCCCAGTGTGTCAGTGAGCCCTCCTCCCAAAGTACACAAACGCAGGCACACACCCACCCAACAGCCATCCACCTCACAACAGCCTCCGGCCCATGCACCTTCACCCAAATTCAGCAGACGTACACCTCCTACATCCACTACCTCTACCTCTACCTCTACCTCCACTCCCAACCCCCCTCCATCTTCCCATCCCAGTGTGTCTAAAAAACTCTTCCTGGCTAACATGGACCTCTTCCCTACACCTCCCACCCACATCCTTCCCCTAAGGCCAGGCTTTCCAGGTCCCAGCCCAGCACCTCAGACACCAAATCCCCAGCCACAGTGGTGCCAGCAACTGTGGGGTCATCGAGTGTGCCACACATCAGGGCTGCCAGTGTGCCACGTAGTGAGGGCAAGGACATTTCGCCACCTGCCAAGGTGAAAAAGGTGCCCACATCCCGGAGGGAGAAGCTGAGGGTACCTGCCACCAAGGGCTCAGCAAAAACCAAAGGGGATAGTGGCAAGACAACTGCGGCACCATCAAAGCTGGGGAAGGGCCAAAAGGTGAAGAGCAGGTCAGGAGAGGGCATGGTGGCACCGACTGAGTGACCATTTGCACACTTTCTGTCCACGACCAAGCCAACCTGAACGTGGCGAACACTGCTAGCTGCTCTGCCACCACAACCACCACCTGCACCGCCACCTGCACCACCACTAGCACTCCCCCCGGCATGTCTACAGCCTCAGCGACAGTCCCCAGCCTCTTCCCCAGTGGGCAGCCGCCCGAGGCTGCAGGAAACGTCCTGCTGTGTCCCTCTGCAGGTGCTGACCCATGCACCGTCGCCAGCACCGCCGAAAACACCGCCGCAACAGACACCACTGCAAGCATCACCGCGACAGACACCACTGCAAGCACCACCACCTGCACCGCCCCCAGCACGTCTACAGCCTCAGCGACAGTCCCCAGCCTCTTCCCCAGTGGGCAGCCATCTGAGGCTGCAGGAAACGTCCTGCTGTGTCTCTCTGCAGGTGCTGACCCATGCACTGCCGCCAGCCTTGCCGCCAGCACCGGCCTCACGGCATCCTCGGACACTGGCACCACCACTGACATGGCTACCATCCCCAGTGGTCAGTCGTCTGTGGCTGGAGGAGAGTTCCTGGACCCTGGTCAGCTTCCAGCTTCCATGAGGCATTTCTTCCTTCACTGTTTACACCTGCAGGTGGAAGGCGCAGCCACAGCAGTGTGGGGTATGTCGCTGCCTCCATGGCGTATCATGCTACCTGAACTTCGCAAATCTCGTGGCACGCACACCCAGGTGAGGGAATTGTACCGGCCACACTGCACGTGGAGCACTCTGGGCACCATGCCCCCTCTAGAACCAGTGGAGACTGTTATCCACTTCAGAGACTGTGGCTTTGCACTCCCCAGGATAAAGCAGTGGGCAAACCACCCACTGGAGAGACTTGAGAGACTGTGGCTTTGTACTCCCCAGGATAAAGCAGTGGGCAAACTACCCACTGGAGAGACTTGAGAGACTGTGGCTTTGCACTCTCTGGGATAAAGCAGTGGGCAAACCACCTACTTGTGAGACTTGAGAGACTGTGGCTTTGCACTCCCCAGGATACATCAATGGGCATGGAGCCCCCTCGTGCAGCAGTGGCGTTGTGCGTTCATCAGGCTGAGGAGCCTCCCTCCCCCTCCCCCTTAGGTGCCTGTATATTTTCGATCTGATGCCCCTGCAGTGTTCTCTCCGTTTCCAGTCAGGTATCATGTGTGGGCCTCGCCCATGCATTTTGGGCCCAGTGGTCCACGGACAATGATTGGAACACTATTCGGACTTGTGTAGTTGGTGTACATATTTGTATATACTGAATTTGGAGTTTTGACAAATGGATTTTTCATGATTACAATGGTTACAATTATATCCTTTTGTCCTTGCATTCTTCCAGGGGGTGAGGGGGTGTATATATAATGTTGCTGCATGTAATTGTGTGTGTGTTGTTGTGTGTGAGGGTGAGGGTGGGGGTGTTGCGTGTTGCATGTGTGTGTCACTCTCTTTCCTCCCCCCCTCCCCTGTGTTGTAGGTGCATTACTCACCGTGGTCGCCGCCGCTCGTACTCCTGGTAGAAGAGGATTTAAACCAACATGGGCAGTACGTATAGTTCGGGCTCCATGGCGTCCTGGTTCCTCGTTGGGTGTCGAGAGGTGAGTGTTTTCCCTTCTGTGTACTGTTTCCGCTGTGCTTTTGATGTCGTTGGTTCCGCCCCGGAAAAGGTGGCAAATAGGCCTCTTGTAGTACAGTGGGAGGTACTTTGTCTCCCGCCTGTCTGTTGGCGGTGTCCGCCCCGCTGTTTGTTTCTACCGCTGTGGCGGTCGAAGTGTTAATGTGGCTGTCTATGTTGGCGGTTTCCGCCATGGTTTTAATCCCATTTTTTTTCCGCCGGCCTATTTGTGGTATTACTGCCGCTTTAACACTGACCGCCAGGGTTGTAATGAGGGCCAGAGTATACTATGGGCAATGTGTGGCTTCAATTAAATTTAGAAAAGCTCCAACCTTCCTATTCAAAATATTATTTTTATAATATTTGTTTGCAAAGAAAATTAGATGTGTAATCATTTGTGTATATGTTTGATTAATGCTTGTTTCTGTATTTTTTGTGTATTGTTATTTTGGGTTCTATTCATCAACAGTGCTTAGGCTTGGGTCCCCGGATTCCAGTAATGACTCAGGGACGATCTGGTGGACCTGCTGGGTTTGGAGGCTGGAGACTCCGTACGTATGAATTGATGTACCAACAGCATGTAGTACTGTTGCTATATTAGTTAAGCAAAGCTTTAACATCAAAGGTGCTGATTTATTCATTCGTTGTGTGTATTTTGCAATATGCAATGAGATTCAAGCATAACACAGCCCTTAAAGTGCACTTTGTCTAGCAACACAAGGCCACTTTGGGTGCCACGGAGTGCCTTGATAAATCCAGTGTGTTTTGAAATGTTGGCCAAATTGCTGCATTGCTATACCCTTCCCCAGGGGGCTGTTCCACGGGTTGTGCGTGGGTGTTCCCATTGAACTCACATGGATGTTGATGTATTCCCAGAGTTAACATATGTGATAGACCAGAGAATGGGCCCAAAATGCTAAGCCTCCTTCCTATTTTCTTTCTCTTTCTATTTGTGCTGCAGAATGCAGCACAGGTAGAAAGATGAAAATGCCTCCAGCAATTGTTTTTGTGCAAAAAGAAACCAGCTTACAATGCAGACATGCTTGCACCATGATGCAAATGTGCTCACATTACTATGAGGCAGCACTTTGTGCATTAGCACTGGAAAAGGGCAGAAATAGTCAGTACAATGTTAGATATGGTCCATCCCTGACCTAGTAGCTACTATGGGCCTCATTCTGAGGCCGGCGGGCAGAGGTCGCCGCCCGCCTGGCGGGAACCGCCATATGGCCGCTCCGCGGTCGAAAGACCGCGGAGGCCATTCTGGCTTTCCCGCTGGGCTGGCGTGCGACCGCCAGAAGGCCGCCCACCAGCCCAGTGGGAAACCCCTTCCCACGAGGAAGCCGGCTCCGAATGGAGCCGGAGGAGTGGGAAGGGTGCGACGGGTGCAGTAGCACCCGTCGCGAATTTCAGTGTCTGCTAAGCAGACACTGAAATTCAAAGTGGGGCCCTCTTACGGGGGCCCCTGCAGTGCCCATGCCATCCCTCCAGGCAACCGCCAGGAACAGGATGGCGGTGAGGGGGTCGGAATCCCCCTGCGCCGCCATGGGGGATTCCTCAGGGCAGCGGAAAACCGGCAGGACACCGCCGGTTTTCCTGTTCTGACCGCGGCCATACCGCCGCCGTCAAAATGCCCTGCGGAGCACCGCCAGCCTGTTGGCGGTGCTCCCGCCGGCCCCGGCGGTCCTTGACCGCCGGGGTCGGAATGACCCCCTATGTGTGTATGCCTTGTAACACACATGTCAAGAGAGAGTGACACCAAGTGGTGGTAAAAGTATCAAAGGGTCACATTAAGCATCCCACATGCCATACATTCGGTCCTGTGTTACAGAAGGCAAGCACTCATGGGCACAAGTAATGGCAAGCATACCTTTACACAACTGATGTATACTATTTAACAATAACACACCTTGGTGAATGTAGTTGCATGTCATTGTAAAGGGAGACAGGATGTATTGCTGTTTTTGGCCACTAAGCTGACTCTAGAACAACAAACGATGTCAGACAAACTGACCCTCTGGCTAAATTCCCATGCCATATCAATGTCCATATTGCACATGGTATGAGGTTTGTCTGTGTGGCAAAGCTAACATGCATTTACCAAGTGACACATTTATCATCAGTACTCACAGCACAGCATGGCAAGTTATCTAACTGTGCTGACCCAAAGTTAAAGGGCAGAAATGCATCAACTTTAAAATTTATGTTGCATTTCTGTCCTGCTGGGCATGTAAAAGATTACATGCCTGAAACATGCTTCAGGCAAGTGATGTTATCTCTGACCTTTTACCTCTAGCCAGGTCAGCCCTGCAAGGTGACTAGCTGCATTGCATATCCATGTAAGGTAAACATATGTGTGTTAAGAGTGTTGATATTTGGAAATACACTGGGATGTCATAGTGTTTATTTTTGAATTTTAACTGTGTGTCTTTGCACTATTTACAGTTCATTGCCTAAATCATTGTCTTGTAGGTGGACATGTACCTTTTACCCGGGAAGACGTGGACAGCTTGTGGGATCCTAATACAATGTCTAATGAGTACATAGTTGTAACTCTGTAACTTCTGTGTGTGATCCATGATAATTGTAACTGTGTGTTCTGTAGGGGGAGATATTCATCACCTACAACAAAATGACAGTCAGTGTACCAACCCAGCAGAACATGTCCACAGATGAAATTAGAATCAACGAAGAGACATGTTATTTTGAGTGTAGGGGCAAAATAAGCAGGTCCGAAGCATTTATGCATTCATGCATATGTGATGATG
Organism: Pleurodeles waltl; assembly: GCF_031143425.1. Classification (NCBI taxonomy): domain Eukaryota; kingdom Metazoa; phylum Chordata; class Amphibia; order Caudata; family Salamandridae; genus Pleurodeles; species Pleurodeles waltl. The sequence goes on from NC_090436.1 coordinate 282,257,787, forward strand.
TTTGCATGTTTTAGTTTTGATGCACTTGGCACATGATTCATCATCTGGCGCTGTATCTGCAGATGTTTACCCCAAACAAATTTGGTCCTACCACTAACAGTACAAAAGTGTCAAAATGTAAAAACAGGTGTTGCTGCAAAGTGGAATGACCTTAGCAAAGCTGGTCTGGTCACGTTTCTTTTGCCTATTGCTATATTTGTGTTTATTAAGCATACTATACTCAAACCTGCTGCAGAAGTTTGACCTCTCCTGCAACACAGTTCCAGCATGAAGGAATATAGCTATGGGTAAAGATTCCCGCTGATCTACAATTGAAATGTGCTGACTCATACCTGTTCTTGTACCTGTGTGTCAAATCTAAAAGCAAATTGCATAAACATGGAGGACAGTCTCAGCAGGGTAGCCATCACTTTCCAAATATTTTACAACTGATAGGTTCTGGGAATGTGACAGTGACATCTGAAATGTTTTCCAGATCATGATTTAGATCTCAACTTGTGTTTCTGAAAAGGTGTGAGTAAATTTTATGAAGTACGAACAATTCATCTGTTTGAAAATGTACCTAGGGTATGGCTGTTGTAATCCTGCCTCAGGGATGACTGAGCCTCCCTCAGAGAAGTCCATGTCATCCCTATGTGAAATGGAGTGACAGTGGTGCAATTATACTGATGCTCTAGAGGCTGCAGGGTTTTATGAGTGTTTCTCTAGTGATCCATGGTGCTGTACAAATCGTTACCTCCCTGTCTGATTGTGAGTGTAGATGTCCACATGTCAGGGTTCTGGTCCTATGGTTTAGCAGCTGTAAACTGAATCTCAGTCGGCATATCCCAGTGGAATGTGTATTATTTGAGCACAGTGTGCAAATTTCATAGTTGTTAAACCTATGCTGTTCCAGTAGGCCTCATTGCATGGATACAGTGTCATTGGCATGAGTTTGTGCAGCGGGACAAATGCATATGTATGCACATAGATTGGCATTCAAATGTCAGCCTCATGCCCCAAATCTCCCTTATGTGCAACTTCTGTGAGGCAGTCATACTATATTATGTGGAAAGTCAATTTGCTGTTCTGTGTAAAAGTTAGAAAGCAGGAATGCACAATGTTAGCAGGATATGGCGCATTACAGTGCTTACCTACTGGTGGAATAATTTTGCCTGGCTGGCACTAACACAGGCAATCTTGCATCATGGTGGAATGGCCTGTCATTATTTGCAGCATAGTTCTTGTCCAGATGAGTACTCCTACCTTTGAGGTCAGATGCGACCACAATTGGCACATCCACAAAATAGTGAAGGCCTATAGGAAGATGATGTACAGATGTGAAAGGGCAAATGTAAATTTGACTATGGAAGAGTGAAAGCAGGCCAGATCCTAATACACATCTGCACCAATACAATTGGAGAGTGGCAGACAGCAGCAGCAGGTCATCAAACAGGCCACAGCAGGACCATCATGAGGATCTCACCAGACAGCCACGCAACAAAGGAGGTCCAGCCATGCTAGAGACTCCACATTTCATCATAGATTGACAGATGAGGAGACTAAACAGGAGGATGGCTGGGATAGAAGGGGAGCAGGCCAGCATAAGGGGGATATTGTTATCCTGCCAGGAGGCCTTGGAAAGGATTGTCAGCTAATTATGACTTTCCCCCTCAGGACATTCTCTTACCCAGTTATTTTTTAGATTCATTATTGTAGTTAGTAGGCTTTGTGTTAGTTAGGGGTTAGTATAGGTTTAATATAAGTTTTAGATAATTAATTTGTTTGCTGGTAGTCGTTTTAAGTGTGTTTTTATTATGGGAGGTTTTTCACCCCTTCGTTGCCAGGCCTTTCCCCCCTCAGGTGGCAAGTCTATTTTATGGCTATTTGGGGCAGTTTGTGCTTAGTCCCTCATAACGTTTTATCCACATAAGCTACTCACGCCAAATTTACGTCCTTTTTTTTCCAACATCCTAGGAATTCTAGAGGTACCCAGAGTTTGTAGATTCCCCTGGAGGAGACCAAGAAATTAGCCAAAATAGAGCAAACATTTAGTTTTTTTATAGAAAAAATAGGAAGAAAGGGCTGCAGAAGAAGGGTTCTGTTTTTTCCGTGAAAATAGCATCAACAGAGGGTTTGTGGTGCTAAAATGACCATCTTCTCAGCTTTCAGGAACAGGCAGATGTGAATCAGAAAACCAACATTTTCAACACAATTATGGCATTTTATTGGGACATACCCCATTGATACAATTTTTGTGTGCTTTTAGCCTCCTCCCTTAGTGACAGAAATGGGTGTGAGGCCAATGCTGGATCCCAGACAGCTAAATATTTCTAAAAAGTTGACAAAATTCTGAATTCAGCAAGGTTCATTTTGGTAGATCCTACAAGGTTTTCCTAAAGAAAATAACAGCTAAAATAAAAACAAATTGAAATTGAGGTGAAGAAACAGCCATTTTTCTCCATGTTTTGCTCTGTAACTTGTTTCTGCGATGTCATATTTTCAAAACTAATATACAATTATGTCTGATGGACTCTTCTGGTTGTGGATATATATAGGGCTTGTAGGTTCATAAAGAATCCTACGTACCTAGAGCCAATAAATGAGGTGCACCTTGCAATGAGTTTTCATTGCATACCAGGTATACAGCAATTCATTTGGTGAAATATAAAGAGTGAAAAATAGGTATCAAGGAAACCTTTGTATTTCCAAAATGGGCACAAAATAAGGTGTTAAGAAGCAGTGGTTATTTGCACTTCTCCGAATTCCGGGGTCCCCATACTAGCATGTGAATTACAGGGCATTTCTCAAATAGACGTCTTTTTTTACACACTGTCTTACATTTGGAAGGAAGAAATGTACATCACTTTCGTGTGTAGTCCTAATGCCCGCGACAGGAAACGCAATATGGACACATCACATTGAAATCTGGTGTGTTTCATGGAAAATGCCTAGCTGTGGAATTTGGCCTCTAGCTCAGCTGGCACTTAGGGAAGCCTACCAAACCTATGCATTATTTAAGAAGAGATGTAGGGAGATCCAGGATGGGGTGACCTGTGGGTCTCTCACCAGGTTCTGTTACCCAGAATCCTTTGCAAACCTCAAACTTTGGCAAAAAACACTTTTTCCTCACATTTCAGTGACAGAAAGTTCAGGAATCTGAGAGGAGCCACATATTTCCTTCCACCCAGCATTCCCACAAGTCTCCCGATAAAATGGTACCTCACTTGTATGGGTATGCCTAGTGCCTGCAACAGGAAATGCCCCAAAACACAACGTGGACACATCACATTTTCTCAAAAAAACCTGACCTGTTTTTTGCAAAGTGCCTAGCTGTGGATTTTGGCCTCTAACTCAGCCGGCGCCTAGGGAACTCTACCAAACCTGTGCGTTTTAGAAAACTAGACGCCTAAGGGAATCCAGGATGGGGTGACTTGTGGGGCTCTCACCAGGTTCTATTACCCAGAATTCTTAGCAAATCTCAAAATTTTGCACAAAAAAACACTTTTTCCTCACTTTTTGTTGATGGAAATTTCTGGAATCTGAGGGGAGCCACTAACTTCCTTCTACCCAGCGTTTCCCCAAGACTACCAATAAAAATTATACCTCACTTGTGTGGGTAGGTGTAGTGCCCGCAACAGGAAATGCCGCAAAACACATTATATTTTCCCAAAGAAAACTGACCTGTTTTTTTAAAAGTGCCTAGCTGTGGATTTTGACCTCTAGCTCAGCCGGCACCTAGGGAACCCTACCAATCCTGTGCATTTTTTTTAATTGATACCTACGGAAATCCACGATGTGGTGACTTGTGGGGCTCTGACCATGTTCTGTTACCCAGAATCCTTTGCAAACCTCAAAATTATGCACACAAAAAAACACATTTTCTTCACATTTCGGTGACAGAAACTTCAGGAATCTGAGAGGAGCCACAAGTTTCCTTCCACCCAGCATTCCCCCAAGTCTCTCGATAAAAATGGTACCTCATATGGGTAGGACTAGTGCCCACAACAGGAAATGCGCCAAAACACAACGTGGACACATCACATTTTCCCCCACAAAAATGACCTGTTTTTTACAAAGTGCCTAGCTGTGAATTTTGGCTTCTAACTCAGCCGGCACCTAGGGAACCCTAATAAACCTGTGCATTTTTTTAAACTAGACGCCTAGGGGAGTCCAGGATGGGGTGACTTGTGGGGCTCTCACCATGTTCTATTACCCAGAATCCTTTGCAAACCTCAAAGGTTTGCAAAAAAAACACTTTTCCCTCACATTTCGGTGATGGAAAGTTCTGGGACCCACAAACGTCCTTCTACCCAGCATTCCCCCATGTCTCCTGATAAAAACTGTACCTCACTCATGTGGGTGGCCCAAGTGCCTACAACAGGAAAAGGCCAAAAACATGTAGAGATTGAGAGGATAGCACAGCAAGTTTTTCTTTTACACATTTTTAGTCTGACTCTGCTTTGGGGACTGTAGGAGGCTGGCCTGGCTTATAGTGGGTACCTGATGGTACTTACACCTTGTGCCAGGTCGAGTTATCCCTTATTAGTAGATTAGTAGTGTTCTAGCAGCTTAGGCTGATAGAGGTAGCTATAGCAGATCAGCTTAGGCTGAACTAGGAGACATGCAAAGCTCCTACTATACCACTGATATAATATAGCACTATATCATAAGAATCACAATACTCAGAGTTACTACAAATGAAGGTACTTTATTTTAGTGACAATATGCCAAATATATCTCAAAGGATATACTCCCTTAGGAGGTAAGTAAAATACACAAAATATACACACAAACCAAAATCAGGTAAGTACACAGTTAGAAAAGTAGTGCAAACACTGTAGAATACAATAGGATGCAATAGGCCTAGGGGCAACACAAACCATATACTATGAAAGTGGAATGCGTACCACTTAGGGACCCCAGGCCCAGTGTAGTGTGTAGAGGGTCACTGGGAGTGTAAGAAAACACTAAGGGTGTCCAAGATACCCCACCCCAAGACCCTGAAGAGTAGGAGTAAAGTTACTCTACTTCCCCAGAAACACACTAAAGTTGTGATAGGAGATTCTGCAAAGACCACAACAGACTGCAAAGCACAGAAGATGGATTCCTGGACCTGAGGACCTGTAAAGGAAGGGGACCAAGTCCAAGAGTCGCGAAAGTGTCGGGGGGGGGCAGGAGCCCACTAAACCCCGGATCAAGGTGCATAAGGGCTGCCTCTGGGTGGAAGAATCTGAAGATTCTGCAACAACGGAAGGTGCCAGGAACTTCTCCTTTGCACAGAAGATGTCTCACAGTGTGCTGGAGGATACAGAGTTGTTTCCATGCAGAAAGACTATAAACAAGCCTTGCTAGCTGCAAAAGTCGCAGTTGAAGAAAATGGGTACTGCCTGGGCCCAGGAAGGACCAGGAGGTCGCCCCTTGGAGGAGGAGACAGAGGGGGCACTCAGCAATACAGAGAGCCCATGCAAAAGCAGACAGCACCCGCAGAAGCACTTGAACAGGCACTGAAGAAATCTGAGCACAGCAGTTGTCTCAACACTACAAAGGAGGGTTCCACAAAGCCGGTGGTCAACACAGCGAGTTGAGCAATGCAGGACGGAGTGCTGGGGACCTGGGCTATGCTGTGCATGAAGGATTCCTTGCAAAAGTGCACAGAAGCCATAGCAACTCCAGATCATGCAGCACACAGGATTACTGTATGGCGTGGGAAGACAAGGACTTACCTCCACCAAATTTGGACAGATGGACCACTGGACTGTCGGGGTCACTGTGATCCTGCTCCTGTGTTCCAGGGTCCAAGCTCGTCAAGATGAGAGGGGACCCAGAGGACCGGTGATGCAGAAGTTTGGTGCCTGCATAAGCAGGGGGAAGAATCCGTTGACCCACGGGAGATTTCTTCTCGGCTTCCAGTGCAGGCAGACAGCTCTCAGAGCATGCACCACCAGGAAACAGTCGAGAAAGCTGGCAGGATTAGGCACTACAATGTTGCGGGTAGTCATCTTGCTACTTTGTTGCAGTTTTGCAGGCGTCCTGGAGCAGTCAGCGGTCGATCCTTGGCAGAAGTCAAAGAGGGAGATGCAGAGGAACTCTGGAGAGCTCTTGCATTCGTTATCTGAAGAGAAACCCACAAGAGAGACCCTAAATAGCCCTCAGAGGAGAATTGGCCACCTGACCAGGTAAGCACCTATCAGGAGGGGTCTTTGACATCACCTGCTGGCACTGGCCACTCAGAGGCCTCCACTGTGCCCTCACACCTCTGCATTCAAGATGACAGAGGTCTGGGACACACTGGAGGAGCTCTGGGCACCACCCTTGGGGTGGTGATGGACAGGGGAGTCGTCACTCCCCTTTCCTTTGTCCAGTTTCATGCCAGAGCAGGGGCTGGGGGATCCCTGAACCGGTGTAGACTGGCTTATGCAAGGAGGGCACCATCTGTGCCCTTCAAAGCATTTCCAAAGGCTGGGGGAGGCTACTCCTCCCCAGCCCTTAACACCTATTTCCAAAGGGCGAGGGTGTAACACCCTCTCTCAGAGGAAATCCTTGATTCTATTTTCCTGGGACTGGGCTGCCCAGACCCCAGGAGGGCAGAAGCCTGTCTGTGGGTTGGCAGTAGCGGTAGCTGCAGTGAAAACCCCAGAGAGCTAGTTTGACAGTACCCAGGGTCCATGCTGGAGCCCCGGGAATGCATGGGATTGACACCCCAATACCAGATTTGGCATGGGGGGACAATTCCATGGTCTGAGACATGTTACATGGCCATATTCGGAGTTACCCTTGTGAAGCTACATATAGGTATTGACCTATATGTAGTGCACGTGTGATGTGGTGTCCCTGCACTCACAAAGTCCGGGGAAATTGCCCTGAACAATGTGGGGACACCTTTGCTAGTGCCAGTGTGCCCTCACACTTAGTAACTTTGCACATAACCTTCACCAAGTGAGGGTTAGACATATAGGTGACTTATATGTTACTTAAGTGCACTGTAAAATGGCTGTGAAATAACGTGGACGTTATTTCACTCAGGCTGCAGTGGCAGTCCTGTGTAAGAATTGTTTGAGCTCCCTATGGAAGGCAAAATAAATGCTGCAGCCCATAGGGATCTCCTGGAACCCCAATACCCTGGGTACCTAGGTAACCTATACTAGGGAATTATAAGGGTGTTCCAGTGTGCCAATCAGAATTGGTAAAAATGGTCACTAGCCTGTAGTGACAATTTTAAAAGCAGAGAGAGCATAAGCACTGAGGTTCTGGTTAGCAAAGCCTCAGTGACACAGTTAGGCACCACACAGGGAACACATTCAGGCCACAAACTATGAGCATTGGGGTCCTGGCTAGCAGGATCCCAGTGAGACAAGCAAAAACAAACTGAAACACAGGTAACAATAGGGTTAACATGCCAGGCAAGATGGTACTTTCCTACAGGGACCAACACAGGTGAGGTATCATTTTACTTGGGATACTGAGGGGAGTGTTGGGTGGTAGGAAATATGTGGTGACGTGGTGATCCTACAAAGACAAGTGTGGAAAATATGCTTTTTTAAGCAAATTTTGAGGTTTGCAGAGGATTCTGGGTAAGAAACTGTCGGTGGATCCACACATGCCACACCTCCCTAGACTCCTCCGGGTGTCTAGTTTTAAAAAATGTTTGGATTTGGTAGGTTTCCCTAGACGAAGGCTGCACCGGGGACCAAAAACGGAGGTGCTCCCCATCCCCGGAAATATAGGTAGTTTTGTAATAGATCATTTTGATTTGTCCACATCCTTCTGTGATATTCCAAACACTAAAATGTGAAAAGAAACACACTCAGGTTATGTTAAAAAGACCACTCCTCCACCAACCAAGTTGGTGGCATGCTTCATCATCGGGGTCCCACCTGAGACACCTAGCATGTCACGGGTGTGCTGCAACACCTGATTACAGCGGAGCAGGTTTTTTCATTTTTACTACACATACTGTTTGGATTTGGCACAAATGTGAGTGATGGTTCAGTAGATCCATTTTTATTACCAAGAGATTTCACAAAAATGAAATGCACTGTTAATAACTGAAAGGCCAAAAAACTGAACCAATGACACAGCTCGTGAGCTGTAAAGCTGGCACAAGGCACCAACTGCTTTACAGTCCATTCACACACCTTTCATACACAACATGCACAAGAGCATTCATGCCGCCAGCCGCACACAGGTTTACGCAGTTCAGCAATTTTACCCCAAACAGCCACAGGCAAAGCACTCTCATTATGAATTGTAGTTAGGATGTAGACAGCCCTCCTGTCTGCAAATTTCAGAGCTAGGAGCTCATCATTCCGCAAGGCACTGCACCATCCCTTTTCAAGTTTTTTACAGACAAGCTCTCTTGGATAGCCTTTCCGGTTAGAGCGGATTGTGCCACAAGAAACATTGTCCACTCTGAACAATTCCTTGAACAACTGCACTCTAGTGTAGAAATGATCTATGTACAAATGGTGACCTTTGTTAAACAGTCGTCTACCAAGTCACCACACAATTTTGTTGCTAACTCCAAAAGTGGGCAGACAACCAGAGAGGTCAATACTAGCATCCCTACCAGTGTAGAACCGTAAATTATAAACATATCCTGTACTACTTTCAGACAGCATAAACAATTTAATTCCATACCATACCCTATTGCTAGGAATGTACTGCCTAAAAACCAAACAACCCTTGAACCGGACCAAAGATTCATCTACAGGTATTTCTTTGCCTGGGACATAGACCACTGGAAACTGATCTACAAAATTATCAAGGACTGGTCTAATCTTAAAAAGATGGTCAGAATCAGGGTGATCTCGTGGCAAGGCTAAAGCATCATCAACAAATTTCAGCATCAGAAGAAGAAGCTCGTACCGGTGACGGCTCATGGTTACAGGAAGGAACTAGTACACCAATAGGAAGACAGTAATGGCTTCCTTATCAGCCCCATCGAAAAAGTTAAACCCAAGAACTTTTTCAATTCTTTCAGATTTGTGGGAATCCAATGGCTAGCTCTAGAGTGTGGCCTAAGTCTGGCAGCGTTGTCCCTCAAATACTGCTCCATATACAAATTAGTCTGCTCAACAATCTCTTCCAAAAATACATCGTCCATAAAAAACTGAAAAAAATTGACAGGCAAAAAGTTTTCTGTATTCACTCTACACCCTGGGAGACCAGTAAAGGCAGGCAACTGTGGCTGCTCCATGTTTGGGGCAACTCAGAGTTGAGGTCTTCCAAAGGGAAGCCTTTCAACTGCTGGCTGCTGCACCATTGGCACATCAGTGTCCTCCTCTAAAACAGGCACTTCATCAGCACTGAGAGTGGCTTCATCATCAGACGATTCCTCTCTGACCAAAATTTCACTTCCAGAGTCTTGCACTTCCTCCTCTGCCTCAGATGCAGAGTCATAATAATGGTCAGAAGACAACTCAAAAAGCACACCAACAACCTGCTGAGTGGTCATCCTATGGCTAGCCATGATTCTTCTTGTGAAAAGTAACTGGACAAATGCACCACGAACAACCAGCACTGTGTAAAATAAGTAATAAACAAAGTGTGGCTTTATCACTAAGAGTTATAAACTCAAAAACTATACCACTCACTTGCCTGAAAAAGCTAGACTCACCAGCAACTACTCTGCACAGCCACAGCAATCACCAATGATATCCCACTAACAAGAAAAAAGAAAAGAAAATTAAATATAAGACAAAACAAATATCATCGTGCACTAATCTATAGACAATTTCACACATAATCCTGCATTTAAAACATCACTTACAAAATGTCATTCATCCATGGCAACAATAGTCACTCAGAGTAAATTGTTTATACCTACCTAAAACATGCAACTTCGCAAACCGCAGGTCAACCACTGGCAAAACCGCAACCAGCCACAGCAAAGGAAGCAAAAGCTTTAAACTAGAACAAAAAGGAGAAATAAACAGTTATAATCACAAATGCAAATACTTCAGCAGTTGACAAAAATCCCGCCACCAAACATTTAGAAATGTTCCCTGGTGTCTAGTGGTCTCTGTCCCCCTCTGGGTCAGATAGGCCTAAAAAAAACTAGGCCGATCTTCCCCTAAGGAGGGCAGAAATGGCCACCAGTACTGTGCTTAATCCCTGGCACAAGGTTCCACCCCTGACACAAAAAAAACCTAAATAAATCCCTTTTGCCTTAGTGGCTTTGCCCCCCTTGGGGGTAGATAGGCCTAAAAATAATAGGCCGATCTAACCGCAGGGGAGGCAGAAATGGTCTAAATAATATTGGCACCCCATTGGGGAGCGACCCTTGCCTAAGTGGCCAACCCCCCTCACACAAATCACATACACACAAACAAGATCCCTGGATTCTAACCCCCTTGGGGGCAGATGAGCCTGAAAAAATAGGCTGATCTGTCCCCAACGGGGACAGAATACCTCAACAGTGCTCTGTCCCCTTTGGGGGGCCACTCTTGCCAAAGAGGGTGCCGCCTAACACAAAAAAAAAGGAAAATAAAATCCCTGGCGCCATGGTGGCTTAAAAAAATAGGCCGCTGTGCCTCCATGGGGGGCAGAAATGGCATAAAATATATCGCCTCATTTAGGAAGCGAACCTTGCCCAAGGGGCCACCCCCCACACACAAAGCACACATGTAGGAAAGTAACCTCTATCTAGCATGGTTACCCCCACTTTTGGCCTGTTTGTGAGTGTGTCAGTGTGTTTCTACTGTGTCACTGGGATCCTGCTAGCCAGGACCCAGTGCTCATAGATAAAAACCTATATGTCAGTATGTTTTGCCTGTCTTACTGGATTCCTGCTAGCCAGTGCTCATAGTTTCTGGCCTAATGTGTATGCCTGTGTAGTGCCTAACTGTGTCACTGAGGCTCTGCTAACCAGAACCTCAGTGTTTATGCTCTCTCTGCTTTAAAATGTGTCACTGTAGGCCAGTGACTTCATTTACCAATTTCAATTGGCATACTGGACCCCCCCTTATAAGTCCCTAGTATATGGTACCTAGGTACCCAGAGCATTGGGCTTCCAGGAGATCCATATGGGCTGCAGCATTTCTTCTGCCACCCATAGGGAGCTCAGACAAACTCTTACATAGGACTGCCACAGCAGCCTGCGTGAAATAGTGCACACACTATTTCACAGCCATTTTCACTGCACTTAAGTAACTTATAAGTCACCTATATGTCTAACCTCCTCTTGCAGAAGATTAGGTGCAAAGTTACTAAGTGTGAGGGCACCCTTGCACTAGCAAAGGTGCCCCCACATAGTTCAGGGCCATTTCCCCAGAATTTATGAGTGCAGGGACGCCATTACACGCGTGCACTACATATAGGCCCAGTACTGTCAAACCAGCTCTCTGAGGCTTGCACTGCAGCTACAGCTGCTGCCACCTCACAGAGAGGGTTCTGCGCCCCTGGGGTCTGGGCAGCCTAGTCTCAGGAAAGTAGAACAAATAATTTCCTCTGAGAGCAGGGTGTTACACCCTCTCCCTTTTGTAATAGGTGTTACAGGCTGGGGAGGGGTAGCCTCCCCCAGCCTCTGGAAATGCTTTGAAGCACACAGATGGTGCCCTCCTTGCATAAACCAGTCTACACCGGTTCAGGGACCCCTTCTCCCCTGCTCTGGCGGGAAACTGGATAAAGGAAAGGGGAGTGACCACTCCCCTGTCCATCACCACCCCAGGGGTGGTGCCCAGAGCTCCTCCAGTGTGTCCCAGACTTCAGCCATCTTGCTTTGCAAGGTGGGGGGGCACTCTGGAGGGCTCTGAGTGGCCAGTGCCAGCAGGTGACATCAGAGACCCCTCCTGATCGGTCCATAGCTGATAAGTTAGCCATTCTCCCTCTGAGGACTATTTAGGGTCTTTCCTGTGGGTTCTCCTCAGATTCTGCTTGCAAGTTTCCTTCACGAATCCTCTGCAACAACTTCAGCATCCTCTGACCTCAGATCAACCGCAGCCTGCTCCAGGAAACGCTGTAACTACAACAAAGTGTCTACAAGAGATACTTTTCTTCAGTAACCTCAGCTCCAAGTCAGCAACTGCAACAGTTTCCATAGTCTGCATGCTCTGGGGACTCCCTGTCTTCATCCTGCACCAGAAGGACCAAAGAAATCTCCAGTGAAGTGACAGAGTCACTCCCCTGCTCCAAGCAGGCACCTTCCAAGGTGATGACCGGTACCCTGGGACTCCTCTCATGGCAACGAGCATGCTCCTAAGGACACAGAGGGTGGACATCATCCACATAGACTGTCTTGAGGTCCTGCTGACGCAATTTGGAGGAGGTAAGACCTTGTCTTCCACAAGAACAACGGTCACTCTGTGTTTTGTGTCTTCTTTGCCTCCTGATGCCTCTGTGCACTCTTTGCAAGATTCCTTCATGCACAGTCTGGCCCAGGTCCCCACCACTCTACCCTGTGATGCTCAACTTGCTGAATTGTTCTACGGCGGCATGAGACCTTCTTTTGTTGTGCTGCATCAACTGCATTTTGCACCTCCTTTGAACTCAGATCCTGCGGTTTCTGGGGGGTGCTGGCTGACACCATGGGGGCTCTCTGAAGTGCTGAGAGGCCCCTCTTCCTCCTCACACAGAGTTGAGGCCCCCAGGTCCCTCCTGGGTCCATTAAGTGTCATTTTGATATAAAACACACTTTTGCCGTAGCCAAGGCTTGTTGGTGCCTTCTAACACGAAAGCTCATCTACAACAATATTCATGCAGCTGGACATCTTTTGCATCACACAGGAACCCACAGGCATCTTCCTAGGGTGCTTTTCTGCAGTCTTCAGCTAACCTGGAACTCTCCTTTTGCACCCTCTTCTGGGTTGCTAGGGGCTCCTGTTCTTCCTGGAACTTCTTTTGACTTCTGGACTTGGTCCCCTTTCTTTGCAGGTCTTCAGGTCCAATAATCCAGCAGTTGTTCTTTGCAGACTTGGTTGGCTGCTGCAAAATCCCCAAAACGAGTTGTAGTGTGTCCTAAGGAAATTTACTCCTGCTTTTCTGGGCTCTGGGGTGGGGTAATTTACTTACCTTTACTGTATTCTTACTCTCCCAGCGATTCTGCACACACTACACTTGTCCAGGAGGGAATTTGTGATTCACATTCCACTTTCTTAGTATATGGCTTGTGTTGCCCCTAGACCTATTTTCTCCCATTGCATTCTATAAGATTTCGTACTGTTTGCATTGTTCTATAACAAGTTACTTGTCTAATTTTGGTGTCTAGTGTATATACTGTGTATAATACTTACCTCCAGAAGGAGTATTGTCTCTAAGATATTTTTGGTACTGTGTCACCCAAATAAATATCTTTATTTTTGGTAACACTGAGTATTGTCTTTACTTGAGTATAAGTACTGTGTAATTATAAGTGGTATTGCATGAGCTTTGCATGTCTCCTAGTTCAGCCTAAGCTGCTCTGCTATAGGTACCTCTATCAGCCTAAGCTGATAGAACACTATTACATTCACTAAGAAAGGATAACTGGACCTGGTGAAAGGTGTAAGTACCCAAGGTACCCACTACAAACCAGGCCTGCCTCCTACGACACACACACACACAAGATCCCTGGTGCTAAGTGGATTCTGCCCCACTTGAGGGCAGATGTGACTAAAAGAAATAGGCCAATCTGTCCCCAAAGGGGGCAGAACTGCCCATCAGTGCTTTGCCTCCTTTGGGGGGGGTTACCTTTACCCAAAGGGCCGAACCCCCACACACAAAAAGAATCCCTGGCTTCCAGTGGCTTCTGCCCCCCTTGGAGGCAGATTGGCCTACAAAATAGGCTGCTCTGCCTCCAAGGGTGGTTGAAATGGCATAAAATATATTGCCCCCTTTGGGGGGGCGACCCTTGCCCAAGGGACCATCCTTCCACACACAAACCACACACACACACAATATCCCTGGCCCTAAGTTGCATCTGCCCCCCTTTGGGACAGATGGACCTAAAAATAATAATGGGCTGATCTGCCACCAAGGGGGCAGAACTGCCCAACAGTGTTTTGCCCCCTTTGGGGGGCAACCCTTTCCCAAAGGGATGTCCCCCCCACACAAACCCCCCCACAAAAACAATCCCTGGCTTCCAGTTGTTTCTGCCTCCTTTGGGGGCAGATTGGCCTAAAAATAAGAGGACCCCAAGGGCAGCATAAATGGCGATAATCATCATGCCCCCCCAAGGGGAGTGACCCTTGCCCAAGGGGCCCCTCCTTGACACATCAAACATTTAAAAATATACATTTGAACAAATTCCCTGGAGTCTAGCGGGCATTCCTCCTGCCCAATCGCATTGTCATCGAGCAGCAGGAATGCTGAAAGAGACATTGAGGGAAAGGAAAACCCTTTCCTTTCCCCCAATGCCTTTTTTTGAGCAAACCACACACCCCTGATATCCCCCCCGGGCCGGAGGAGAAGCTCACCTCCTCTTCCCGTGTTGCGCTGGAAGCAAATGGCTTCCAGCATGTCCGGCACCCTTTGATGATGCCAGCGCGCAATTGTGCTGATGTCATTAGAAGGGGGGGTCGGGTCGAAGGGGAAGCGATTGGGGGTGAGGGAGAGGCCTCAAGGGAGTGCTAGCGCTCCCCCTGAGGGCTGGACCAAGGACATAATGGTTACGTCTGTGGCGCCTTAGTGCCGCACCACCGGATGTAACCTTTATGTCCTTGGTGACCAAGGGGTTAAGGGGATATTGTTTTGTGTGTTTAAAACTAAAAAAAAGAAAAACACCAAAATATATATCTTGTTTAGGATTATATGTGTAGTTAGTATATGTTTAGGATGTGGTTGGTATTTGTATTGTACAGAGCTATGTGTATTAAGGGAGGTAGCGAGTTGATGTTTAACTTGTCATTTGTGTATAAAGCTTAAGATGTATTAGGATAAGTTAAGATAGTTTAGGCTAGTGTTAAGGTTAGTAAATGTAGGCTAGGTAGGTGTAGGTAATTTCAATAGTTAAGTCACAAATGGTTATTGGAATTTTTTATACATTTAAAGTTTCTTTATTCTCTGGTTGTTTATCATTTAATTGGTAAGAGTTGGTGCCATTGTATTAGGTGAGTTGGGCATATGACTTGTTCCTACTGATCTGAGGTCTTTGTAGGTATATGTAGATTTGTCAGAGGCCTACAGACAACTGTGAGTCTTTCTCATATTTGAAATCTTTAGGAAACCATTTCCATACTTAAGACACAATAGGTGTGACTCAGAAATTGATCTGACACAGCACTAGACAGATATTCATCTACTGATGCACCCTTTGTGAAAATGCATGGGTAGGTACAAGTTTAATTGGTATATTTAATACATAAAGCTGCTCCCTGCCTGCATTGTGGCATAAAATGCTGCATAGCACTTAAGGTAACACACTTGCACCACTGTGCAAAAAACTCTGCTTTGTTGTGTGGATTTTAAGGTTCAGGAAGTAACACCACGGTGGACAACGTCCAGCATTAGTTAAAATGTATGCCTGCTTTGTGTGCCATATCATGCAGCTCTTTCAAAATTTGGAAACAAAAATCCCTTGCTTACCCTGTGTCTACCATTTACTCCTCCCCTGGTGAGGTGTAGCATTTATACAGGCTCACTGGTGTCCCACCAATGTAAAAAGTGTATGTGTAAATGTTTTGGTATGTGGATGCACTCACACTCAACACAGGTGAGACCTCTCTGTGGCAGAGTATCAGCATACTTGAGTCTGTGTTGAGGTAGTCTACACTTATCAGTATACACAGGTGCGGCAAGATTCACTTGCATGTTTTGAGCACTGCTATTACAGTATTGGCTTGTGCTTGCACATCCTACTGTGGCACAAGTACAGTGCTACCATGCCAACTATTTGCATTGCTATCTGGAGGCCATATGCATACTCTGTTACTGTTTAGTATGATTGAGAAGACTAGTGATGTTTACACATATTCTTGACATTGCAACATATGGGTAACATTAGGTATACTGTTTTTATTTTACATGCCTCACACATCCCATGATTATGTGGAAATATTGTATGCACTTTATCAGTAGGTTCTCGCTGTGTGTCTATCAAGAAACTTCATCTTGCTGATAATCTCTTACATGATGTTGCTAAAGTACACATTGTTAATCAGTACATTGGAATGGGTGGAATTAGTGTATATCCACATACAAAAGCATTATGGCCCTCATTACGACCCTGGCGGTCGGTGGTAAAGCGGCGGTAAGACCGCAAACAGGCCGGTGGAAAAAAATGGAATTATGACGCCGCGGTCATCCGCCACTTCACCATTCCGACCGCCATGGCGGTGATGACCGCTGGGCTGGAGATTTCGGTCTCCAGCCCGGCGGCCGTCACTAGACCGCCAACGGTATCAGGACCCTGCATACTGCCATGGATTTCGGGTGATTGGGAACCGCCATGAGATCCATGGTGGTAGGCACTATCAGTGCCAGGGAATTTCTTCCCTGGCACTGATAGGGGTCTCCACCACCCCGCTACCCCCTACGAGTCCTCCCCTCACACCCCCTGCCACCCCCCAAAAATGCACAACCCACCTCCCCACCCTCACCCCAACATGCACATATACACATATACACACCCCTACACGCACACAACACCAACCCAACATGCAGATACATGCACCCCTACACGCACACATACATCACGACAACACATACCCGCACACATACAAACAGACATGCACACCGAGCGACCCGCACACATTTCCCATACACACAGCACCCCCCGCACGCATATATATGCACTCACACACCCCCTCTACACACTCACACGCATACCCCCATGCACGCACACAACACACACCACCCTCCGCCCCCCTCCCCTAACGGACGATCAACTTACCTTGTCCACTGGCCCTCCGGGAGGGGATGGGATCCATGGGGGCAGCTCCGCCACCAGCACACCGTTACCAGAATACCGCCACACCGAATCATGGGACGTGATTCTGTGGGCGGTGTTCTGTTGACGTGGCGGTGGAAGTTGAGCAGCCTCCACTTTCCTGCCGACCGCCAGTATGGATGCTGGTGGCTTTCCGTACGGAAAAGGACGGAGGGCTGCCAGCGGTCATAATCCGCGACGCGGAAGACCGCCACCACTGGTGGTCTTCAGCACGGCGGTACCTCGTCGGTCTTGCGAAAAGACCGCCGAGGTCATAAGAGGGTCTATGTCCAATTAGGTTTAGCTAAATCTTCTTTATATTCACAAAAGTCTCATTGATGTTTCTATTGCTGTTTTGGGCACAACCATACAAAACTCAATATGTTTCAGAAGAAAACAGCAGATTTATTATCTTGTAGAGGTTCCTAACCCCACCTTAAATCATGTGAGTAGGTTTGGCCTCATACAGTAGCATTTACACATAGACAAAAAGACAAATATGTGGTCTATTTACAATTAATTTTACCCATAGAATAAAAGATTTATATTTGTGTCATGACTTCAATGAGGAGGAGAACATTGAGATTGTGGGGTACTGCTTTGGATTGAGGGGCCCCATTGGACACAAACAGTGATGATCAAACAAAGAGTACTGCCCTGTATTCACAGAAGGGTGACATGATGTCCAACACAGGACAGATTTGAAAAATGATAAGGGTGAAGTCACAAATGTTCATTGGGACGGTCTCCTTCGAAACTGAGGAAATCAACATCTTCCTCCTCTAATTCATGCTCAGCTTCTCCTGGATGTTGTGGGGTTTGAATGGGAGGCACAAACACATCAGATGCAGAAAATGTGATTCTCATGCTCCCTACTCATTTGTGAGTGCCAGTAAGGCAGCATGGTAGTCCCTGGCAAGAGTTTGTTGGTTTGCCAACAATGACGTTGCTGTTGAAGGTACTCATTGTTGCTCTGAAGGAGTCTAACTTGGCCTTCAGGGACTGGTTGGAAGTATTAATGCCCTGCAGCTGTCTGACAACTTCACTGGTGTCAGATGTGGAAGGCTGGTGTTGTTGTTCCTTCTGCATCATGACACCAGCAATGTCAGCTAGTGACTCTTCATTCCCATGTTGCCATATGTAGGTGTCTCTGATAGCGTTTGACAATCCCTTATTTAGGCTAAGGCACCTACAGACTCCCTCAAGGCATGCCAGCTAGGGTTTCCATCCCCGCCTGACCATCATCAGTCGTCCACTGCTGGACTCCTACTACTCACCATTGAAAAGCAACTTGGGGTCCTCTGCAGTAATGACATTGGTTGATGGCCCATGTTCTGTGTGCGCTGGTTCATCTGGAGACCCAACAACGTTGTATACTCTTTTTTTTTAAAACTCTTTTTATTAAACAAAGCTCAACATGCATTGTATACATCAGACTTCACAGGATTTCTTAGACAGCCATAATTCTTCTTAAAATTACTTAACATTATGTTAAATACAAATTGCAGAAGACCGTTCATACATCTTCCCACTGTTGCCGTTCCTACCTCTCCCTGCCTCCCCCCCCCAATGGGCTCTTCACCTCTTTCTCACTCCCCATATTCTCTAAACGACGACCATCGCTACCTTATTTTCTCGTATTTTCTGGGACATCCCAACTCTGATAGACCACCTTCTCAGCCCCCTGGCACCAATCCAGATCCCTCTGCCACTCAAGAACACCAGGATCCTCGACCGCCACCCCCCCCAGCATCTCGTTATGTTTTGTTTTCCCACTCTTGCCGCTACATTCAAACAGATTTTCAGATGCTTAGGCCATGGTTCTTCCCCGGAGATAAGCAGCAGGTCCCATCTAGGTTCTAGTGGAATTTGTATAGCTGTCACTTGTGACATAATTTTTATAATCCTCTTCCAAAACTCCTGTATCCGACACTCCCATAGAATATGAAAAAAGGACCCAGTCATACCACAACCCCTAACACAGAGATCAGTGGCACACCACCCCAGCTTATGTAAGAGTGTGCTAGAGTAGTAATCCCAATGAAGGACTCTCAGCTGTATCAACCTGAATTGCGCCCTAATTGCAATCTCCCTGGGGCTCTGAATAGCCTCTGCCCAGTCATCATCCTCAATCATGCCGATGTTCCCTTCCCATACTGCTCGAAGGTGCTGTAAAATATCAGGTAAGTTATTAAGTAATTTTGCATAGATTAATGAGATGGCTTTACTTGACATGGGGCCAGTAATAGTCTATCTTCCAAGAGCGTCGACTCTGGGAGCTGCTCTCCCTCAGGTACATGACTCCTCAGGGCATGTTTCAGTTGCGTATATCAGAACTGCTCAGAACTAACTAATCCGTAAAGGGCACCTTCGTCCTCCCTCCCAGATACTCAATTCCAATTAGTCTCCACTGCTTAAACCATGTCAACCCTCCCACCTCAGGCAGCGCATTGCTGTTCCATAGGGGCGTTCGATTGGTCAGCTTGTTTTCCCAGCCGAGAAGACTACTAGCCTCTCTCCAAACTCTGATCACTATCTGAGTATGTTGTGGTATACGCTCCCTCCCCCATCCCGTAAAGCAAAGACAGGTACCTTCCACTCCCCATAGCGTCTCTATCTATCCGATATGCCAGGTCATCCTGTTCCGCAAAAACCCATTCGTTGATTATACATAAGTGAGCTGCCCAATAATATAGGCGTATGTCTGGTATAGCCAATCCTTCTTCATATACTCTGCAATGGAGATTAGATAAGGAAATATGAGTACACCCACCATCCCATAGGAACTGACGAAGCTCCCCATTTATTTTCCTGAACAATTCTGGTGGCACCAGATAGGGAGTATTTTGCAGGACATATAGTAGGCGCTGGAGGTTCATCATCTCAAAGAGGGCCGCCCGGCCAACCAGAGACACCGGCAGTTTCCGCCAATGCTCCACATCTGTACGTAGGCGTGCCAGCTGGTGGTAAAAAAATTCCCGCAAGAAAGCATCATCCACTCTGGTAACGTGTATACCGAAGTACTTAAAGCCCTTGCAAACTATCTAAGCTTTACTCCTCGCAGGAAGGGGAGGGTCCCTTCCCACTAGGGGAAAGATCAGAGACTTTTACCACTTAATTTCATATCCTGAATAGGAACAATAAATCTGGAAAATACGTAGTAATCTATCTATCGTGGTGCGTGGTCTGGTTACATACCGCAGGATGTTGTCCGCATAGAGTGATATACGCTCCGCCCTTCCTCCCGCACTTCCTATACCTGTCACCAAGGGGTCATGCCTAACCCAAGTCGCCAACGGCTCCAGTACTAAAGCGAAGAGGAGTGAGGAGAGGGGGCCACCCTGCTTCATACCCTTCTGTACTGCAAAGGGGCGAGAGAGTACGCCGTTGACCCGCACCCGTGCCAGTGGGGCCAGATAGAGGAGCCTAATCCATGCACAAAAGAAGGTTCCAAACCCCATCCTGGACAGGACCGCAAAGAGATATGACCATTGAATACTATCAAATACCTTACGGGCATCAAAGGACAGTAGGACAGAGTCCTCATTGTCCGACGCCTCTGTCATATGCAGGGATGTTATGACCTTACAAAGCCTGTAGCTAGGACTTTTGCAAGCACCTCTACATTCAAAAGGGAGATGGGCCGATATGAACTACAAGACTCTGGGCTTTTGCTCAGTTTCAGAAGCACCACTATTGTGGCCAGACGCTGGTCCTCTGGGAGAGTCCCCTCCCTCCTGCTCTCCTGAAACATTGCTCCTGTTTGTTCTGCTACTTCTTTCACCATGCGTTTATACAGTTCTACGGGTAGACCATTGCGACAAGTTGCTTTCCCCCTTGAAGGGCCCTAATAGCATCTCCGACCTCCTCCACTGTCAGATCGAGTTCTAATTCCTCCCTGGCGCTCCCAGAAAGTGTTGCAAGAGGGACATCTTTTAACAAGTCTGCACACTTTTCCTCCCTGTATGTGGACTGGGACACATAGAGGCATTCATAGTAGGTGGCCAAGACCTCAGCCATGGCCTCCCCGGCAACATGACTTCTCCCCTCATGATCTCTCAATGTCTTCACCCAACTTCTCTCTCTATCCCTCTGTTGAAGCCAGGATATGAGTTTATTCGCCTTGTCTCCTGCATCATAGAGGCGATGATGCACCACTAGTGCATAAGCCCAGGCTGGATTTTCAGTCAAATCTCTCAACTCTTGTTGCTTCACTTGGACACGATGACTCTGCTCGATGTTAGGTCTTCCCCCTTCTAAAACCTCTGCTCCAAGGTCGCTATTTCTTTTTCCAGTATGGTACATCGTAAATTCTTTTCCTTTTTTATACCCCCAATCAATCCTTGTACGTGACCCCGAAGGGCCGCCTTGAATGCTTCCCACAGATCGCTCTGCGCCTCCACCATTCCTACATTCTCCTTGAAATATTTTGCTGCCCTTTCCCTCATCCTATCCGAAAGGACCCATCTTTAAAATGCCCTGAATCTATCTTGTGGGGTAGGGCTGAACCTGGTCCTGTGCCAGTTAATCAAACCACCACTGGGGAGTGGTCTGATATGCCTTGTGGTAAATGATCCACCTCACTAAACTGTGTTACCTGTGTAGATTGGGTGAAGCTGTAATCGAGTCGGGAAAAACTATTATGAGCATGTGAAAAGTAAGTGTATTGTCTATCTCGTGGGTGAAATTCCCACCACAAGTCTACCACACCCATTGCATTTGTAAACGTTCTTAATGGTCCCATGTTAGGCTCCCCACCACTGCTGGTTAGTCGATCCCATTGTGGGTCCATTGCGTCATTCATGTCCCCTCCTATCACCAAAATTCCCACAGGGAATGCCAGCAGCACTTTGGCTAGTTCCTTAAAGGTTTCCACATGCAATTTTGGTAGGATGTACACAGGTTGATCGTTCGTCCTCCAAATGTTCCAGATTGTGCTACAAATCCCCCCCCCCCCAACGGATCCGTCCAGGTCTCCCAGGGATGTAAGATGTAAGGGGCCAACGACTTTACTATGATCCCAAACCCTCTCGAGCTGGCTGTGAAACCAGAGTGCGCCCACAAGGAGTATCCCATCCTGTCAAGTGCCTTGTACCTGTTACCCTTCAGATGGGTTTCTTGATGTAGGACAAAGTCAGGTGAATGTCTGCAAAGGTATTGGAGGACTCTTGTGCGCTTGATCTTATTTCCAAGGCCATTTACATTCCAGGTCATTATTTTTAGCTCCGCATTGTATTTAGACATATTCGTTTAGTTATCATTAATGCAATGTATGGTCGCCACCCCAGCCTGCCCGTCTGTACCTCTTTCTTATATTTATCCCCTACCTCCTGTGTCGTCAAATATCTGCATTGTGATCTTGTGAACAATTTCCCAACTGCCAAAGCCAACTTCCCCTTCCCCACCACCCCTCTCCCTGCTACCCTGCATAGTAGGCATTAGATAGCCCACCCCCCCAACTCACAGAGTGCCTGTCGCCCCTTCTGTAACATCTAAGTAAAGTAGGGTTGACTGGCTTCGCCAATCAAGTTAACACACTTCCAGAAATACATCAACCACCTTCTCTGACACATAACAGTTAACAGTGCACATCTGCCATGATTGTACAGCAGATAAAAAGAAGAAGATAATGCTGAGGAGCATTCTCTTTGTCACCAAGTTCCCATGTCGGTGTTCCTTTACCATCCTTTAAACTCAGTATATTGGCCTTCTGCCTTTCAGTCAAGGCAGTGTTCCAAAGTGTAAGCTCCCTATTTTATGAGGCTTTCTCTACGTGAACGCCTCAGAGCTGGCGTGTGTCCCCTCTCAGGTCAGCCCCGCCTCTAACAGCTGCTCCGGGGGTCCCCTGTCTTCAACTGCTCATCCATTCCTTTCGGGCCCCTTGGGGGCTCTCCTTCCAGTGGTACACCAGCCTTCCATCCACTCCTAGGCCTCAGCTGGTGTATTGAAGAACCAGGATCTGTTCTCCGACATGACCCGCAACGGGGCAGGGAAGATCATCATGTACTTAATGTTTTTGGCGCACAAGCTCTTTTTGACTTCATCAAAGCTCGGGCGTTTGCGTTTCACCTGAAGCATGAAATCCGGGAAGAAACTAATCATTGCAGTCTCATATTTAATGTCACCGTAGGAGTGGGCAGCTTGAAGGATAGCATCTCTGTCTCTATAACAGAACATCCTTGCAATGATAGTTCTTGGTGGTGCTCCTGGTTTTGGTGGTACTCTGGCACCCTGTGCGCCCGCTCGATGGAAAAGAACTTCGATAACCGCTTCGAGCGGAGAGTATTAGTGATTAGTTCTTCCAGAAATAGGTCAATGCTTGGCCCCTCCGCTCCTTCCAGGACCCCTACCAACAAAAGATTATTCCTATGTGCGTGACCTTCTTGATCCTCCAGCCGTTCCATCATTATCTCCTGCTGCTGTGTCGTACATCGGACCTGCTCCTCCAACTTTTTAGACGTTGACTGCAGTAAATTAATATGGGTTTCTGCCAGGTTTACCTTTTCAGACATCTTTTGAAAATCAGCGCGCAACAGGGACACATCCACCATGACAGCGTCCAGTTTGGGTTCTAAGGTAGTCTTTAGATCTTGGATTGCCATAATTATTGCCCCCAGTGATGGCTCCATCCCTCCCGAGTCTTCTAGCGGTCCCACCACCTGCCCTGAGGCATCTTGGATGTGGCATATTTGTTCATCGTGTTTGACTGGATAGCTCCCCCTCCGTTTGGTTTCATTGCAGCTTTAGTGGACACTGCCGCTCCAGGTTATTGGGCACTCGATTTCACCTTGTCTCTACATGACACTTTATACCAGATGACACCCTCTTGCGCCCCCTCAGACAATCCGGCACCCTCCTCTAAGTGCCTCAGTGCTGCTCTTCTTGTCCTTTATGTCAGTGGGTTGGGCAGGGGGTAGTTTATTAATTTTAGCCGTGGGCCTGGGCCTCAGTCTCTTTTACGAATGCCGCTCTCTTGTCTTCTTTGCAGCCGCTCTCCACCACCTTGCCAAACTCCTAGGCCACCTCCTCACCTCCGACCAGGCCTCCTTCCACTTCATTCTCGCAGGCCGCTTCAAGTGCGCTCTCCTAGCCCGTGCAGCACTCCGAGCAATCTGCTGTACACTGTCCCGGGGGGGGGCGGGGCCGACCGCCGCCGGTCTCCCACTCCCAGGTAGGCTCGCTGCCCACCTCAGTCAATCTCTTGGCCACCCCCTCACTCCCTCTCGGGTCCCAGTTCTTCATGCCTCTCGTTGGTCCTCTCTGCCCCTACTTGGGGTTCCTCGGCAAGGCCGCTCACCACCGAACTGTCCTGGCCCGGAGCCACACTCTCGTTCCCGGCCACATGCTTCCACCCCGGGTGGTCAAATCAGCTTCCCTGCTTCTTGGCCCGGTCTGCTGCCACCGCGGCCCACTCACGGCTCCCAGGCCCGATTAGGTTTCACGCTGGGCTATCGCCTAGGGATCACGGCACTCTGCCTCCACTCCATTTCTCATCTTCGGAGTGTCTCCGAGGGGTCAGCTGCTCACTCCTTTTGCTCTGCGCCACCCCACGCCTTCCAGGGGAGAGTGCATTCCCAGATGTGCTCGGATAAATGTCAAATGATGGGGGAATTATTCTTTAGTTACAGGAGCTCCTTCAGTGTGCCGCCATCTAGGCGCGCGCCAAGCCATGCCCCAATATTGTATACTCTTGCCATCTCCGAAAGAGAGTTGTCTAAAGAGTCCAAGAGCTGTTGGAAGGTGTCATCATCCATGGGAAGCATGATGGTATCCTCAACAAGTTGGGCATCCAGGACAAGATGATCTCCAGGAGGTGTTGTTTGCCCCTCTTGAAAGATGTATGAATATGTTTAGAGAATTCCATGAAAGAATATGACACAAGTGATATCTGTAATATTCAGGCAATATTTTTCTTCGCTTTCAAGAGTATACAGCCATTTTGTACTATAGTTTCTTTTCACATGGCAAGACGTGTATGTTCTTCACACATCCTCAGTATTCAATAGGGGACCTATTTGTGTAAAGTTCACACACCCCAACCCAGCTCACCAGCTTGATGCCCTGCCTGAATGAGTGAATGCAAGTATGTGGGATATTTTACGTTTGTACTGTCTGCCTGCACTGTTGCAAAATTAACTTCTTAGCACCACTGTAGAGACCATTCCACTATGTAGCAAGGGTGCCTGCATTTGCACTAGCCATCTATTTGCAGGGCAGCACTGACTAGGATATTTCCCACTTACTAGAATTATTGGCATATCTCAAGGGACTTCTGGTAGATTCGGACCTAGCCAATGAGCTTTGGCTTTTCTTGGAAATGCAAACACCACTTTGAATACAGAGAATTGCAAAGCAGTCCTTATAAAATTAAATCCTAAACCGAGGGATCTTGCAGAAAAGAAAGCCTCAAAGACTCCAAAAGGTCTTTTCTTCAGTGAAGATATGGTGAAAAGTTTGGGCAAATATGTTGCAACTGTTACTGCCCTAGACAATGCCCACATAAACATGGGCGAGGTTTTGAGCCCAGGTGTTTTTGGGCGGGCTGGCAGAAGGGGACTTTCAGCCAGCCACCGCTTTCAAAGGTCCCAATATAATACCTACAGACAAAGAGGCAGAGGATATCAATTGGGAGCATCTGCAAACTTCTACCCCCAAAGAAGAAGTTATCAAAGTGCCAGAGGGAACAAACATCGACCACAAGGTTCCTCGAGTAAGGTTAGTACAAACACTTTTCTTTCTTATTTTTCCCAGGAAAAAGTGGAAGGCTGTCTTAAATATTTTACCCATGTGTGGGAAAGCATAACTCAGGATCCATGGGTCTTAGAAACTATTAGAGGTTTCAAAATAGATTTTATGGAAACACCAACTCAATGTGTCCCTCTAAAAGAGTTAGCATTGACCATAGAGCAACAGAAAGGAGTAGACGAGGAAGTAAAATCTATGCTGGTAAAAGGGGCTATTTTATAAGTGAACATGGAATGCAGAGTCTTCGTAAATACTCTTTTCCTGGTGGAGAGGAAGGACAAAGGGTGGAAACCTATCATAAATCTAAGAAATTTAAACAGGTTCTTAGTTTACAGACACTTCAAGATGGAAGAGATCCATCATTTAAGAGACATGTTGTTAAAAGATGACTGTTTGGTGATACTAGATCTAAGGCATGTGTATTATACCTACGGCCAACAATGCCAAATATACAGTACCTTCAGTTCACCTGGTCTCTCATCAGCATCATGGTTTTTCACCAGAGTAATGAGGTAATGAGGGTGGTGGCATCCTACCTAAGAGTAAGAGGCATCCACATGATCATTTTTCATAGAGGATATCCTTATTATGTCCCAGTGTCAAAGTTAGCTTTTGAGAGCATTAGATATCTTTGTTTTTTTCTTCTGGCAAGTTTGGATTTCATAGTTGTTGGACCTGGCCCTTGTGGTAGGTTCATCCCCTGACCTTTTGCCTCCTTCCTCCTGTTTTTTTTTTACCACTCGCTCTTGGCTCTAGGACTGTGAGCACTTTATCACTGCTGATCAGTGCTAAAGCGCAGGTGCTCTCGCTTCTAAAGTTGGTATGATTGGCTTATACCTTTTTGGCATATTTAATTTACTTGTACGCCCCTTGTACAGTTGTATCTCTAAACCCAGAGCCTGTAAATTAAATGCTACTAGTGGGCCTGCAGCGCTGCTTGCGCCACCCACTGAGGTAGCCTTTCAAACCTGTCTCAGGCCTGCTAGCGCAGGGCCTGTGTGCACACTTTTCTGCCACAAGGACCTGGCTTCTAAATTTACTTGCCAGGCCCAGTTCTCCCCTTTTACTACATGTAAGTCACCCCAAGGTAGGCTCTAGCTAGCCCTATGGGCAGGGTGCTATGTATGTAGAAGGCAGGACATGTGCCAGGTAGCGTGGCCTGTCCTGGCAGTGACAAACAGCCTATTTGGTTTCTCACTGCTGTGAGTGCTGCCTTCTCATAGGACTGCATTGGAAATGCCCTGCCTTATGTGTAGGGGGTATTGTCTGATTTATGAGGGGTAGCGTAGGCATGTTTGGTATGGTTGTAATGCAAGTGAGAAATGTTGCTTACTGGTGTGATTGGATTTTTTATTACTATTACAGAAATGCTACTTCTAGAAAGTGAGCATTTCTCTGTGATTATGACTCTGGTGTTTTGCAGCTTGATTTCTATCCACGCCTGGGCAGAGTGACAGTGGGGCTTTGTGCATACCTTTCAGACAGCCTCTACACAGGGAGGGTGAAGGTGTCACAGAGGTGCATCTGCATACTGAATAGTCTTCCTGGGCTGAGAGAAGGGAGAGTTGGGGCACATCTGCATTTGTAAATGCTGTGCCTTGGCCTCACACAATAGGGTTGTTCACCCCCAACTGATGTTTGGAGCCTGTGCTGAAGGAGAGAGAGGTCACTCCCAGAACAAGTTTTAACTGGTTGGAACTGCCTCTCCCCTTTATTTGTAAAATACACTGTAAACCTGAGTATAAGTACAGGGGAATTTTCCCCACAACTTGGTGACATTTTGGAACTGGACACAGAATGCTGCAAGGACTCCCCAGGAATCGCCATGGACTGCCACTGCTGTGCTGACCTGTGACCTGCTTGAGCACTGTAAGTGACTGCTCTCATCCCCCTTGCGGTGTCCTGCTGCTGGGCACTGCTACCTGTGCTCCTGTGCTCTTTTTTCCTTGACTTTGTCCCCCAGGAGCAGGGTGCTGTGGTCCCTGACCCCTACAACTACTTAAAGCAGGAGGAGTGCTTAATTTCACCATATAGCGCCAGGAAGGCGCTTCTCTGAGTTTGTGTTGAGTGCTGGGAGAAGCGCTCTGCAGTAATTATTCTAGCACCTGGAGAGAACTTTCTTGCTGGTGGTTTGCACTTGCAAGCGCTTTCCTGCTGCCGGAAATCACCGTTGCAGCCCAGACAGGCTGCTCGCATTAAGCGCGAGTGCGCACTGCTCCCTGTGTTCCCGGGGCACCATCGATTGAAGAAAAGGAGCAAGCACCCTCCTAGCGTGTCCCGGAGCGAAGCTTGCACTGAGGAGCACCCCCAGGGCACAGGCAGGCACCCACTCTGGAGCCTGCCCTCTGTTATGACCCGGGCAGGCCTGTTTCCGCAGTCGGAAGCCGGGCGGGGGTAAAGAAGCCTCATTGGAGGCTCTACCACCCCACTGGGCCCCTTTTTGTCTTTGTGGACGGGCGGAGGGGAGGAAGCCTAATCTGAGGCTCCCCCTGCCCCAACAGAGGCCCCCAATCATCTTGCCAGACAGCCGGCGGGGTGGAAGCCCCGCCGGAGGTTGCCACGCCACTAGACCCCTGTGGTGGCCCCCAATAGTTGTGCGCTTTAGGGCTCCCCCTCTCTGGAGGGCCAGTTGAGGTCCAGCGGGCCCCCAG
Organism: Pleurodeles waltl; assembly: GCF_031143425.1. Lineage (NCBI taxonomy): Eukaryota > Metazoa > Chordata > Amphibia > Caudata > Salamandridae > Pleurodeles > Pleurodeles waltl. Next base: position 282,286,005 of record NC_090436.1, read on the forward strand.
AGATCATGGGCCCCAGGAGGGGCCCAATTTTAAAATCAGAGTGGTGTGTGTCATCCCTCCTCCCCCCAGAATTACAGAATAGTCCCAGTTTTGCATAGTGGAGCGCCAGGGGCCCCCTATTTGTTCTCCTGGGCACTGGAAGTGCCTTTCATCATAAAAACAGGTACTCTCATACAGACATATTTCCTATGCTCCTAGTATGGACATTTTGAATTTATATGTTAACCTTCTTATGTTATGATGTGCTACATATATGTGCAGATGTTCCTTTTATGGGCATGACATGCTGATATGTTTTTCTTGAGTTGTCATATGTTTGATAATGTTCCTGATATGGGTGTTTATGATATTTCTATCATAAACCTTCACCTATCAAGTACCTTTGTGTAGTAGTGTGATTCCTGACTACTGCTTATGTTGGAGAATAATATGTAACCTGTGTTATATGTGACTACTGCTGGTTCTGCAGAGTAACTAATGTGTAATGTTCTTACAACTGCTTGGATAGCAAGATATTATTGACATGTGGTGTTTGATCTAATTTGATCTAATACATTTTATAATACAGTATATTTTTATAGAACTTGGTGTTGTGTTTCCTTTGTGGTCGGGATAGTGCATACATGTGTTGTGTGTGTTGTGCAAATGCTTTACACATTGCCTTTGGGATAGGCCTGACTGCTCATGCCAAGCTACCAAGGGAATGAGCAGGGGTTATCTTGGACGTGTTACTCCCTTGCCCGGACTAGAGTGGGTGCCTTCTGCCTGGCTTAGGTGCATACCCTAGCCAACCAGAAACCCCATTTCTAACAATAGTGAACAAAAAAAAGTCCATTCTTATTCCTTCTCAGTCTCTGGAGTGGTTTGGGTTCATGATAGATACAATAAATGTGCTTCCTTCCTTTGAAAATGATTTCCAAAATATGAAAGGAAATAAGGCAGGTCCTCAAACAGGATTCTTTTACCCTGAGAGAACTAGCATGACTTTTGGGTCTTCTCTCATCTTCTAGTCAAGCAATCTTCCCAGGCCCCTTACACTATCATGCTCTACAAAGGATAAAGCTGAGAACTCTTCGGAGAGGCTTATGGTATGGGGTCAAGATATAATTAGATCAAGAAGTGAGTATGGAACTGACTTTGTGGCTATAGAATTTAGAAGCCTGGAATGGGTAGTTAGGGTGCACGCTTGAGTGCACAGGAGACTGGTGGTTCATGGTAAAGAACAGAGAGGTTACATCACATAAACTGTCAAGATGGGGCCACTCACCTGAAAATCAGGATGTCTGCAGGGGCGATGGTATGCCCCTCAACCTCCTGGAACACCTCTCGGCACTTCCTGGTGGACAGAGAAACCCTGGAAGGTGTCCCAAAAGGAAAGGAGGAGTGGAAGAGAAAGAGACAAAACACTGCCACATCTTGCTGGTCCAGCTAGGCACCGTGTATCTTTGGGGGGGGGGCGGTCATTGTTGACAGAGTGATAGTAGAGTTAGTGCACTCAACTTCCTTGAAACTGAAGCTCTCTTTCTGAGATGGGCATGTTCAGAAATGCATTTGTCTCTTCAAGATAAGCACTCTGCCAAAATACGAGGTCTGAAATACACCAGCTGTTCTAGGAAAGCGTGGCGTTCAAAGAACAGACTCCCTGGAGAATAGTAGTCACTTAGCTGCAGTCTTTTCCGGAGTGCTGGAGGAACACCTAGTGTCAGCTGGTACAGGAACAAAGAAAAGAATTGCCTCAAAAGTCCTGAATACGAGGATGACAGTTAGAGCTGGACTGCCAAATCAGATGCTGAGATCAGGAAGCAAAACAAAGCAAGCATGGAGGCATGCTTCACTCTGCTATTTCTAGCCAATCAGGAAAGCAGTTGAGTTTCCACATGTGGATGAGTCATCACACCCAATTAGAAGCACATGTCTACACCACACCCAATTAGAAGCACATGTCTACACCTGCTCACATTAGCAAACAAGCATTGGTAAAACAAGCATCGACAAAAAACTATTATGTAACATAGCACATTATGTTTACTTTGAAACATGAAGGTTTAACCAAGAACAGAGATATGATTTAACCCTAATCCCTGGGAATGCTAACGGATAACAGAGGAAGCACCTTGGGATTCCTGACATAAACTATTTAGAATTAACTGCAGGTCTTTACGATCTCACTCTTTCTCATGTGTTTCAGACCCTGTCGACAAGGCAGAGCAGTTTCATTGAAGATGGATAATGTTTCTGCTGTAGCTAATATAAATCGCTTGGGAGGAACAATGTCTTTGGATCTGACAGTGTTGGCCAAGATGCTTTGGATGTTCTGTTTAGAACACAAAATCAGCTTACAGGAGGAGGAGTATGTGCCTGGGAAGGCAAATGTCTCTGTAGATTGGAATTCAATGATTTTAAAGGATTACAGCTATTGGAATCTCAACAAGAAGTGCTTCAGGAAACTAGTCCTATTTTAGGTCCTGTCAGATATGGCACTTCTTGGGGAATTTTCCTAAAACATTTTTCTTTTTTTCTCTGTATGCGTGACTTTAGGACTCCTGAAACTTCTCACTGTATGGCTGTGGGAAAGTGCATGTGCCCTTTCTACCTATGTTAGGAAGAGGTGGTTATGGGCATGGTTGAGGTGCTGTACCCAGAAGTACCCTGTGAAAAGGTACCCCACATATCCAGGGCAGGTATGGCCCTGGCTACTAGGGGGACGTTGCACTGTGCATTCCAACCCTGTCAACTATATCTTAGGCTTGATTTGATGAGCCGGTGTAAGAATTAGTGCATCTGCTCTCGGGTGGTAGTCCCTGAGCAAGTCTTACACCTCCCCTGGAGGGCTCCGAACAAGGGTCAGGTGGAAGGCATAGGGCAGGGCAGGAATACGAAGGGTACTCTGCTCTGGTAGGGAAGGCCCCTACATGGGTGTCCCCTACCTAATGGGGTCAGCTGTGCCCATGGGATGGGCATGTCGCCTAGTACTGGCTTTTGGGCTCTGAGCACTGTCCCCCTGTTGGTGCAGGGTGGAAGTGTGAGTGCATGTCCTCTACTGGGTAAAGGGTGGCCCTGACCAATGGGGACGGGACCAGCCATTGCAGGCCCTGGGGTATGCACTTTCACAAGAGGACCTTTGGAGGCATGGAGCCTGGCGCAACAGTCCAGGGTGTGCCACCTACATGATGGTGGTTTTATATATATTGAGTCTGGGATAGTTGGCCTCTAGTTGCCTACCTGCATCAGGGTGTCATATCTGTATTGAGTCTGGCACTAGCCTGTGTGTGCATATGGGCACACGGGTGGTTTGCTATAGATATTGGTACTGGCAAACGTGCCAGGGTGTTCACACTTACACAAAGGGATTCTAAACTAGGGGCTAAGCCTGAAACCACAGGCCAGTATATGTGCTCTTGCCCCCTTGTGGTGGCTGTAACCAAAGTGTCCAGCCTGCCTCTACAGGCTTTTAGGTGTGCCAAGGCACATGTGCCCAGGGGGTGTGGAATACCCATACATGTTTGCAGTGCCCAGGAAACCTAGTCTGCCCATTAGGAAAATGGGCGAAAAGAGTCTTATTAGGTCTGTCTGCAATAGTGGATTGCAGAGGAGCAGCCTCATGATGTTTGGCATCACTGGATTTAGAATGGCAAGCCCTCTCATATGGTTAAAAGTTGTTTTTACTTTTAATGCCCTAGAAATGCCACTTCTAGGAAATGGCTATTTCTAGATTCTAAAATTCTTCATCTGTCCTGTAATTTCAGCATCATTCCACTGGGTGCGGGGGAAAAGCACATCTGTGCATGCTCCAAGTGACAGCTATCAAGCTTAGGCATCCAGAATGACAAAATCCTGCCATTTGGGGTCTGGGATAGATCCATTGGAGGGAGAGGTTTCTGACACTTGGCAACACTGATCCAGAGCATGGCCCCATTAAAGATACAGAGCTACATTCCACGTCCTCGGGCGAATGGGGGGGATATTTAGGGGAGACATCTGTGGTACAAAGGAGAACCCTTTGAACCACCCCTAACTTCAAAGGCACACTTTAGTATAACTAGGGATACTGTTGTTCAGCAAGGCAGTGTTACATCTATGGCGAAGCGGGACCGATGCTGCTGGACCACATGGTGCTCACTGCCAGAGGAACCTGTTGTGCACATATGGATAATTGTCCAAGGAAGGGATCCACACACCCTTCCTGTATTGTGGCTGCCTGAGCCGACTGACTGCACCTGTGTTGTAACCCAAGGTGTGCTCTCCAAGGGCAGGTTGGCTGCCCCCTCTTCTCTGCAGAGGCATCAGTGACATTAAAAACCTCCTGCAAGGGATTTATATTGTCTGCCGGTACCATCTGGAGAGCGGTGCCCTCTTCTGTGCCTAATTTGTATGCTGGACTCCACCAGGCAGCATCAGCATGAGCTGGACTAAGTATTGTGTCTGGAGACCAGATTGACCTGGTGCGGAGCCTGCAAGTACTGCCGGCACTTCAGGTAAGTGTTCCTTCATCATGGGGATCCATGCATGCCAAGACATCTTGAGGTGTGAGTGGGATCACCCGTTTCCCAGACCCCATCGGGCCCACTATTGTTGTGTGAGTTGCATTTCTCCTCTGTGACCCTCGGCTGCACGCACATTGCATGCTGTGCCCCATTCATAGATTGAGACCCTCAATGGTGGGGGTGCAGTGGAGTTGTGCTATACACTGCTTCAGATGATGCGCCTGAACTTGCGTTGAAGTGTGTGACTGGGGAGTCTGGTGCAACTAAAGTCATCACGCGCCAGACGTTGTGCCTCATTCCAGAGAGGTGCAGGATTTACATTCTTCGTGGGAGCATCTGGGAGTGCCTGGTGCAGTTCAAGTCATCACGCATCAGATTAATGACTCCTCCTGAGGTGGTACCTGTTCTGCTTTGATTAAAACAAAGAAGGAACGTGGCTAAAGAGTGCAAAGAATGCAGCACTCTTAGTCTGAGTTATTAATTTATATAGGCACTTCCCAGGGTTCAAACATAAGTATACAAAATTATTAACATGTACGTTTAACTTGAATGCAGCAACACACATGCAGCTGCTAAAATAATCACAGCAGTTGAATAATAATGATCAGAAAAAATGCAATATATCAACAATGAATATTATGCAGTGAATATATATATATTTAGGCATGCACACAGTAAAGCTAGATAATCACAAATTAAAAATGCATCACTATGGGGATCGAATCCAACATCATCCTTGTCTTTGCCAACTTCAAGCTGTGGAACCCTGGACTGCTGAGACAGGAGGAATTCTCCCCAATGGGCTTGTTCTGAGCAATGCGCCCACCCTCAGAAATTAGTTCCTTTGCTTTAAGTGCCTAGTTTCCCCACATTATGGGGGTTATTACAACTTTGGAGGAGGTGTTAATCCGTCCCAAAAGTGACGGTAAAGTGACGGATATACCACCAGCCGTATTACGAGTCCATTATATCCTTCGTCTGGAGGTACAGACTAGATGTGCAGGAGTGAGTGCAGGTGAATGCGAGGGCAGCACTGTGAAGTTGGTGGTCACGTTCTTCCGCCACGTAACTCCTGAGGTTGGCATTGTGATTTACTAGTGCAGTCTAAGCTGCAGTGCCATGTGGAAGTGTTACAAAATTTGTATGTACTTATTGCTGCTAGTGTTAGAAACAGGGATGCACCCTGAATTTAAGTGGTACATCAAAGTTGGTAAATTCTAGAGTTGGTCTTATGCTGACAACATTTGGCACCGTATGAGGGTGCAGGGAAGAAAACTATTGTTTTCTTACATGTACATACTGTTGTTGTTGTTACACACAGCTGGGATGAATATTGTGAACTCTATTGCTGAACATGATTTATGCCCAGATTGTCATGATACTCGTAATGTGGTGACAATGTGCATTTTGAAGCCAATTTTGTAATACCTATACGGTGTGTAAGGTCTCATTTGTGCCGCTCAGCTTAGTTGTGGTGGGGAAGTGCTGTGCCCTTGCTTTACACATTGCCTCTGTGATAAGCCTGACTGCTCTGTGCCAAGCTAACCAAGGTGCAGGTTATACAGCGAGTGTAATCACCCACCCCTGATGGAAGTAGCAAGATTCTGCCTGGCTGGGGCATGGCCGCAGCCAACCAGAACGTGCCACCTCTAACAGGACCCTTTAGAGATAGAACTCTTTGCGAGCAGACTGACATTTCAACTGAAGAAGTATTACAGTTGGATTCCATATCCAGGAGCTCTAGCTGTGATTGCTTTCCTTCAGACCTGGAAAGAAACAAATGCTAATTTGTTTCCTCCCTTTGCAATGATTCAGAGGGCCCTTCAGAAAGTGAGGCTGGAGAGATGCTCTCTTGTTATAGTAACTAAGTTTTGGACTTCACAGGAGTGGTTCCCAATGACTTTGGAACACGCTTGTGACATTTCATGTTTTCTTCATGCTATGGAGGGTCTGCTGAAAGACGTAGATGGAGAGGGACATCCTCTGGTCCTGTCAGGGACTTTGAACCTTCTTGCATGGAAAATATCAGAAGATCTTCAGAGATGTTGGGTCTTTTGGGAAGAGCAGAGGAGCTCCTTGCGGAATCTTGAGCTTGCGTAACCTGGTATAGTTACAAGGGAATTTGAAAGACTGGATTTGTTGGTGCTTGGAAAGGAACTTAGATGCCATGGAGGCTCCTATAGTGGAGGTGGTTAACTTCCTGGTACAGCAGTTTGATAGGGATCTCAGTTATAGAACCATTTACTCTTATAGATCTGCATGTGGCAAGAGTGTAGGGAAGAACATTTTGATATGTAGAGTGCTTAAAAGCATGAGATTGAGGAGGCAGCCAAGACCAAGATATCAAACTTAATGAGATGTTAATTTGATTCTGAACATTTTGGGGGTCATTCTGACCCTGGCGGTCCAAGATGGACACAAGGTGGGTGAAATGGATAGATGCAAGAAGCTTATATTGATTTCTTAAAGTTTTGTGCTCAATCAATCAGAAGTTAAGCTTTTAGAAAAGGCACTAGATTAGAAGACATAATGAAAGCCACTGATTGTTCTAATGCTTCCACATTTGCTAAACATTATTGTAGACCAATAGACCACATCTGATGTGGTTTTGGAGGGCTACCAACATGCTTCTATAGTAGCCTCAGGTCTTGTAATGAGATAGCGATTCTCCAAATTAAGTGCAAAGACAATCTGAATTTTATTAAAGACACTGAGGCTAACATTATCCCATCCTCTCACCCCACTTGGTCCAATTTAAATTAACTCAAAAAAATAAAATAAAAAGTTTTGTGTGATTTTGGGAGATTATTTTATTGTATTTTAGAATTAGGGGAATTTGATTATAATGGTATTGCTTTCATAAAAGCATATTTCCTTATGCTATAAATTCTCTAATTATGTTGTCTTTATAGACAATAATCAATAGTTCAACTTCCCTGAAGTGTTTCGGGTGAAGTGTTGGTTTTGGATGCTTGTTTCCTGCTCTGCCAGGAAAACAGCAGCAAGTTTGAAGAACATCTTGCATATTGAAAAAATTAAGAACACTCTGTGCATGGACTATTAATATGTTACCAACATTCTATTCTAGATTGAGTTATACTTCATGGTGTAATGTTCTTTGAAGTGCTCATTGGAGTGGTATTAAAGGATAAATACATAGGGGGTCATTCTGACCTTGGCGGTCCATGACCGAAAAAGGGGAGCCGGCGGTTTACCGCCGGTTTCCCGCTGCCCCAGGGAACCCGCCATGTCGGCGCTGCTTGCAGCACCGCCATGGGGATCCCGACCCCCTTACCGCCAGCCTGTTTCTGGCGGTGTCCACCGCCGGAACCAGGATGGCGGGAACGGGTGCCGTGGGGCCCCTGGGGGCCCCTGCAGTGCCCATGCCACTGGCATGGGCAGTGCAGGGGCCCCCTAACAGGGCCCCACAAAGATTTTCACTGTCTGCTTAGCAGACAGTGAAAATCGCGACGGGTGCCACTGCACCCGTCTCACCCCTTCAACTCCGCCGGCTCCATTCCGAGCCGGCTTCATCGTTGAAGGGGCTGTCCCGCTGGGCCGGCTGGCGGTCTTCTGGCGGTCACCCGCCGGCCCAGCGGGAAAGCCGGAATGACCGCCGCGGTCTTTTGATCGCGGTGCGGTCTTTCGGCGGGAACCGCTTGGCGGGCGGCGACCGCCGACCGCCGCGGTCAGAATGACCGCCATAATGTTAACCTCCGTGTCCTCAATGAAATTCAGATTCTCCATGCACTTAGGGGCATATTTACAAGCTTTTGATGCAGGGAAGGGCTGCAGGCCTTCTGGCTGCACTCCCCTGCGTCAAAAGAAAAGGGCAGGGACGTGCCATATCTACAAGATGCAGCACATTCCTGTCCATTTCCCCTGCTCTGGGCACAAAGGCTGCCATGTGCCAACGCCGGCACCCTTGCACCATGGTGCAATGGTGTCTGTGTTGTGGGGATGATTGTTTTTGTGCAGGAAGGGATGCATTCCTGCACAAAAATAATCATGACAGGTGTTTTCTTCTTCCTATGTGCAGAGGAAAAAGCAAGGGGAAATAAAGGCATTTCTCCTTGTTGCACCTCTCTTAAGCATCCCCTGGGGAGGTGTAGGCTTTTGATGCATTCCAAGGTTTACAAATGCTTGCACATCTGGGAATGCATCAAACTCTATGGGTGTTACCTGGAAATTCCCACCACAACACCCATGGAATGTCTCTTTGACACAGAGTAGGGCAATGTAGGGACTTGCACTGTGTTGCCTTCCTCCAAATCTATAGAGCTAAATAAAGCCACACTAAGTGGCTTTGCATGGCCTTGTAGATATGGGCCTGCAGCCTGCGCTGTCGGTGCATCAAAAAAAGTGACTCACCGTCAGTGCAAGCTGCTTGTATATATGGCCCTTAATTTGGAGAATCTGTATTTCAACCCATACTGTCCTGTACTCTGCCATTCACACCAAGCAGCCTTGCAATACTCTCTTACATGCAATATGTGCAGTATTGGACTCTAGTGTTCATCTTTCAAAAACCTCCACACAAAACCACACATCAAGCCGGCTTGCTGCACTGCAGGTAAGGGGGAGGTCCTGTACAAGGCTTTAATCCCAATTTGTCTGGAGAATCCTGTAGTTTTCTAACACACATGCAAGGCCAGACTCCACAACACTAAGAACTAAGGAACATCACTGAAGTGGATAGCCCACTTCACATTTGGTAGTATGCAACAGCTCATGTTCACTCCATTCCCTCAGAAACCAAGAGATTCATCTCCAAAGATCATCAAACTGCTTCATTCTGCCCCACTCTCTTGGATATGTAGATTACTCTTCTGGCAATCATAATTCAGACCCAGGGACTGTAATTCCTCTTTTACTCTGATGACACTTAGATCAGACACTAATTCTAATGCAACACCAACACCACCAACAGTAGTTAATGTGTGCCACTGATGAACATGGCTAGCTGTCTGTGAGATTAGTTGCTCATACTCAACATGACAAGATAGAAGTGTTGACATTCTGCAACATGTACTCACCATGGTTGTCCACATATTTGGGCCCAAAACACTCAACCTCCAACCATCACAGGCACCTGTCCATCATCCTGGACACCTACCTCACCATGAAACTTCACAATCACCTCCACCTTCTTTCACTTTATTTGCATTGTCTAGCATTTCTACCTTTGGCTCACTCCTGACACCTGTACAACCGTCAACCAGGCCATCATCACATGTTGAGTGTAATACACCAATGACCTCTACTAGAGCATCTCTGCACACCTGCTAGACATGAGGCAAAATATCCAACATACCACTGCCAAACTATTAATCACCCTACTGTGCGGCGCACACATCTCACGTCACCTCAGAAAATTACATTGCCTTATCATTCAGATGCACCGGCAGTAGTTCAGACCCTATCTATATTACCACTAACCAACCATGACCCTCCATTGTGCATCACTTGCACTTCCTCCATCCCCAATATCCATATGATTGTGCCAGAAGGTACGGTGTTTCATACATGGCAGCCTACACCTGGGACAACCTCCCCCAGGACATCAGATCAGCTGGGCTGGCTGTATATGTATCATACTGAATAAAGAAATACTTATTTGAATAAGACTACATCTGTTTATTAAGGAAAGAAGCCATTTTAGGGAGTACTTGAGTTGGGGCACCTTGTGCCATTCCCAACATGTGACGCATCTTTGGACCTTGCTTCCTGGTGCACCATACCATAAATACAGCACATCCAGGAGAAAGAAAATGCCACAACATAGCGCAGATTTTTCAAATGCCGCATTGCGTCACAGCTCATAAATATGCCCCATATTTTATTAGGTCTTTAAGGTGACTGGAAATCTTTTCAACAGTGCAACATCCGTTGATATTCCTTCAAGCAAGTATTAGCTCATATTTCCATTACCCTCTTACTGACTGTACAAGAATGGGTAAAGTCAACGACATGTCTCTGCCGCTGCACACCAACTAACCAGAACCGTATATTGTCAAATAAAGTATGGCTTGAAAGAAGAATTGAAGCTTGCTTTCCTCCTGCATATTAATTACTAGCGTTAGTCTAAAACGCATAATTAATCGAACTTTTCAGATGATGTATATTTTGTGCAGGATCCAATGATCGTCCTTTAAATATGAAAAAATGCAATGTATGTTTAAATTGATCCATAGGGCAGGAAATGACAAGCGTTGCTGACAGATTATTTGACAGGTTGTTCAAGAAAAAAACCTTAAAAACAGCATGTTTCAACATATAACAAGGCTTCATAGAGCACTTACATTTGCGAATCAACCATTGTCTTGATTTCATTTACCAGTTTAAGTGTTGCTCCTCATTTGGAACGAATAAACGTCTGACAAATGTACTGTGTATAATGCGACTTGTGCATGCTATGTACTAAAATATTTGAAAAATAAATTCTCATTTTTTCAGAAGTGAGATTTGAAATTGTATGTCGACATAAGGTCTGACAATATTTTATGTTGAGAAGGCCCGATGTTTGTTAATACCTTACTAGTAAAAGATTTGAAGGATTCGCCATTTAATCATCATTGAGCATATTTGTTTTCGGTTTCCAAAGACGTTTTGTTGTCGGTGCATTGCTGCACAGTCTTCCACACATACAAAGCCAGCACTATATGAAAGCACTTTATGAATGGTCAGATTGTAAACGGCCTTTTGTCAATGACTGCTACTCCCTCCGCCTAAGGCTATCTCATAGTGTGCCTTGTGATGTAATCAATCATTTCAAAGAATGGGGCCGAAAAGCCAGAAGAACATGACTTATTTATAGCTTGAAGGAGCCATCAGAGATGGTAAAGGAGGTTAAGAGAGGGGCGTTATTGTCTGTAAGAAGCTGGATTACTATTTAGGTGGGTGACTACCCACCTCAAGCAATAATCACAACTGTTTTTCAGCCCCCTAGCAGCTCCGACAGATGCTTAACAATGCCTAAAGTATTTATGCTGTATCAAAACAGTATTAAAGTAAAAATGACAATCAACGAAAATCTCAAACTGAATTAGAAGAATAGAGCAAAATTGAACAAACAGAAGGACACCAAAATGACAAAAATCCAGTAAGGGGAAATGGAGATAGGATTTCTAAAAGTTTAAACTAAAAAAAAGGCCAGACGTCCAAAGCATCACTGATAGTCAATGGTCACAGTAGACTGTGACCGAGGTACAACTTGAGGTTGACCTCAAAGTGGTGCAGGTCAGATACACTAACTAGATTCATAAAATCAAATGTATTACAATCTGACTTAGTCCCCTACGTCCCAATCGACCCCAGGAGTACAATTCTAAAGCCCCCTAGAATCACAGGGACTTAATGACTCACAGGGCATCATACAGAGTTCAACAGGATCCAGTCCAGGTCTAGTTGCCACTGGTTAGCTGGGTACTTCCAGGAAAAGGCCTCTTGTAACTAGCAGTATCTCTGTAGCTTGAACAGGGGGTCAGCTTTATCACCCTAAGAGCTTATTTCTTTGTTTCAGGACCAAAAAGAAGCAGGTCCAATTATTCAAGGCTCCTCTCAGATTCCAGACAGCAGGTCCATTTCTCTTCTGATCCGCAGCAGGGCCAAAAATCGGAAGTGGGGGCATTTATGGATCCTTGTCATGACCAAAACAATGAAGTAAATATTGCAGGGCCAACACTACCCACTTTCAGCATTTTTAAGTTGGCAAAAGCCTTCGTCTACAGTAAGTTTGGACTTGGAAGACTGAGATGTGTGTGGATAGTGTACTATGGTAATCCTGGTACCCTTCCACATCAAACACTAAAATCCTGTTTGAGGCAGCTGATGTACCTACAACAAAATCAAAGAAGTCTAGGAGGAAAAAAGCAGAGTCCTTCAGCAACCAGACAGTGGATCCATAAAATATGTCATGGCATCCTGTTCTCTACCCTTACAAATGTGCCCCAAGTCTTATATGTGAACTCAGCAGACCTGTCAAGCAGGATTTGGCTCACTTGGACAATGAAGTGTCAAAAAGGATGCTCACAGTCCCCACCCTGTATATTCTATAGGGATCAGAGGAGTCATATCTGCCCATTCAGGTCAGCCTATTGTTTGCTCTTGGGAAGCATTTCACACCTATAAAAGGCTAATTCTGGTGGGTGAAGCTGGAGAGGAAATGCAGTTTTGCCTCCAGGAACTTCAGGTAGGCAAAAGTAAAGTTTCTAAAAGTTATGCTTCCTTAACATTTATTACAAATCAGACTGTGCCATTGCATTGGATGTTTAATAACTAGTAAAAGATGTTGTCTAATTATTATCTAGATGGTTCAATTCCCAAGTTACACTATTGAAATGTTAATCCATATTGTAGAATCTATTTTGCCATCCACTACGGTGGCAGTGCACAATTGGTTCTATGCCTACCATTGTAGTCTGAATGTAGCATTGTAAATACTGTAACTCAACCGGAGTTAATAACTTCTTTTTAAATAGTAAAACCCTCCCTAAGTAGAACTTGTAGCCCATAAAACAGGGCACATGGTATTTAAAAGTAGGGTGTGCAGATGGTTAATGTTATATATGTCCTTACAGTGAGTACCTCCTAAGAGCTATTTTCACTTTAGCTAGGTTGAATGTCTCATAGAGAAATACTAATAAATTTAATTGTGCTGCCTTCAGCTAGAGTACACCTATAAATTTCACTTTGGTCAAAAGCCCAATTCACTGGTAAAGTTGGACAATTGTTAATAAATATTAAGGGAAATATACTTTTAAAGTGTTACCTTTGCTGTGCCTAAAGCCTCTGGAGACTAATCTACATTAGCATCTAGCTGCAGCTCTATGAGTGCTCAAGCCCTGAATGGAGTGTGCAAACTGGTCCCAGAGCAGAGGAAAGGCCTGGGTATAAGGAGGTGTTTCCGCTCCCTGGCAGGATGACCATTTGGTCAGTACCTAGGATCTTAAGTTCCCTTTCTTTGTTCTCCCTACCAGGTAGACCTCAATCCCAGTGGGGAGGGAGCTGTCCCAGAACTGGTTTGAAGTGACCACGGAGAAGAGGTTTCTCATTTCCCTGGCCACACCTCTCGGGTAGGCATACTAGTCTATGTACAAGGGAGGAAGATTTCCCCATCTTGGTCTAAGACAGACAGAGGCACTGTTAGATATTTTACAGTAGGGTACACAGAACATGCATAGGGTAACCCTTGGGAACTGTTACTACATTGGATGGGAGGAGTCAGAAGTCACCCTCTACTCACTAGCTGAACCCAGGCATAAATGTGGCATTTGATGTACCATTACCGAAACATTTTGGACCTGTGGAAGACCAGAAGAAGGATTGCATCGGCTGTTTGCAACATATGAGGAGACCTAAAGGGCTGGACCTGCTCCCATTTGTACCCAGAACAAAGAACTGGACTTCAAGATTCACTTGGCTGACCTAATGTGTAAGCTACCGGGCCACCCCAAGCAGCAAGAAAGCTTTTCCCTGGAGAGCCCAGCTGATCAGTACCATCCATTGGCTGGGTCTGGGCAGACTTCTCCTACCACTTCTAAAAAAATGGAACTCAGAAATGTTTTAGCACTAATATTCTCCAAAGGACCAGGACAAATCTGCCAAACCAATCTGGCCTTAGTGTGCTAGTGCTGGGCTGAAGATTCAAGTTTCCCCTGCCCTGAGCTTTTCCACAGCAGCATATCTAATTTAGTGGACCTCCTAAAGATAGTATCTGTCTTCACGGAGCCCTCTTCAACTACAGCCTACAGCATTGCTCTACTGGAGGAATCTGAGCTTTAAAAAATGACTAAGTGCAAATTAACAAATCTTCTCTGAGCAAAGGTGTCAAAAGTATTCAGTCAGCATGGGACCTTTCCTGGGAGTGAAATTAGAATACCTCTCAGTCAGAGATTTTTTGTCAAAAATCAATGGCTTCATCAGCCCTCTTTTGCTACAGCCTGCTGTCTTACCCTACCGAAGACTTTGGGCCGTTGTTTATTTTTTAAACTATGTTCAAAGGAAAATCGTCCCACCGGGTCAAACTTTGGCCCATATTTATACTTTTTTAGTGCCGCATTTGCATCATTTTTTTATGCAAATGCGGCAAAAAATTACAAAATACATTTATATTATGTACGTTTGCGCTGCTTTTGCTTCCAAAAATGATGCAAAAGAGGCACTAATAAAGTATAAATATGGGGCTTAGTCTCTATATCTGACCCACACACCATTGCAGTCGGCCTCAAATCATGCCTAGGTCCTAGTCTACAGTTGATCGCAGTTAGCACTTATTGCTTTTTGCCACTATTTTTACTTAAAATTCTAAAAATTCATATCTCTGGTTACACCTATGGAAGCTTTGACATTTTGCTGTTATTTATTACAATCTAATCAACTTTTCCAAATTGGTTACATTTTTATTGTGTTGTGTTTTGACTTTATTACTGGTTTGGTACTGCATAACTACTTCACATATTGTCTCTAAATTAGGCCTGTCTGTTCTGTATCATAGCTACCATACCGTGCATGTCTATTAAACCATTAACCACATTTTAGATAGTGTATGAGATGGTAATTGGACAAAGTATTGAAAAAAATATCATGACACAGAAATATCATTATATAAATATTATATTGTTAAAATTCCATAGACATAAATACTGAGGTTAAGTATATCATTTTCAGTTTTGTTTATAATATAGTTGTAACAGATATTGTTTGCTAAAATATTATTGTAGATATTGCTGGTTTTTATGACATTTTGATAAATTCTTGTGTTCGTTTTTAAATGTATTTTATGTGGTTAATTCACAAATAGGTTGATGTTATGTATATATATTTTAAGAAGTAATTATAATGCTTATTGTATTTAATGTCAAAATGTAGTTTTTGAAAAATATTTAAATCAAAAGATTTGTTTAAAAACATTTTAGTGGTGGAATGTTGGGTTTATAAAAGAAAAGGATGAGAAGATTTTGAAATTATGTGTTGTATAAATAATTCTTGTATTCATTATTTTAATTTTAATTTAAATGTGTACTTAGTAATTTTACGGTTTAGAAATTTAAAATTTTATGAATTTGCATGCAAAGTTTAACATTTTTTGTTGTTTTTGATAATGGTTCTATGTTTTAAATTATTTCATTTAAGTTAAGCGTTTGTTTAATTGTTTTTTATTTGTCTCATGATTTTTTGTATGCTATGCTATTCAAATACTTCATTCTAATACGTTATCAATGTCTTCATGGATTATTGCAATATTTCTTTTTATTTTGAAATAAAAATGAATTTCAAAATAATTTGTTTTCACTTTGTACTTATACTAAATGTATCTTTATTTAGTGTGTTTTGTCAATGTTAAAAGTGTGTTTTTGTTAAATATTTAAGTTTAAAAAAATAATGTTATGTGATTGAATGTCTTGATTGTTTTAACTGGAAAAATGTTTAGTATCGTTTTTATTGGAGGGATGATGAGTTTATAGGGGAATAGGGTAGGGACATTTTGAAGAATTTACTTAACGTATTTCATTGTATTGAATTACAAATCATTTGTTTTAAAAGAAGAGGTCTGCATTCTCCACCCCAGAGTGGCACTTCCAGTATAAAGTGATGCCCTTTGGCTTAAAGACTGCAATGCCACCTTCTAGGGGTTTGTCAACTATGTCCTAACTGGACCTGAAAACTTCATTGCAGCCTACTTAGAGCCAGCACAGGTCTTGCAACAGACAGGCCCAACTATCAAGGCAAGCAGATGCCAGATAGGACAGGGCTCAGTTGTGTATTTGGGCAACAAAGTCTGTGAAGGCCACACACAACCTCTTGAGCCCATGATAGAGGACATTGTGGCTTGAGTGCCTCCCAAGCCCCAGACTGAGTGACAGTCTTCTTACACCTCACTGGATAGTGCAGTAGATTTGTCAAGAGATATGGCACCACTGTTGACCCCTTGACTGAGGTGACTTTCAAGAACCTGCCAAAGAAAGTGAACTGGAAAGAGATGTGCCAAAAAGCTATAGGCACCCTGACACTAGCCATGCGTTTAGCACCAGTGATCAGGGCATGTGACTTTATAAAAGTGTTCCTCATAAGAAAGATGCTTTAGAGCTAGGAGCTGTTCTCTCACAGCTGAATGATGAGGGCCTGGACCAACATGTAGCCTTTCTCATCAGGGGTCACTTCCTTAGAAGCAAAGGTGGATTGCAATTGAGAGGGAGGCATTTGCAGTGGGCTAGACACTGAAGAACTGGAGACAAAACTTGTTTGGGACCTATTTTAGGGTTTAAACTGACCTCAGACCCCTCTGGTGGCTGATGCAAATTTGGGCTGAGAATCCTAATTAGTAGGGGTGGTCCATCTCCCTATAGGGAATGAACTTTACGGTGGAACATTGCCCTCAGACTGTTAACACCAATGCTGATTGTCTTTCAAGGTTTCTCCTCCTTAGCAATGAGAACTCCTATGAGGATAGGAAGTTATCCCCTGCTTCTGCTGGGCTGAACCTGTGTTTGAAATTACTATTTTTTGTGTGGTATTCCCCCAGAGGTTTGCCCTGACTGTTTCGGTTGGCCATGGAATTCTGCATTAACCAGTAGTAAAGTGGTGTTCTCTCCCTTTAAACATGAAGTTGGCATACTCCTGATTGAGATTCTAAGCTTCCCTACCATATTGTACCAAGGGGTACCCAAAGCCTGTAAGTTAAATGCCACCCATTGTGCCATCTCCTATAGTGACAATTTAAACATGACTACACTCCTGCCATCAGTAGTCTGGCTGTGCACGGTTAAACTGTAAATTCAACCTTTCCAAATAACCTCTTTTGCAGGCCTACACCTTCCTTTTAAACATTTATAAGTCTCCCCTGACTAGGCCCTATTGCCAATAAGGCAGGGTGTTTGGTAAAAAAAAAGTAAGGCATGTAAACTTTCAATGTTAAACCTGTCCTTCCAGTGAAAAGGTCCTAAATGGTATTTTCAATTTGGCAGGGTTGGTTGTTTCATAGGAAATATTGGGGTACAATATTAAGTTTCATAGATGTTATCTTTACATAAGAAACAGCTAAAAGGCCTTTCTTTTATTTTTTGAAATATGTATTATATTTCTACAAACCAATAGTAAGTATTCCAATAGCAGTGAATGAGGCATGTGGAGTGCTCATGACAGGGTGGCCTATGGTCTGAGCACAATGACTTGAATACATTTAAGCTCTTGACATGGTTTCCCCTGTCTTCTTGGTTTCTGGCACCTGTTTTGATCCTATGCTGAATTTAGTTTTTTCTGGCTTTAGGACTCTGGGAACTTTACCACTGCTGACCTGTTGGGCCCAGTTAGTGTTGAGGAACCAGTTAACCCTAGTCTCCCTAGGTGATGGTAAGGTGGTCTAGAGAACCTTCATGCCTGATAACACTAAGAAGTACAGGGAATGGGTGACCATCAATGGGTGGAGGCTCTGAGAGACACAGGGCCCAGTATGACAACAGTTTGCTGTCATCTGGTGTCTGAGGAGCAGATAGTCCCTGATGTGATCCACCAAGTTGTAGCAGTAGACAACAGTGAGCACCAATGCTTGGTAGCTCAGGTTCTCTTTGAATGGGGGGGTGTCTCAGGTTCCTTGAGGATAGCTATGAGTTTATCCATGCCTGTTGACTTTCTGCTAGGGAACGACTTGGAGCACTTGGAGCATACCACCTGGAAGGAGGTGGAGCTCAGGTCGCACTTGGAGATGTTCGGATTTCCAGAGTGGGCGTGCATGACCACATGGTCAATAGCCACCAGAAAGGTTGATCAGAAGGACCAGGAGCCTGCAATAGTGGCCCAGGTACCTGCCAGAAGGAGGAGGGGCAAGGGGAGCTGGAAACCAACTGCTGGGATTCCCATGGTCCGAGAGAAGGATGAACCTCAAAGGGACACCCCAGAACCTACAGGAGAAGAAGTGGCCGAAATGGGGGACCTCCCTGAGCTGGCCCTTGGCAGTGGGAAGGGGGCCTCACCAGGGTGGAATTCTGCGCAGCACAGAAGTCATGCCCCATACTTGAGGGTCTTCAGAAGCAGGCTGAGGACCAGACAGCTGGTGACACCTCTGGATCTCACCTGACATACTGGAAGAATATTCTCCTGTAAAACGAGCCTAAGGTTGCTGAGCTTGGGGCAGCCCATGTGCTGGTGGTACCCCTGTGTTTCAGAGCCTTCCTACTGGGTCTGGCTCATGATGTGCCATTGGCAGGTTATTTGGGGCAGGACAAGACCTTTAACAGGCATGTCACCCACTTCTATTGGCCCCAAATGAGGAAGAACTCAGATGTGTTCTGCAGGACCTGTCACACCTGCTAGGCGAGTGGCAAATCTGGGAAGAGGTGCAAGGCTCCTCACCAACAGTTTCCTGTCATGAGCACCCCTTTTTTAGCTGGTGGGCATTGACATTGTGGGGCCTCTGGATCCCAAGACAGAATTGGGCAATGTATTTATCTTGGTATTGGTGGACCATGCTACCCGGTATCTGGAAGCTATCCCTCTGAGGATGGTGACAGCGCCCACAGTGGCCATGGCACTAATGGGAATCTTTACTTGTGTGGGTTTCCCCAAGGAGATAGTATCTAACTGATGTACCAATTTCATGTTGTTGTACATGAAGACCATGTGGAAGGCATGTGGTGCTACCTACAAGTTCACCATGCCTTATCACCCCCAAGGCAATGGATTGGTTGAAAGGTTCAACAGTACCCTGAAAGGCATGATTATGAGTCTCTCAAAGCCTATGAGGAGTAAGTGGGATGTCCTGTTACCATGCTTGTTGTTTGCCTACAAGGAGGTACCGCAGAAGGGGGTGGACTTCAGCTCTTTTGATTGTCTATATGGGCACTCTGTGAGAGGGCCTCTCATTTTGGTGAAGGAGGGCTGGGAGCAAGCTCCCAAGAAGTCACCCCAGGTGTATTCAGTTACATGCTGGTCTTCAGGAACCAGGCAGCCCGCTTCCACAAACCTGCTCAGGAAAATCTGGAAGCTAGCTAGGAGGATGTAAAACAATTGTATGACGGGAATACCACTCTGTTTGAGTTTCAGCCTTGTCAGAAGGTGTGGGTGATGGCTTGTTTGAGACCCGTGCTCTTCAAGGCCATTGCTCCGGGCAGTTTGAGGTGAAGGAGTGCAAGAGTAATGTCACCTACCTGGTGGACATGCAGATTTTGAGAGGTATGAGTTTGGTCACAGATGATGGAGTGGAAGAGTATAGTGAGCCTCTCCCTGACCTTCTGTCTGCCAAAGAGCAGGATGGGTCCGTGGAGGACAGGAATCTATCCCCTACTCTGACCCTATAACAGCAGAAGGACTGTCGCCAGTTGCTGAGACAGTTCACCCCTATGTTCTCACTCACCCCTGGAGTCACGGAATGGTGGAGTCATGATGTGGACACTGGAGACAGCCTTTCTGTTAAGCACAAGTTTTGCAGGATGATTGATAGAGTGAGAAACAACATCAAGGAGGAAGTCTCTAGGATGCTGGAGTTAGGAGTGATTGAGCACTGCAACAGTCCTTGGTCTAGCCCAGTCGTTCTGGTCTCCAAGGCTGCTCTTCCTGATGTCCTACCTGAACTGAGGTTCTGTGTTGACTTCCGGGGTCTCAATACCATCACTAAGACTGACTCTCACCCAATCCTCGAGCTGATGAGCTCATTGGCCGGTTAGGAGCTGCCAAATTCCTTAGCACGTTTCCTCTAATGTCCGGGTACTGACAGATTGCCTTAACTGATGGAGCTAAAGAGAGGTCAGTATTTTCAACACCAGAGGGACATTACCAGCTCCATGTTATGCCTTTTGGGTTGAAGAACCTCCCTTCTGCTTTCCAGAGGCTGGTCAACCAGGTCCTGGCTGGGTTGACAACTTTAGTGATCCCTACCTGGACCGCATTGCAGTCTCCAGCTCTCGCTGGGAGGACCACTTGTACCACCTCCAGGAAGTGTGAGGGCTCTGCAGAGTGCAGGCCTTACTATCAAGGCCAGTAAGTGCCAGATAGGGCAGGGGTCCGTGGTGTATTTGGGACACAAGGCAGGGAGCAGCCAGGTGGTGCCTCTACAAGCCATGTTTGATCCATCCTGGCTTGGGCACCCCCTAAAACCCAGACAAAGGTGAGAACCTTTTTGGGTTCTACCAAGTATTACAGATGTGCCAAGTGGTATGGCCCCATTGTTGCCCTGTTGACAGAACTGGCTTCCAAAAAGCAACCCTGTCAGGTGGTCTAGACAGAGGTGTACCAGCCTGCTTTTGAAACCCTGAAGGAGGCCATGTACACTTCACTCGTGGCCAAGGTTCCTGACTTCTAGAAGGAATATGTGGTGCAGACATATGCTTCAGATCAAGGTGTGGGAGCCGTGCTCTCATAGCTAAATGAAGAAGGCCTAGATCAGCCTGTAGCCTTCATCAGTAGGAGGTTACTTCACCAGAAACAAAGGTGGATCGCAATTGAAAGGAAAACTTTTGATGTGGCCTGGGCACTGAAGAAGCTAAGAGCCTACTTGTTTGGAACTCACTTCTGGGTTCAGACAGACTGCAGGCCCCTCAGATGGTTAATGCAGATGAGGGGTGAGAATCCTAAACTGTTGAGGTGGTCCACCTCCCTACAGGGAATGGACTTTATGGTGGAACACCACACTACACAGAACACGCCAACGCTGATGGTCTGTCCAGGTTCCTCTGCCTTAGTGATGAGAACTCCTATGAGGTTGGGTAGTTCTCCACACTTTCAGCTGGAGGGACATGTGTTAGACCTGTCAGCTCTTGGTGGGGTTTCCCCTATGTTTTTGGCTTCTGACCTCCTGTTTTGATCCTTTGCTGAGTTTCATTTTTGCTGGATTTAGGACTCTGAGGTACTTTACAACTGCTGACCAGTTCAAAAGTTCAAGTGCTCTCTGTCTACATTGTATTTGTGATTGGTTTATCCATGATTGGCAGATTCGACTTACCAGTAAGTTCCTATTAAAGTGCACCAGAGGTGCCTAGGGCCTTTAAATCAAATGTTACTAGTGGGCACGTCTTGACCTGCTGGATCCATCAAGCCAGCCGGATCGTAAGGAACCGGCGCCTTGCCACAGACACCACATCACTTCCCCTGCAACCGTAAGAAACCAACACCTCACCTCCCCTGTCTCGCAATAAGGAAACTGATGCCTCACCTCCCTCGTAGTTAAAAGGAAACAATTATGTACCGGCTCCAGCGACACCTCACCTCCCCTGGAGCACAGTCCCTTTGTGCTCCATCTTTGCTTGCTCATCATTTTCCAAGGTTCTGTACCTGGGGTGTAGGAGGCTGGCCTGGTTTGTAGTGGGGACCTTATACCAGGTCAAGTTATCCCTTATTAGTGAAATGTAGGTAGTGTTCTAGCAGCTTAGGCTGTCTAGAGGTAGCTGTAGCAGAGCAGATTAGGCTGAACTAGGAGACATGCAAAGCTCCTGCAATACCACTATAGTTACACCGTACTTATACACAATAAAAGACAATACTCAGTGTTACCAAAAATAAAGGTTCTTTATTTTAGTGACACAAGGACAAAAATATCTTAGAGGAAATACTCCTTCTGGAGGTAAGTATTATACACAATATATACACTAGAGACCACAATCAGGTAAGTAAACAGTCATGGAATAGTGAAAAAGGTAGAAAATACAATAGATTGCAATGGGCCTAGGGGCAACACAAACCATATACTAAGAAAGTGGAATGCGAATCACCAATCCCCCCGTAGGCAAGAGTAGTGTGTAGAGGGGTGCTGGGAGTGTAAGAAAACACCAAAGGTGAGTAAAGTAGCCCACCCCAGAGCCCAGGAAAATAGGAGTAAAGTATTGCAAGTTTCCTCGAGGCACACTACAAGCTGTGATAAGAGATTTTGCAAGAACCAAGCAAGACTGCAATCAACAAATGGTAGATTCCTGGATCTGAAGACCTGTGAAGAGAGGAGACCAAGTCCAGAAGTCGCAGAGGATTCCAGGAAGGACAGGAGCTCCTGCCAACCTTGAAGATGGTGCAAAAGTGTTTTCTCCGGTAAGAAGAAGAGTACAGAAGAGCACCAAAGAAGATGGCTGTGGGTTCCTGCATGGTGCAGGAGATGCCCAACGTCGAGTTGTTGAATGCAGGCTGTTTGCATCACTGGATTCCTCTAGCAAGCCTTGGTTCATGCAAGTACGGAGTTTGAGTCAAAATGGAGATGCCTGGACCCAGGAGGAACCTGGGGGTCTCAACTCAGACTGAGGAGACAGAGGGGGCTCTCAGCACTGTAGAGAGTCCACAGAAGACCAGGCAGCACCCACAGGAGTCCCAGGACAGGGGGACAAAGAAGATGCAAAGTTTGGTCATTGTAGCACAACAAAGGAAGGTCCCACACCACCAGAGAACAACTCAGCAAGTTGTGCGTCACAGGATGGAGTGCTGGGGACCTGGGTTACACTGTGCATAAAGGATTCTTAAAAGAAGTGCACAGAAGTCCGAGGAGCTGGAGATGACGTGGTGCACAGGGGTACTGTCGCAGCATGGGGAGGCAAGCTCTTACCTCCACCAAATTTGGACAGCTGGACCTTAGGACAGTCTGGGTCACGTATGTCCACCACCTGTGTTCTAGGGAGCGCGCTCGTCGTCCCAGAGTACGGTCGTCGTCACAGAAGGGTGCCTACAGAAGCAGGGAAGTGACTCCATCACTCCACAGGAGATTCCTTCTGTTCTTCTGGTGCAGGATGAAGACAGGCAGTCTTCAGAGCGTATACACCTTGGAAACTGTTGCAAATGCTGACTGGAGCTGAAGTTGCAGGTCACATGAGTTGTCCTGGATACATTGTTGCAGTTACAGCGGTTCCTGGAGCAGTCTGCGGTCAGAAGCTGAAGCAGAGGATGCAGAGGATTCCTGGAGGTGTCTTGCAAGCTGAATCTGAGGAAACACCCAGAGGAGAGACCCTAAATAGCCCTGAGAGGGGGATCGGCTACCTACCCAGATATGCCCCTATCAGGAGGGGTCTCTGACGTCACCTGCAAGCACTGGCCACTAAGAGGCCTCCAGAGTGTCCCCACACCTTGGAATCCAGGATGGCTAATGCCAGGGACACTCTTGTCACCACTCCTGGGGTGGTGATGGACAGGGGAGTGGTCACTTACCTTTCCTTTGACAAGTTTTGCGCCAGAGCAGCAACTGGGGGTCCCTGAACCGGTGTAGACTGGCTTATGCAAGGAGGGCACCATATGTGCCCTTCCAGAGACTTTGGAAGGCTACCCCTTATAAGCCTGTAACACCTATTTCCAAAGGGAGTGTATAACACCCTCCTCCCAAAGGAAATCCTTTGTTCTGCCTTCCTGGGATTGAGCTGCTCAGTCTCCAGGAGGGCAGAAACCTGTCTGCGAGGTGGCAGCAGCTGGGGATGCAGTGGAAACCTCAGAGAGCTAGTTTTGGCAGTACTGGGGGTCCATGGTGGAGCCCCCAGGGTGCATAGGATTGGCCACCTAATTCCAGATTTGGAATGAAGGGACAATTCCATAATCTGAGACACCTCACATGGCCATATTTGGAATTACCATTGTGAAGCTACAGAGGTATTGACATATATGTAGTGCACACGTGTAATGGTATACCACACTCACGAAGTTGAGGAATTAGCAGCGTGGGGACACCTTTGCTAGTGCAAGGGTGCCCTCACACTTAGTAACTTTGCACCTAGCCTTCAGTAAATGAAGGTTAGACATATAGGTGACTTGTAAGTTACTTAAGTGCAGTGAAAGTGGCAGTGAAATAATGTGGGCACTATCTCACTCAGGCTGCAGTTGCAGTCCTGAAGAAAGTTTTGTCTGAGCTCCTTATGGGTGGCAAAAGAAATGTTGCAGCTCATAAGGATCTCCTGGAAACCCAATTCCCTGGGTACCTAGCTACCATATACTAGGGACTTATAAGGGGGTCCAGTGTGCCAACTGGATTTAGATATGAAGTCACTAAACTATAGTGACAAATTTGGTAAGTAGAGAGAGCATAAGCACAGGAGTTTTGGTTAGCAGAACTTCAGTGACACAGTTAAGCATACTGAAAACACATGCATAGGCCACAGAATATGAGCACTGGGGTCCTGGCTAGCAGGGTCCCAGTGAGACAGGCAAAACACACTGACAAATAGGGTTTTAACTATAAACACTGGGGTCTTGGTTAGCAGGATCCCAGTGAGACAGTCAAAAGACACTGACAAACACTCACAAAAATGGGGGTAACCATGCTAGAAAGAGGCAAGCAGCGCTGCACTATGGATAATGAGTCAGTGCCCCCATGCACAGCCCGTCACGCATTTAACTGCCCAAAAAGCGCGCCGGGTGCTGCTGCACCCGCCACATTGCCACATTGCCGCAGCATCATTTGGAGCCGGCGTCAATGTTCAGGCCCTGTTTCCAGCTGGGTCAGCAGGTGGAAACACTGTTTCCACCCGCAGGCCCAGCTGGATGTTCTTTGTGTGGCAAGTCGGGGGTTCTTCGCGTTGGCGGTCTTCTGTCAACTGTCAGCGCAGCGATCGTAATGACCCTCTTAATCTTTAACAATTCATATCTTTGCTTGTGTATGTTGGATTTTTGTCATTTTGTCGTTGTTTCACACAGATAAATATTGGCTATTTAAACAAGTATGTAGTACACTTGTGGTGTTTACACTGTGGTACTATGTCCGTGTGGGTGTGTGTGCAAATATGTTACAAATTGCCTCTGAGATAAGCCTGACTGTTTGTGCCAAGCTACCAAGGAGGTAAACAGGGGTTATCTTAGCTGTGTGACTCCCTTACCCTGACTAGAGTGAGCATCCCTACTTGGACAGGGTACAAACCACTGCCAACTAGACACCCCATTTCTAACAACTTGACAGATGCCTACCTTGTAACAAACAGTAGCATCTAACACCCAGGCCTGCAACTTTATGTTGTCCCCCAAGCCAGACCGACCTCCGTCATAGTGAGCCTCTTGTTAAAATCACAGTGTAAGATCCTGTTGGAGTGTCAAGACCTGTTTAGCAGGTCTGCTGGGTTTACATAGAATATTTGGGGTGCATTTCAAAGGAGGGAAACAGAATGCCAAAACATATTGTGTGTAGCTACTGGCTGGTTGCTGAAAGCTCTGCTTTGCTTTACTAGACTTCTGTCTCAGGGTTTGTTGGAAGTTCAAGGATGGCCTAAAACTGGATGTTAGTGTTATATGTGGAATGACACAAGTAAAGAGTCTAATAGCACACTCCCTACATCCGCTCACAGCCTTCAGAGGCCAGGCTAAGTGTTTCCAAAGACTTTTGCCATCATGACAATGCCCAAATTATGTTGGTTAGCCCCAGGAACCATTATCCTATTTGTTAGGGCATCCCTGGGGGTGACTGCCACCCCCTAGTTCATACCAGGCATAAATGTGGCATCGCCAGGTATCCATTTCAGAACACTCTTGGACCTGTGGAAGATCAACAGATGACTAATACTGGCATCTGATACCTGAGAATAGCCAAGACGACTGGACCTGCTCTCCATCTTGTATCCAAGACAAAGAAGTGTGTGCTGACCTCCAGTTAAAGCTACATTGGCAAAATAACTTACAAGAGACCTTTTTGCCAGCAACGGTCTAGCTGCCCTATAGCTGCTAGCCCTAGGCTGGACCCGTCTGTTGGTCTCTGCCTGACACCCTGTGAGTCTCTAAGTGCCTCCCCTGAGGACCTGGGGCATTTAGAAGTGTATTCCCATGTGGATTGGGACTTAAAAGACTGAAATAAGAAAGTAAAATATTTGATCAGGACAAACCTGGTTAGTTTATCCGATCCAAATTACATTGTGGCCACCGTCAATTGTGCCTAGGTCCTGTTCTACCGCGAACATTCACCATCATTGACACTCTGTGCTTCTTGGCGCTATTTCATTTTAAAACTTTAAACATTCATTTCCCTGGTTCCCCTTATTGGATTTTTGCTGTTCTGATAATGACATTTTACTTTATTTCTTTAATTCATGTTTGCCTAGTACTGTATAATACTTTACATAGTGCCTCTATGATAAGACTGTCAGCCCTATCCTACAGCTACTAGGGCTTTGAGCTCAGATTTATTTAGTGACTTTAAGGGTTTACTCTGACAAGAATTTTAATTATTATTTACCTCAACTAATAACTCAATTTCTTATATTAGTGTTCACTGGAGGGATCCAGGACTTGTATTTTGCTGTATCACTGAGGGCCTGATTCAGAACGGTAAGCTTACACTTTTTTGGAAGTTTGCAATTATTTGCTATTCACAGAGATTGAGTGAGAAGTATCTTAATAAGTGTGGAGGCCTATCCTTTTATGGACGGAGACTCCACACTCATAAAGATACCACTCCTAAATCCCTGTGTGAATAGAAACAAATCTTAAACTTACACAAAAGTGTGCGTTTACAATTGTGAATCAGGCTCTAACTGATTTAGGGTAAAATCAAAAATTCTTCCTGTAGTCGGAGAGCAAGATAGACTTTTTATTTTTAAAATGACTTCTGATTTTTAATTGGACATTTTTGATTGTACACAAATGTCATAACTACAATGCTATTCTGAATGTGTGATTTTTAAAAGAATGAAGGTGGATCTGGGGAGTATTGAGAGCCTCAGGGTGAAATATCTTAGGGTTGAAGCTGTTAAAGGGTTTGAAGAAGCTGGAGTACTGGATACACCTAAGAGCATATGAGGAAGTCTGCCTGCTACAGTCGATCACAAATGAGCAAGAGGAAGATGGGGGAGAGGATGAGGAGCAAGCAATGGAGGAAGAGGGGGTGACCCTGCAGGGACACAGTGCTAGAGGAAGGGGTGCCCTCAAACCTAGGTTACCTTCCCTGTCTACACTAGGGAGCTGTGTGTTCTCCCACAGCAGACCCAGGTAAAGCTAGAGGACAGACAAGCAGAGAGCGCTCTGAAGCTGCAACTGGCAATCCTTGCCCAGGAGTAAAAGGAATCCAGCTGCAAAAGTGAGGAAGGCAGCTGAAAAGATAGCACTAGAGGATGAAAGAAAAGATTAGCCTTGGTCTTGGGGGAGAAGAAGGCCCTGCTGGCCCAGGAGAGGGACCAGCGAGAACTGGACCAGACAGCCAAGAGGGCCTCTAACTGCACTGAAGATGGTTGCAGCAACATTTGGCCATAGCTAACAGAATGTTGAGCTTAGGTTACTTTAGTGACTTTAAAGGTTCACCCTGGCAAGGATTGTGATTATTCCTGGAAACAGGCACTTACCAACTTCAACTAATAACTCAGTTTCTTACAGTACCCAAATTAGGATTGCATTAGTCACAGTAAAGGCTACTGCTGCAGATCGCGGTCTGCACATCTAGCTCAGTTGTGTGAGGCCCTGTTGCATGTCCTCATTGCTACGATTGTGCAGCACTGGCAGGGGTTCTCCTGGCTGGCACTTTCAGCGGTGACTTCCCTGACAAAGAAGCACAGAAGCAGCTTCACTCGGGACTCAGGC
The DNA here is from genome assembly GCF_031143425.1 of Pleurodeles waltl. Taxonomy (NCBI): domain Eukaryota; kingdom Metazoa; phylum Chordata; class Amphibia; order Caudata; family Salamandridae; genus Pleurodeles; species Pleurodeles waltl. Next base: position 282,313,931 of record NC_090436.1, read on the forward strand.
CATAGCAGGTGAGCAGCACCACAAGCCTACTCAGCAAACATCCAATCTGGCAAATGCCACCTCAGGGCCATGATTCAATGGGTGTTCATTGAAGGCAATCACATGGGGTGCTCATATGGCTGATACATTTACCAGGCTGTGATCAAGCTTTTGCTTCAGCAGCAATGGAAGCTCCTACACTAGATTTTCTTGGAGTCAGGCAGCAGCACAAGTCCTTTGGGTGCAGCAAAAGCACCAGAAAGCAAGTGGTTACTTCTTGCCTTAGTTTTCTTACTCAGTCCTCTGGAGAAGCAAGAATAGGAGGCCAGGAGACCTCTAATGACATGGGTTGACTCTGGGTTTGCTCTTAACAGCAGTCAGGGTGTTCGGCACACTGGGAACACAGCTGGCTTCTCCTGCCTGACAGTCTCTTTGTCTGAAGGGCCAGTCACTGTCCTTCCATCTCTGATCAAGCAGGCAAGCTTTTCATTTTGCCCTTCACTCTACCTCACCACTGTCTCGCTGCCATGTGACTTTGTACTTCGCTGACTACCTCACTTCTCTACTTGACTACCTCTGTCTTGGTCGCTACCTCTAACACACCTCTATTCTGATATTACCCCTCTCTTTACCTAACATCTCTGTAATTCTCACCCTTACCTTCTACATACATTTCCTTCTCACAAAGTTCTAGCTCTCTCCACCTTCCCACTTCACTCTAAAACCTTACCTAACTCTATGCCTATTTTTAGCTTTTTTTCTGGCTATCTCAGCTTTCTCGCTTTAACTTACATTTCTCCCTACCTCACCTGTCTATCTCATAACTATCTCTGCCTTCGATCAGCCTTTATTGAATCTCTGTAGCCATGACATTCTGATTACCTCTTTGTCCTTCTCCTGTTTCCCGTCCAATCCTTATTTCTATTATGCGGCATTGGGAGAGATCATTGCCTAGCCAGAGAAGTACAAATACAGATAACAGAAAGGAGAGCTAAGGCAAGTGGAGATAATTAAGATTTCCCCCAACAGAATAGTAAAAATCCCGAGAGCAATGCATTGATTTTCACTATTGCAGCAAGAATACTAGTTGTTAAGAGGACTGTATGTGTGGACTGTGTGGAGGACTAAACTAATAATAGGTCCAGTACTGAGTTTGCTATAATCTCAGGATGTTTAAGTGTCAAAGATAACTGACTGGGTAAAACCATTGCTCCGGTTAATCCATGTGATTCAGAATAGAAAGTAGCATGGGACTATATTGTTTATTGTCATGTCACTGTATGTCATTTATATGCATTTAGATAGCGCACAAATCTGCCGGAAGGGTATCCTTACCTGAAGCAGGAACTTTTTGAGACGAGCCAGGGTAGGTGCTAGGTGGAGAGTCATGTCTTTAATTTTATGTGTAATTCAAGAACTTAGGAGAAGCCTATGATGTGCAGGGTCAGGTCATTCCAGGCTTTAGGAGTGAGATTACAGATGGCATGACTGCCTCATCTGTTTCTGCGTAAACAGGGGTGTGTGCGCAAGTAGGAGTGTGGCTGAACCCAGGTATCTGGTGGACGTTTATGCTGCTGTTGTGGTGCATGGGGCCAATGTTTTGAAGGCCTTATACGGGGGTGTGAGGAATTTAAGAGTGCTTGTTTGTGGATTGGGAGCCAGTAGAGCTCTTTGAGGTGTGGGGTGATGTGTGTGCAGGGTGGGAGGTTGAGGGTGAACCTAGCCGCAAAGTTTTCTATGGTCTGGAGTCATCTGGTCAGTTGTGCGTTGATTCCAGAATAGAGTATGTTGTCATAGTCCACCTTGCTAGTGATGAGGGCTTGGCTGATGGTTCTGTGAGTGTTGGTGGTGAGCCCTTTGAAGATATTCTTGAGTATCTTGAGTGTGTCGATGAGGGAAACTGGCACCTTGTTGCAGTACCACCCACACTTTATGCCTGGTTTCTGAATGCAGCTTCCTGCTAACAAGGTTCCCAGTGCCAGTGTTCTTTCCCTAAAATTGCAACGGTAATTGGATACACCTTTAGCTACCAGTGTACGTCCCTAGTAAATGGTATTTAGGTACCCAGGGCATGGGGTACTAAGGGTAGGCCCCTGAAGGCAGCAGCACTGATTCTGCCATCCTCTGGACCATGCATCCAGATGTACCCAGCTCTGCCACTGCAGGCGGGGTGTCGTGGTGCAAATCTAAACAACAAACTGGACTTGGCACTCTACCTGTGTGCCCTGTCCACCATTCATGGCATTTACTAAGGGTAAGACACCCCTTTAGCAGGAATTACAGCCCTAAGACAGGCAGCTCCATAATATATGTGAGGGCAGAGCTGCATGAGCAATATCCTCCCACTGTGTCCCTGCCAAACCTGGAACATAGGGGGTCATTACGACCCTGGCGGATGGTGTTAAAGGTGCGGTAATACCGCAAACAGGCTGGCGGACAAAAAAGGGAATTATGACCGTGGCGGAAACCGCCAACATAGACAGCCACTTTAACACTCCGACCGCAACGGCGGTACAGACAAGCAGCGCAGCGGTCACCGCCAACAGACAGGCGGAAGACAATGTACCGCCCACAGTATTACAACACACCAATCCGCCACCTTTTCCGGGGCGGATTCACCGTGGATAAAAACATGGCAGAAACAGTTTCTGCAATGGGAAAACGCTCACCTTAACACATCCCACGAGGAAGGAGGACACCATGGAGCCGGAATTACAAATCCTACCTGCCCTTCTCTTCCTACTCATCTACGAAGACCAGCGCCGGCGGCGGCGAAGACAACGGTGAGTACTGCACCTACGACATAGGGGAGGGGGGAGGCAAAAGTCAGGAACACGCAACACCCCCACCCCCACCCTCGCATATTACAACACACACACCAATGCATTTACAAACACCACAGTAACAACCCACAACCCCCCCCGGAAGAATGCAAACACAAAACGAAATCAGTTCAAACATTGTAATGTATCAAAATACATGTGTCAAATATATACAGATAGATATAAACTCATACAAAGGTATATACAGTATGAGAAGTAGTGCAGATATGCACATCTTAATGTCCGTGCACCACTAGGCCAAAAATGCATGGGCGAGGCCCACACAAGATACCTGTCCACAAATGGAGAAAAACAACAGGCCGCTCAGGGGGAAGGGAAGGGGGGGGCACCTCAGCCGAATTACAGCACCACGCCACATCCACGATGGGGCTCCATGCCCATTGATGTATCCTGGGGAGTGCAAAGCCACAGTCTCACAAGTCTCTACAGTGGGTGGGTTGCCCAATGTTCCATCCTGGGGAGTGCAAAGCCACAGTCTCACAAGTCTCTACAGTGGGTGGGTTGCCCACTGTTCCATCCTGGGGAGTGCAAAGCCACAGTCTCACAAGTCTCTACAGTGGGTGGGTTGCCCACTGTAACATCCTGGGGAGTGCAAAGCCACAGTCTCTCAAGTGGATAACAGTCTCCACTGGTTCTGGAGGGGGACTGGTGCCCCGACTCGATTAGTCTCCCCGTGACAGTTCCTGTCCCGTCACAGTCCCAGCTGCACATGGGATAACGATGCCTGATGTGGCGGTCTGTTTCCTTCTTCTGCGGTGCTTGCCCTGTTCAGCGGTGCATGCCCTGTTCAGCGGTGATTCGCCATGGCGGTCTCTGGACTGTTCAGCGGTGGTTTGCCATGGCGGTCTCTGGACTGTTCAGTGGTGCTTTGCCAAGGCGGTCTCTGGACTGTTCATCGGTGCTTTGCCATTGCGGGCTCTGGACTTTTCAGCGGTGCATGCCCTGTTCCGCGGTGATTCGCCACGGCGGTCTCTGAACTGTTCAGCGGTGCTTTGCCATGGCGGGCTCTGGACTGTTCAGCGGTGCTTTGCCATGGCGGTCTCTGGACTGTTCAGTGGTGCTCTGCCATGGCGGGCTCTGGACTGTTCAGCGGTGCTTGCCCTGTTCAGCGGTGCATGCCCTGTTCAGCGGTGATTCGCCATGGCGGGCTCTGGACTGTTTAGCGGTGCTTGCCCTGTTCAGCGGTGCATGCCCTGTTCAGCGGTGCTTTGCCATGGCGGTCTCTGGACTTTTCAGCGGTGCTTTGCCATGGCGGTCTCTGGACTTTTCAGCGGTGCTCTGCCGTTGGCGGTCTCTGGACTGTTCAGCGGTGCTTTGCCATGGGGGGCTCTGACCTGTGCAGTGGTGTGTGGCATGACGATCCCTCATTGCCCTGCGGGGCTGTGGCTGCCGGGGCCCTCCTGGGCAATGACTCTGGCGGTGGTCTCCTGACCAGTGAAGATACTTGGGCCCTCCTGAGCAATGACTCTGGCGGTGGTCTCCTGACCAGTGACGATACTTGGGCCCTCCTGGGCAATGACTCTGGCGGTGGTCTCCTGACCAGTGACGACGGTGCTGGCGGGGGCATCCCGGCCACCGGGAAGGATGCCGCCCTTCTCCTCCGTGATGGTCACACCAGGCTGTGCAGACTTCTTCTGGCCCTTCCCCACCTTTGAAGGAGTCACAGCTGACTCTGAAATCCCCCTGGGGCCCCTGTGAGTTTTTTTACCTCCAGGAATCCTCAGCCGGCCCTGTCGGCCACTTTCCAACTTCAGAGACTTTACAGGGGGTGGACTGGCAGTGCCTTGGCTCCGTGTCACACTGCCTGCCCTGGTGGCCGGTGCACTCCACACACCTTGAACACGCACCACTGGTACTGGAGGCTTTTTGGCTGAGGCGCTATGACGGGACTGATGAAGTGGAGGGGGGGGGCAAAAAGGTCAACTTTACAGAGCGACAGTTTCTGACGAACACTGGTATGGGTAGCTGGAGGGGGTCTGGGAGTGGAGGAAGAGGAGGTGGTTGTAGGAGGTGTCACTTTAGGTGTTTTGGGTGCAGGTACTGGAGGCTGTCGTGAGGTGGATGGATGTTGGGTGTGTGGGTGCCTGCGTTTGTGTACTTTGGGAGGGGGCGTCACAGACACACTGGGAGAGGACACATGGGACGTGTAAATGGTAGTGGGGGTGGTGAGTGCAGGTGAGCGGGGTGTGGTGCTGGGTGTTCTGGTGCGATTCCTAGTGCCTGTAGATGTAGTTCATGCAGGTGAGAGTGTAGACGACACTGGGAGGGAGGAGGGAGACGATGAGGAGGGGGACACAGTGGAGGCAGTGGATGTTGCTGTGTCTGTATGTGGGTGATGCTTGTGTGAGTGCCTGTGGGATGTATGGTGCCTATGTTTGCCAGAGCCACTTTTGTGTGTTGAGGTGTGTGCATGCTGGTCTGATGGTGTGCTTGGGATGGGCTGGGGTACAGGGGATTGGGTCTGGTTGGAGGAAGTTGGAGGGGGAGGCAATGGCTGCCATCAGTGCTGAGGCCAGAGATTGCAGGGTTTGCTGAAGGGCAGCCTGACCAGAATGAATGCCCTCCAGGAATGCATTACTGTGTTGCAACTGCCTTTCTACACCCTGGATGGCATTCACAATGGTAGACTGCCCAACAGTGAGTGACCTGAGGAGGTCAATGGCCTCCTCACTGAGGGCAGCAGGGGTGACTGGGGCAGGGCCTGAGGTGCCTGGGGCGATGGTGATGCCCACCCTCCTGGGTGAGCGGGCACGGGGCGAAGGCTGAGGGGCTGCTGGGAGGGCGGTGCTGGTAGGGGTGGTGGCGGCTGTACCTGTAGAAGTGGGGGGCACAGATGGTGCCGCCACCACTAGGGAGCTCCCATCGGCGGACGAGTCCGTGTCGCTGGTTGGTGATCCGGTGGCTGACGTGAAGCTCCCCTCGCCCTCCATCCCACTGGTGCATTCTGAGTCCGTAGTGTGGCCCTCCATGGCCATGTGGGATGCAGCTCCCTCGTGCTCTGGTGCCACTGTACCTCCGCCTGATGATGCTGATGCACAAAAGAACAGGGAGAGCAGAAAAAGGGGGGGGGACAATAGAAGAAAGACAGGTTGAGTGCATGGCATACCGCTAACGTTGGCGGACAATACAGACACAGCAGCCCCATGCACTACACCGTGCTCCTGCCCTCTACATATGCAATTCCTGGGATCTGGACTACATGGCTATGGTGAACATCTGCACACATGGATGCCACAGGGGCATCTATACCTGTACTTGGCACTCTCCTGCGGTGGGGTGTAGTGGCACATGGCCTGCATTACGGAGGGGCCTAGCCTATGGAAGTTGCCCTGGCCTAGGGAAACCCACAGCCCTCCTCTCACACCTAGACCCCTCAACTGTGCGCAAAGTCCCCAGAATGAGAGTGTACTCACCCCCTTGTGTCTGCTGTGATGCCCTCAGGCCACCGTCAGGATCCGGAACATCAGGGGGGTCATGGTGCGACAGGCACCCCTCCCAACGTTGGGAGGCCATCCCCAGCTGAGCCTCCACCGTCTTCTTGCTACAGCGGCGAATGTCCTCCCATCTTTTCCAGCAGTGGTGCCCCGTCTCTGGTGGGCCCCCAGGGTCCAGACTTCCTTGGCGATGGCACGCCAAATGTCCTTCATCTGGTGGGCGCTGACCTACATGACATGCACAAGGGAAGAAGAGAAGTCATTACCAACTGCACCATCGATGTAAGTGTCCCCCCTCCCTACCCTTGCCATGTGGCACATGCATTCACATGCATTCATGTTCCTTGAACTCTGCCCCCTTCCCTCTTACAACCAGCCCTCTCCACCCAGGCCTAGCCCATACAACGTGCTCCCTGTGTACTTACCTGTTGGTCTGGAGGACCGTAAAGTAGCGTGTACTGGGGGAGTACCCCGTCTACTAGTTTCTCCAGCTCCTCAGCAGTGAAGGCAGGGGCCCTTTCCCCAGACGCAGCAGCCATCGTCGCTTCCAGACCGAGGTCACAGCAGCACTTGCAGTGTAGGTCCTCTCCTGTCGAAGGTCAGGTATCGAGTGATTGAATAGTTAGAAAATGGCAGTGACGTCCGTGGCAGTGACTTCCACGGCGGTGCGTATCATCAACGCCGGCGCACTAGTTCATTGGCTCCTGGGACCCATAGGGTCCAATGTTAACCAATGCTGCATTGCGCCGCGGTCTACCACCGCCTACCGCGACGGTGTGCAACGCCAGCGCAGATACCTCACATCCCATTGTCCCTGTTTAGAGGTCAGGCAGCCGCCATTTCAGGGGCCCACATGGCTTCATTTATTTCTGTGTCACACATAGCTAGGCCTACACTCAACACACATACAGAAATGGTTTTGTGTTTGGTGTCGTGTTCTGTGTATCTGTGGGTACATACTGGAAATTTGTTGACTCTGTGGTCACTGTTGTCCTTCCTAGGCACCGTCAACTGGGACAATTGAGAAGATGGCGGAATCCTCCGGTGTACCGACCGCTGGTGGACCTGTTGACAATGGAGGAGCGACATTTAATCATCACCTACAGGTTTGACCGTGCCACTATCCAGGAACTATGTACCCAGTTGGAGCCTAACCTGATGTCACCAATCCGCCATCCCACTGGAATCCCCCCTGACGTTCAGGTGCTGTCAGTGCTCCATTTCCTTGCAAGTGGGTCTTTTCAGACAACAGTGGCCATGGCATCAGGGATGTCCCAGCCTATGTTTTCCAACGTGTTGTCCAGAGTGTTGGCTGCCCTGCTGAAACACCTAAGGAGATACATAATTTTCCCTGAGGTGGAGGATTTGGCTACAGTGAAAGGTGACTTCTATGCCCTTGGACATATCCCCAACATCATAGGTGCCATTGATGGGACCCATGTGGCTCTGGTCCCCCCCCACAGGAGTGAACAGGTGTACAGGAACCGGAAGAGTTATCATTCCATGAATGTACATATGGTATGTTTGGCAGACCAGTACATCTCCCAGGTAAATGCTATGTTCCCTGGCTCAGTGCATGACGCCTACATCCTGTGGAATAGCAGCGTCCCTTATATGATTGGTCAACTCCAGAGGCATCGTGTGTGGCTATTAGGGGACTCTGGTTACCCCAATCTGTCCTGGCTACTGACCCCAGTGAGGAATCCCAGGACCAGGGCAGAGGAACGGTACAATGAGGCCCAGGGGCGGACTAGGAGGGTGATCGAACGCACCTTCGGCCTCCTGAAGGCCAGGTTCAGGTGCCTCCATATGACAGGTGGTTCCCTATTCTACTCACCGAAGAAGGTGTGCCATATCATCATCGCCTGCTAGATGCTTCACAATCTTGCTTTGCGACGCCAGGTGCCTTTTCTGCTGGAGGATGGTCCAGATGATGGTGTTGTGGCAGCTGTGGAGCCTGTGGAGCCTGTGGACAGTGATGAGGAGGAAGCTGAGGAAGAAGACAACGACAACAGGGAGTCAGTCATAAAGCAATATTTCCAGTGACACACAGGTGAGAACATTTTCATTTTTAACATTACATTCACTGTCACACGTCTTCCTCTATCCTGTGTGTAATTTCATAGCAATATTTGGTAATTGAGTTGTACCTTTCTATTACGGTTTCACAGGTGTGGTTACCAACGTGTGTTATCTGCTTGCATCCTTCAAGGACTTGTGATGTGTGACATAGGTATGTTGGCTTTACAACTAGAAACACATTTTGACCTTGTCATTGATAATACATTTTACCAAATCACAGACTGACTCCAGATGTTTTTGTGGTTTAAGGGTGTTTTTTGAAGTGCTCAAAAATGGAGGGGTGTTGTACTATGGTGATGGGGGACGGTGGAGGAATGTCCATGGCAGAGTCCAGTCCATTGGTCACACAGGTGCACTGGCCATATGGGCAAAGGAAGTGGAGCTGGGGCAGTTAAAGTATGGACAGGGTAACAATGTGGGACAGTGGGTGGACAATCAGGGTGGTCTCATTTCCTGGCGGGGTCTTGCCATCTTGCTCTGTCATGTTCCTGGATCTCAGTGACCGCTTGCGTGGTGGTTGTCCGTCTGCAGGGGGTGGGGTGCTGGTGTGGTGGTCCTGTGGCGGGGCGTCCTGTCCACTAGCGCCGGCGGAGGTGGTGGGCGGTTCATCGTCCATGCTAGTGTCAGGGGCCCCTTGGAGTGCCACGGTGTCCCTCAAGGTCTGCTGTATGTCCTTCAGCACCCCTACGATGGTGCCCAGGGTGGAGCTGATGGTGCTGAGCTCCTCCCTGAAGCCCAAATACTGTTCGTCCTGCAGGCGCTGGGTCTCCTGAAACTTGACCAGGACCGTAGCCATCGTCTCCTGGGAGTGGTAGTATGCTCCCATGATGGAGGATAGGGCCTCGTGGAGAGTGGGTTCCCTTGGCCTGTCTGCCCCCTGTCGCACAGCAGCCCTCCCAGTTCCCCTGTGTTCCTGTGCCTCCGTCTCCTGGACCGTGTGCCCACTACCACTGCCCCCAGGTCCCTGTTGTTGTTGGGGTGGTGGGTTATCCTGGGTTCCCTGTAGTGGTGGACACACAGCTGTTTGACGTGTCCTGGGTAGGGAGGTATGGGCCCGCTGGGTGGGTGCTGTGCTGGTGTTACCAGAGGGTGCAAGGTCAGTGTTGGGCTGTGCCTGTGCAAGGGGAACTGACTGTCCCGAGGCCCACGATGGTCCGGGCTGGTCATCAGGATCCAGTAGGGCAGAGCTGCTATCGTCACTGTGGGCCTCTTCTGTGGGTGGAGTGGAGTTGTCTGGACCCTCTGGTGTGGTGACGGTCCTTCGTGATCCTGCAGGGGCATAAGTGCATGATTATTGCATGTGTGTGTGTCATTGCGTGCAATGGGTGGCTCACCGTGTACACCAGTGCAAGCATTCCTGTGGGGGGGTTTGTGTGATGATGGTTGGGGGGGTGTACTGGGTATGTGCAGTGAGCATGCTTTGGTGATGGGTGTCCATACTTTGTTATGTCATGCAGGGCTTGGTGTAGGGATGTGTGGTTTTTGTTATTAGTACATTAGTGAGGAGTTGGAGTGATAGGGGAGGGTGTGAGGGTGGGGGTGTGTGATGCATGCAGGTAGGGTGGGGGATCTGATAGTTAAGATTTGACTTACCAGTGTCCATTCCTCCACCGACTCCTCCGAGGCCCTCTGGATGCATGATGGTCAAGACTTGCTCCTCCCATGTTGTTAGTTGTGGGAGAGGAGGTGGGAGTCCGCCGCCAGTCCGCTGAACCGCGATGTTGTGCCTGGAGACCGCTGAACGCACCTTCCCCCGTAGGTCGTTCCACCTCTTCCTGATGTCCTCCCGATTTCTTGGATGCTGTCCCACAGCGTTGACCCTGTCGACGATTCTGCGCCATAGCTCCATCTTCCTGGCTATGGATGTGTGCTGCACCTGTGAGCCAAATAGCTGTGGCTCTACCCGTAGGATTTCCTCCACCATGACCCTGAGCTCCTCTTCGGAAAACCGGGGATGGCTTTGGCGTGACATGGGGTGGTGTAGGTGATGTGTGTGGTAGTGTATGTGTTGATGAGTGTGGTGATGTGTAGTGGTGTGTGGTGTTTTGTGCGTGGATGTTGTGTGGGTGAGGGTGTTGTGCGCCTCTGTGTGGTGGGGTTGTCTATTCTGTGCTCTCTCTCTGGCCTTCGTCTCTATTTTTTGGTCATAGGGGTTTGTGGGTGATGTGGGTGTGTGTTTTATATTGTGTTGGGTGTCTGGGAGTGGTGTGTGTATGTGTATCAGGTGTGTGTATTTGGAATTGTCCAATGTGGCGGTGTTTTGGAGATGTATGTGTATTTGTGGATTCGTGGGTCGTAATAGCATGGGCGTGTTTCTGTTGGCGTGGAGGTGGAGGTTTTGTTTTCACCAGTTTAACACTGACCTTTGTTGTGGCGGACTTGTGTGGGTGTCTGAATTTCGGCGGATTCCGAGATGTGGGTCATAATAGCTGTGGCGGAATCCCGCCGTCGCGGCAGTGTGTTGGCGGTCTTCTGCACGGCGGTAAGCGCCTTTTACCGCCAATGTTGTAATGACCCCCATAGTGAGTGAACAGAGCAGCCATTTTAATATATGTGCTGAACACTGGTCAACAGGAGTTTCTCAGTTACATAATGGCTACTATAAACCCTGGGTTGTTTGGTATCAAACAACTCAGAATGATTCATCCTAACTGGTGCCAGTACTGGATTTATTATGGAATGTACCCTGATGTCACATAAGAAGTGCCCCCTGCAAAAGTTAACTAATCTGGCATGGTTGCTGACTGGTTTCAGCCAGCCTGCCACATCCAGAAATTCAATATACAAACATTGGGGGAGAGACCTGTCTCTCTGGTTTGTAAAACAATGCCCTTTCTGGGTGGAGGAGCTAACACCCCCTTCCTCAGGAATGTACCCTGGCAGTGAGCTTCAAAGGGCTACCCCCCAGGTCTGCTGCTAGCAGCAGATGCACCCCCCCTTTGGAAGCCACCACTTTTTAAGGGAGCAAAGGGGAGCAAAGGGGAGAAATCTAACAAAGGGTAGGAGGAGTAGACTCACCTGGCATGCACCACCCCTAATCTGTTGTCTGAGAGGTGGACCCTCTTTTTTCAGTTTTCTCCATCTTTAATGGACGGAAATTAGCCAATTAGGTTTAGGGTAGTGATCCTTCCCACAAGGGGTCACTATAGTGGGTGTAGCCACCCATAGGTAAGTATCCTATTGGACACTAACAGGTTCCCCCTAAAACACCCACTAAATTCAGTATTTAGTTGGCACCCCAGACCAAGATTTCAGAATCGAAAGGACAAAGAAGATCCAAAGCAAGACCTGCTGCATCAAGAAAAGGCACCAAACCCTGGCTGCTGCACCCAGGACCCGAAAATCTCTGCTGCGGAGGAGCTGGACACTAGACGAACACCAAGAACCCCAGGGGACCTCGAGGCTTCACAAATCACCCCAGATCTCCCTTCTGTGTGGAGGCATCACTCTATAAACCAGGAATGACCAACAAGCCAGTGAGGGTCACTTCACTGACCGGCCAAAATCTTCCGAACTGAAAGTTACAGCCAGACCCGATGACACACCAACGACCGCCAGGATAAATCCCGCAAGTGTGCCAAGTTTAGTACCACTGTGCCCTTCAGTGGCTGAGTCATGCCAATACCCCTGGTACTGGTCAGTGGACCTTGGAAACCAAGCAAAACAGCTCCCCCTGAGCTGCAACTGGACCAGAAGGAAGCCCCAGTCGAAGGACTTCAGGAACACCCTGGATCTCCCATCAGAGTGCCACACTGAAAGCAACCCTGACTGCGACCTGCATCTGGGCCAGAGAAGCATCTGAACCCGGCCACACTGCTCCCTGCTACAACTAGCTGTGCCCCAACAATCTCTCACCCCTTTAAACCTGCCCCTGAGACCTTTTCCAAATGGTCCCTCGCTGTGGCTCTGCACCAGCTCCAAGAGTCGTTCTAACTCTGCTCCTGCCTGAACCAGGAGCCGCCCAAATTTCTCCTGCTGGCACAGCGGGCCTACCGATGACTGCGACCAACCTGCCAAAGATGAACTTGGTAAAGCGAATGTATGATTTTATATGAATTTTTACAGGTGGTCTTCCATTGATGCCTATAGTGCGTAGTTACGCACAGAAAGACTGCATTTATTAGGATTTTAAAAATTCATAACTTAAAAAATACTTAACCAACTTTGATAATTTTGGTCCCAGAAATTATATGAAAATCTGAAGTATTTTTATTAAATGAATTATTCCTTTGAGTTTGTGAGTCGCATGATTGATATACTGTGAGTACAACAAATGCTTTGGACTTCTCCAAGATTAGCCTAACTGCTCGACCAAACTACCTCAAAAAATTAGAGCATTAGGTGACCTTGTTTTTGCCTCTGGAAACCAACATGTGGTTGCCTTGAACCCCTACACAGTGTACCTAGTGTGTACACTACATAGAGGGCCAGCCTCCTACAGTAGAAGCAGGAGACAGAGACTGTATTCACTTGGCTGGTCATGGAGAGTTGGTTATCAATTATTATTCTGAGGTTCTTGGCGTGAGGTACAAGAATGGAGTGGGTCCTAGTTTAGCAAGTCAGCAGGTGGTGTGCCTCAGTGAGGTGTTTTTGCTGAAGATTACAACTTCTGTCTTGCCTGTGCTGAGCTTGATGCAGTTGGTTTTCATCCATCTGGCGACATTGGACATGCAAGTGGAGAAATTGGTCGGTGTGTTTAGCGCCTTGTCGGAGAGGGAGAATTTGAGATGGGTGTTGTTAGACTTCTCATCCTTTGCGTGGTCTCCCTTAACTTTTGCTTCTGTTTCCAAGGTTGTTGATGTGTGCTGGACTCTGATTTTGCTGTTTTTGTTACTCTGGCCACTTTACCACTGCTAACCAGTGATGAAGTGCAAGTGCTCCTCTACAAAATGTGTATGTAATTGGCTTATCCATGATTGGCATATTTCATTTATTAGTAAGTCCCATTTACAGTGCACTAGAGGTGCCAGGGTCTGTAAATCAAATGGCACTAGTGGGCCTACAGCACTGGTTGTGCCATCCACACAAGTAGCTCTGTAATCATGTCTCAGACCTGCCATTGCAGTGTCTGTGTGTGCAGTTTTAACTGTAAATTCGACGTGGCAAGTGTACCCACTTGCCAGGCCTAAACCTTCCCTTTTCTTACATGCCAGGCACCCCTAAGGTAGGCCGAGTATGGTTAAGGTAGGACATAGAATAATGTGTTTTATATGTCCTGACAGTGAAATATTGCTAAATTCGTTTTTTCACTGTTGCAACTTCTGTCCCTTTCACAGGTTAACATGGGGGCTACCTTTAAATCTGATTAAACTGTAGATTCCCTTTGGGAGCAGATGGACATGTGGAGTTTGGGGTCTCTGAGCTCACAATTTAAAAATGTATCTTTTAGTAAAGTTGATTTTAAAATTGTGTGTTAGAAAATGCCACTTTTAAAAAGTGAGCATTTTGTTTCTTAAACTGTTTCTGGGAATCTGCCTGTTTGTGGATTCCCTGTCTGAGTCAGTTTGACAGTTGGGCTGGTTGCACCTCACACTAGACAGTGACACAAAGGGAGCTAGGGTGTAGTCTGCATTTCCTGATGACCCATCTGTGCTAGGAGGGAGGGGAGGAGTGGTCACTCACACCTGAAAGGGCTGTGCCAGCCCTCACACAATGCAGTCTCTAATCCCCTGGGGTGTGTATGGGGCCTGGCCTGGGCAATTCAGGATTTCACAAACAAGAGAGACTTTGCTTTGAAGTAAACCTACTACAAAAGAACGGAACCCAAAACCACAGACTTTAGAACACTTCTGGAAACCAAGAGGAACCTCTGCCTGGAGAAGAGCTGAAGAGCTGAGGAAGAATAGCTGCCCTGCCTGTGACTGTGCTTTGTGGAGCTATCCTGCAGTTGCTCCTTCTGCCTGTGCTACAGGACAAACACTGGACTTTGTGTGCCTTCCTTCTTGTGAAGATCTCCAAAGGCTTGACTTAGAGCTTGCCTTCTGTTGTTTGAAGTCCCAGGGACAGCAAAGACTTCTCCCTGCCAGCACCTGGAATCTCTGGAGAGACTCCTACTCTGCCATGTGGTGCCCATCCAGTTCCTGGGACCCTGAAAGGAGAAGCTGGCAGCCTAAGAGATAGAAATCCATGCACAGAACGGCGTGCGGGGAAAAGAACGACGCAACTCCGATCTGCAGCTGAAAAATCGATATGCCGCCAGCTTTGTGGCTGAAAATCGACGCTCGCCTGCAACGTGACGGAAAAATCGATGCACAGAGCTAGAAAAACGACGCGCAGCATCGCTGACGGAGGCTGGTGAGATCGCAACCTGCGCTCCGTGTTTTTAAGATCATCGTGCGGCTGGATTTCCGACGCAAACACCGTTGGCCATGTAAAAACAACACAAGGCCTGCCTGGACCCAAGAGTGCTGACCAGATCAACGCATCGCTCTCCTGCGGAGAGAAGAAACGACGCGCCCCAACCTGATGAAAGGAGAAATGATGCAAGGCCTCGCTCGGGAGTGAAATTGACGCATCACAAGCCCTTTTTGACGCACACTCGCCCATACTGGGTTATTTTTGACGCACCCAAGGTACATTTTCACAATAACAGTGTTAGTGTGTGTTTATAACTACCTAAAGACTCTTTTTGCTTTTTAATTGATAACTTGACTTGTGTATTGTGTATGTTTGTCTTTTTGGTCTTGTTTTGTTTAGAAAAATATTCTCTATTTTTCTAAATCTGTGTTGTGTCCTTTTGTAGTGTTTTCATTAAGGTACTGTGTGTGTTGGTGCAAATACTTTACACCTAGCACTCTGAAGTTAAGCCTACTGCTCTGCCAAGCTACCAAGGGGGTAGGCAGGGGTTTGCTGAGGGTGATTCCCTTTTACCCTGACTAGAGTGAGGGTCCTTGCTTGAACAGGGTGTAGCCAAAGACCCCATTTCTAACATTGGTGATCAGCGGTTTCGATTGGACTTGTATTTGTACTTGACATACAGTAATTAAGTGTACACTACTGTTTTGAGTGCAGACCACTACATGACCACATACTACTTGTTTGGTGATCTTTGATTTTTCTCTTTTGCTTGGATTTTTCCCTACATCTGTTTTTGTGGTGATCTTTGATTGACTTCTGAAATTCTTTTGAGAACTTGTTTTCTGCTTTTTGGAACTTTGCACTTTTTTTACTTTTCATCATGTCCCAATCTGGACATGCATCAGTTGGAGCTGCTTTTGACCTGGAGAAATTGGAAAGCTATACCAAGGCTCAGTTAAAGAAGTTCTGTAAAAGTTTTGACTATCCCACTAAGAGCTCATCCAAGAAGGAGGAGCTGCAAAAGGCGCTAAGGGCCTGGGTGACAGCCAAGAACACAGAGGATGAGGAGGAGGAAGGACAGTCCATACACAATGGTATTGTGGGTGGGCCTGTTATGTCCAAGGAGAGGGTCTCCAGGGCAGGTAGTAATATCTCATCTAAGGGTCTGACCCCCGAGGAATTGCAGGACAGACAGGCAGAGAGGGAGCACCAGAGGAAGTTGGAGAAAATGAGGATGGCCATTGAAGAGAAAAAGTTGCTGTTGGCTCATGAGCTCAGCTTGAGGGAGCTGGATCAGAAGAGCCAGTCTAATAGGGATGGTGGCAGCCACATCACAGTGCAGCCTGAAAGGAGGGTGCACATTCCTAAAGATCTTGTGGAGGATTATAAAAGGGAGGACGGCATATAGTTGAGGTTTGAGGGGTATGCGTCTGCTCTCCATATGAATCTGGTCGCTGAAGCTCATTGGGGGGTGGGTCTGTGGAAGCACTTTGAGGTAGAGGGGAGGGATACACTGACAGCCTTAGGGGATGCTCAGAATCTCACTTACTCTAGCATGAAGTATGCCCTAGTCACAAGGTATGGTCTCACGCCTGAGCAGTACAAGGATAAGTTTACATCCTACAAGAAGAAGGAATCCAAAACATGGTTGGAATGTGTTGATTCTTATTGGAGGTCACTGGATGGTTGGGTGAACGGCAGTAATGTAACAACGTATAAGGGGCTTTACAATCTGATTGCTTGGGAGCACTTGTACAGTTTATGTTTTCCAGAGCTGCGCCAGCACCTGATTGGCAGCACGCTGACTGTCCCCAGGAAGCTTGCACGGGAAGCGGACTGCTGGGGGAGCAGCAGGTCCAAAACGGGTATGGGGGAGACCACGCCAAGGGTGGGCAGGGTCCCTCTTAGAAGAAAGGGGGGTAAGGGTAAACAGGGGGAATTCTCGAAAGGGCCCCAAACTGATTCCCAGGGTAAGGATTCCTAACCCCCCAGTGAGAAGAAGCCATGGTTCTCCAAAGGGAAGCCAGTGGCAGGTGGTCCCCCACGTAAGTGCTATGCATGTGACTAGGTGGGTCACGTGAGGGGGGACCCCAAATGCCCCAAACATATACCGGCACCCACTGGTGCGCCGTCCTAGGGTTTGGCCAGTGTAGCGCTTGGGCAGGAGTTGGTTTCAGGTGGGTGGAAACCAGCTGATCCTTGTCTCACTGGGGGTCAGTGAGATGGTCCAGAGAACCCTAGTGCCTGAAAACACTAAGAAGTACAGGCAGCGGGTGATCATTAATGAACAGAGGGTGGAGGATCTAAGAGACACAGGAGCTAGTGTGACTACAGTGAGGAGTCACCTGGTGTCTGAAGAGCAGATAGGTCCCTGGGTACTTCACCAAGTAGTTGCAGAGGACAACTCAGAGCATCTGTGCAGAGTGGTGCAGGTTCCCTTTGAATGGGGGGGTCTCAGGTTCCTTGAAGGTAGCTGTGAGTCCAACCAAGCCTGTTGATTGTTTGCTAGGCAATGACCTGAAGGATTACCCATGGAAGGAGGTGGAACACAGGTCTCACTTGGAGATTTTAGGTCTGCCTCGATGGGTATGCATATCCACCTGGTTGATGGCAGCTCGTCAGGGTAATCAAGAGCCCCTGGAGCTTGACACAGTGGCCCAGGGGACCGCCAAGAAGAGGAAGGGCAGGGGACGTGGGAAACCAGCCCCAGAAGTTCCCACGGTCCGGGAGGAGGCGGAGCCTGAGGGTGACACCTCAGAGCCTTCAGGGGAACAGGTAGCTGAACTGGGGGAGGTACGTGAGCTACGCAGTGGCAGCAGGAAGGGGTCCCACCAGGGAAGTATTCTGTGCAGCACTGAAGACATGCTCTACTCTTGAGGGTTTGCGGCAGCAGACTGCAGACCAGGTGGCTGACAAGGAGCAAGGATAAAACCTGATTCATTGGGAGGGTGACCTCCTGTATAGCGAGCCTAAGGTTCCTGAGCCTGGGTCAGCCCGTGTGCTGGTGGTACCCCAGTGCTTCAGGGCGTTCCTACTGGGGTTGGCTCATGATGTGCCTTTAGCTGGACATTTGGGGCAGGACTAGACCTTTGAGAGGCTTGTCACCCACTTTTACTGGCCCCTAATGCGCAGGCACTCAGATGCACATTGCAGGTCTTGTCAGACTTGCCAGGCAAGTGGCAAGAGTGGGGGGAAATGTGAGGCTCCCCTCCAACCTTTATCTGTTGTCAGTACTCCCTTTGAGAGGGTAGGCATTGACATTGTGGGGCCTCTGGATCCCAAGACAGCCATGGGCAACAGGTTTATCCTGGTCTTGGTGGACCATGGCACCCGGTACCAAGAAGCCATTCCTTTGAAATTAATCACTTCCCCAGTGGTGGGTTGTGCTTTGATGGGGCGTTTTACCCGCATGTGGTTCCCCAAGGAAGTGGTATCTGATAGGGGTACCAACTTCATATCCACGTATAAATAGTCTCTGTGGAAGGAGTGTGAGGTAACCTACAAGTTCACCACCCCTTACTGCCCCCAAAGTAATGGTTTGGTTGAGAGATTCAACCGCACCTTGAAAGGCATGATCATGGGCCTGTCGGAGCCCTTGAGGCAGAAGTGACACGTCCTCTTGCCATGCCTTCTGTTCGCCTGCAGAGAGGTGCCTCAAAAGGGACTTGGGCTTAGTCCCTTTGAGCTGATTAATGGCCACCCTGTGAGGGGACCTTTGAGTCTGGTGAAGGAGGCTTTGGAAAAAGCTCCTGGTAAACCCCCCCAGGATGTTTTCAGTTGCATGCTTGCTTTGAGAAACCAGACTGCCCGCTTCAGGAGTCTCGCTCAGGAGAACTTGGAAGCAAAACAGGAGGATATGAAACAGAGGTACGACCAGAATGCCACTCTGGTCGAGTTTGAACCTGGACAAAAAGTGTGAGTGATGGCACCAGTGGAGCCTAGGGTGCTCCAGGATAAGTGGACTGGGCCATTTGAGGTGGTGGAGTGCAAGAGTGAAGTCACCTCCCTGGACTTGTGTTCTCCAAGGAACCTTTTAGGGGTCCTGCATGTCAACCGTCTCAAACCTCACTTTGAGCGGACTGAACTGTCCATGCTCCTTGCTACAGATGATGGGGGAGAGGAGGAGAGTGAGCCCCTTCCTGACCTCCTGTTTGCAGGAGAAAAAGATGGGTCAGTGGAGGGAGTGATCCTCTCACCCTCCCTTACTGAGGAGCAGCAAAGTGTTTTCCCTAAAACCAGGAGTCACAACTTGTGCACACATGATGAGGACACTGGGGACAGTACCCCTATTAAACAAAACGTTTGCAGGGTGACTGAAAGGGTTAGGGCATGCATTAAGGATGAGGTATCCAAGATGCTAACCCTAGGTGTTATTGAGCATTCCAGCAGTCCTTGGGCTAGCCCAGTGGTATTGGTCCAGAAGGCTGCTGCACTTGGTGCCACTCCAGAACTTAGGTTCTGTGTGGACTACCGTCGACTCAATGCGGTCAGCAGGACTGACACACACCCCATCCCCCGAGCTGATGAGCTCATTGACCGGTTAGGAGCTGCCAAGTACCTCAGTAAGGGGCATATTTATACTCTGTTTGCACCGAATTAGTGTCATTTTTTTTAACTCTAATTCGGTGCAAAACTAACTCCATATTTATACTTTGGTGCTAGACCCCTCTAGCACCAGATTTATGGAGTTAAAGTCATTTTTTGAAAGTGGAGACCTACTTTGCCTTAATGAGATGCAAGGTAGGCGTTCCCATGCAAAAAATGACTCTATGGCCTTAACGCCATACTTAGGGGCATATTTATACTCTGCGGCATATTTATACTCTGTTTGCACCGAATTAGTGTCATTTTTTTTTTACTCTAATTCGGTGCAAAACTAACTCCATATTTATACTTTGGTGCTAGACCCATCTAGCACCAAGGCCCTAATTTAAACTTTTTTTGCACCGCATTAACGTCATTTTATGACACAAAAGTGGCGCAAACTTACAAAATATTGGCCCTTATTTCTACTTTTTGCTGCAAAACTGCACTAACTCAGTTTTGCACCAAAAAGTTTAGCACCGGCTTGCACCATTTCTGTGCACCAGCCGGGCACCATATTTATGGAATGGTGCAAGCCGGTGCAAAGGGTAGGCTAGAGTTTAAAAAAATGACTTTAGTCGGGTGGGGCTGGCAGTATAGAAGAAAAGGGTTTAGCACCAAAAAATGGCTTTAGGCAGGTTAGAGTAAAAAAAAATGACTCTAACCAGATTAGCGTCATTTTATGGTGCTAAACCTACCATGCCACATGACTCCTGCCTTAGAAAAGGCAGGAGTCATGCCCACCACCCCAGTGGCGAGCACAGAGGACATGGGTCCCCTGGGCATGGCCATTGCACCCTGTGCCATGTATGGGGGCCCATTTCAGGGCCCCCTATGGCACTTTCAAAAATAAAATGCACTTACCTGTACTTACCTGGGATGGGGTCCCCCATCCTCGCAGTCCCGCTAGTGTGGGTGGGGGTGCCCCTGGGGCCTAGGGAGGGCACCTCTGGGCTTATTCCATGGTGTTCCATCATGTAAATAGGGCCACTGGTCCTCTAACGCCTGCCCTGACCCAGGTCTTAAAAAATGGGGCAAAGCAAGCTTTGCCCCATTTTTTGACCCCTCCTCCCTCCCTTGCACCATTTTTACATGGGAGTATAAATATGGTGTTAAGGCCATAGAGTCATTTTTTTGCACGGGAACGCCTACCTTGCATCTCATTAAGGCAAGGTAGGTTTCCACTTCCAAAAAATGACTTTAACTCCATAAATTTGGTGCTAGACGGGTCTAGCACCAAAGTATAAATATGGAGTTAGTTTTGCACTGAATTAGAGTAAAAAAAACCTTGACGCTAATTCAGTGCAAACAGAGTATAAATATGCCCTTTAGCGTAAAAAAATTATGCTAATCTGGTCAGAATAATTTATTTTGACTCAAAACTGCCTAACGTCATTTTTTGTTAATCTAGCCTACCCTTTGCACCGGCTTGCACCATTCCATAAATATGGTGCCCAGCTGGTGCTAAAAAATGGTGCAAGCCGGTGCAAAACTTTTTGGGGCAAAACTGCCTTAGTGCAGTTTTGCACCAAAAAGTATAAATAAGGCCCTAAGTTTGATTTAACATTTGGGTACTGGCAGATTGCCTTAACTGAGGGGGCCAAGGAGAGGTCAGCATTCTCTACCCCAGATGGACACTTTCAATTTAAAGTCATGCCATTAGGGATGAAGAATGCCCCTGCCACCTTTCAGAGTTTGGTCAACCAGGTGTTGGCTGTGCTGGATGAGTTCAGTGCTGCCTACCTGTTTGACATTGCTGTGTTTAGTTCCACATGGGAGGAACACCTGTAACACCTATGGAGAGTGTTAGAGGCCCTGCAGAAGGCAGGCCTCACTATTAAGGCAAGCAAGTGCCAAATAGGGCAGGGTTCTGTGGTGTACTTAGGACACCAGGTGGGGATTTGCCAAGTGGCACCCCTACAGCCTAAGATTGATACCATTCTAGCTTGGGAACCCCTAAAGACCCAGACTGAAGTGAGAGCCTCCTTAGGTCTCACAGGATATTACAGGAGGTTCATCATGGGTTATGGTACCATTATTACCCCCTTGACTGAGTTGACTTCAAAGAAGCAACCCATGAAAGTGATCTGGACAGAGGCTTGCCAGAACGCTTTTGATGCTCTGAAGGCTGCCATGTGCACAGCCCCTGTGCTGAAGGCACCTGACTACTCCAAGGAGTTTGTTGTGCAAACAGAGGCCTCGGAGCATGGTATTGGAGCAGTACTCTCACAGATTAATGAAGAGGGCCTAGATCAACCCGTAGCCTTCATTAGCAGGAGGTTACTTCCTAGGGAACGTAGGTGGAGTGCCATAGAACGTGAAGCATTTGCCGTGGTCTGGGCACTGAAGAAGACAGGACCCTACTTGTTTGGGACTCACTTCCGAGTTCAGACCGACCACAGGCCCATGAGATGGTTAATGCAGATGAGAGGTGAGAATCCAAAAATGTTGAGGTTGTCCATTTCCCTACAGGGGATGGACTTTACGGTGGAACACCGTCCTGGTACAGAACACGCCAGTGCTGATGGTCTGTCCAGGTTCTTCCACCTTAGTGCTCCCATGAGGTTGGGTAGTTGCTCCCTACTTTCATCTGGGGGGGACACGTGTTAGACTTTTCATCCTTGGCGTGGTCTCCCTTAACTTTTTGCCTCTGTTTCCCAGGTTGTTGATGTGTGCTGGACTCTGATTTTGCTGTTTTTGTTACTCAGGAACTTTATCACTGCTAACAAGTGCTAAAGTGCAAGTGCTCCTTTACAAAATATGTATGTAATTGGCTTATCCATGATTGGCATATTTGATTTATTAGTAAGTCCCTAGTACAGTGCACTAGAGGTGCCCAGAGCCTGTAAATCAAATGCTACTAGTGGGCCTGCAGCACTGGTTGTGACACCCACACAAGCAGCTCTGTAATCATGTCTCAGTGTCTGTGTGTGCAGTTTTAACTGTAAATTCGACTTGGCAAGTGTACCCACTTGCCAGGCCTAAACCTTGCCTTTTCTTACATGTCAGGTATCCCTAAGGTTGGCCCTAGGTAGCCCCAAGGCCAGGGTGCACTGTATTGTTCAGGGCAGGACATTTAGGCCCTCATTATGACATTGGCGGTAAGTGCAGCTTACTGTCATGCTGACTGCTGCCAACATACCGCAGCGGTATACCGCTACGCGTATTATGACCTACACATAGAAATCTGCCACTATACAAACACACACACACAAGTCCGCCAGCCCAAAGGTCAGTGATAAAATGGCGGTACCAAAACCCACACCGTTACGCCAACAGAAATACGCCCACAGCATTATGACCCACGAATCACCGCAGCGGACATTCAACCACGGTAAACCATTGGCGGTACATACCTCCGCACTTAAAATACACACAACTAACAATACAACACCACATTGGACAATTCAAACTACACACACCTGACACACTTACACACACCACACCCACAAACCCACACCACTATAAAACACACACCCACATTACCCACAACCCTTTACGGAAAATAAATTGACAACTGAGAGAGAGACAAGCCAGGAGCACCCACTAAATCAGAGCCACAAAACACCATCACCCATAGACCATCCACGCACCTCACAGCACAGCCCCTAACACCTCACCCCACACACCCTCACACACACCACTCAAACTATACCCATGGCACCACAAAGACACCCCAGGTTCTCAGAGGAGGAGCTAAGGGTCATGGTGGAGGAAATCATCCAGGTAGAGCCACAGCTATTCGAATGACAGGTGCAGCAGACGTCCATCGCTAGGAAGATGGAGCTATGGCGGAGAGTCGTGGACAGGGTCAACGCCGTGGGACAGCACCCCAGAACGAGGGATAACATCAGGAAGAGGTGGAGCGACCTAAGGGGGAAGGTGCGTTCCACGGTAGCGAGACACCGGATAGCTGTACAGAGGACTGGCGGTTGACCCCCACTGTCAGGAACCCCCAGGGTGCCTCCTGCATTATCTGTCAGCATCCTCAGGGATTAAGGGTAAATCATATTCTTGGTTAAACCTTCATGTTTCTAAGTAAACATAATGTGCTGTGTTACACAATTGGTTTTATCAATGCGTGTTTGCTAATGTGAGCAGGTGTAGACATGTACTTCTAATTGGTGTGGTGTAGACATGTGCTTCTAATTGGGTATGGTGACTCATCCACATATGGAAACTCAACTACTTTTCTGATTGGCTATGAACAGCAGAGTGAAGCATACCTTCCTGCTTGGCTTTGTTTTGCTTCCTGATCTCAGCATCTGATTTGGCAGTCCAGCCCAGGCTGTCATTCTCATATTCAGGACTTTAGAGGCAATTCTTTTCATCATTCCTGTACCAGCTGACACCAGGCATCCCTCTAGCACTCTGTAAAAGACTGCAGCTAAGTGACTAGTATTCTCTAGGAAGTTTGTTCTTTGAGTGCTGTCCTTTCCTAGAACAGCTGGTGTATTTCAGACCTCGTATTTATATAATATATCTATATCTATAGAATATATATATAGATATATTAGTTGTTCAGGCAATTGTTATTCAGGCACAATTGTTGTTTAGACAGTAGTTGTTCAGTACTTAATGTAGAGAACTTTTAGTTGTTTAGCAGTAGTGGTTTAGGCTATAGTGGTTTAGGACCTACTTGTTCTGTCACATATTCAGCCCTAGTGTCGCAGTACTTATTGTTATGGTACTCAGTTTGGGTTTTTGTAATCCAGTGTTCTTCTACCGCTCCCGTGACCATATCAGAAAGAGAGATTCAGTTTCAAGGAAGTTGAGTGCACTAACTCTACTATCACTCTGTCAACAACAACTTCCCCTCTGAAGATACAGGGTGCCTGACTGGACCGGCAAGACGTGGCAGTGTTTTGTCTCTTTCTCTTCCACTCCCCATTTCCTTTTGCGACACCTGCTGGGGTTTCTGTGTCCACCAGGAAGTGTTGAGAGGTGTTCCAGGAGGTCGAGGGCATACCATTGCCCCTGCAGACATCCTGCTTTTCAGGTGAGTGGCCCCATCTCGACACCCACCTCCTCCACCACAACTAACAACATGGGAGGAGCAAGTCTTGGCAACCATGCATCCTGAGTGCCTGGCAGGAGTAGCAGGACGACTGGAATCTGGTAAGTCAACTCTTTACTACTTTCACCCCCCCCACCTGCATGCCTTCACAAACTCCTACCCTCACCCCATCACTTCACCATCTCACATATACCCCACCATCAAAACCCACCCATCCCAATACCAAGCCCTGCATGCAACACCAATGCATGGACCCCCATCACAGACCTGCATGGACACCCATCACCACAGCATGCACACTAGTAACAATCACCTACCCAACTAAATCACAACTCACACAAGCCAAAGCTGCCTTGGTAATGACAACCATAGAGGGAAACATACCCATGCACAAGATGTCACACGCAGAAACAATAACACTGCATTTACATCCCCACAGGACCCCCACACAACGTCACCGGAGAGGACCAGGAACATCCAGTCCCCCCCCCCAGAAGAGGCCCACAGTGATGACAGCAGCTCTGCACGCCTGTGTCAGGATGACCAACCTGGCCCATCAGGGACCTCTGGACAGTCGGTGACCCAGCCACAGTCCCAAACCACCACAGAGCCTCCCACCTCAGGAAACACCACCACAGCACCCCTCCAGCGGGCCCATACCTCTGTCCCCCGGACACGTCAATCAGCAGTGTGTCCACCACTACAGGGACCCCAGGCAACCCCACAAACACAGGATGATCAGGGACCTGGGGTCAGTGGCAGAGGGCACACAGTTAAGGGGACAGAGGCACGGGACAACAGGGAACCTGGGAGGACTGCTGTGCAACAGGGGGAGGACAGGCCAAGGAAACCGACTCTCCACAAGGCACTCACCAACATTCTGGAAGCATACCACCATTCCCAAGAGACAATGGGCCAGATACTGTCCAAGTTGTAGGAGACCCTGGGGATCAGGGAGGACCTGAGGGACATCCACACCACCCTGGTCACCACTGCATGGGTGCTGGCAGACATGGCCAACACCATGAGGGAGGCAGTGGCACACCAACGGGCCCCTGACACTAGCCACACCGAAGAACAGCCCTCTGCCTATGCTAGTGGACAGGAGCCCCGCCACAGGAACAACAGACCATCAGCGCCCCTGCCCCTGCAGAAGGAGAACCACCACTCAAAAGGTCCCAGTGATCCAGGCAGAAGCCAGAGAACATTGCCAAGACCCCCGCCAGGAAATAAGATTCCCCTCACTGTCAACCTTGTGTCCCACTCTGTCACCCTGTCCACCTTGAACTGCCATTGCCCCACCCTCTATGCCCCCTTGGACAATCCATCTGTGATACCAATAGGCTGGACTCTATCCTGGACATTCCTCCACCATCAACCCAGCCCTTTGCACTTATTATTGCAGAACTAAACACCCTTGGAACTAATACAAGTATGGAGTCTGTCAATTGACTGAAAAATGTTTTAGTTTAACAAGCTGTAAACATTGGAATTCAAATGTACAGTTATATATACATAGGTATGACCTGTAGTGGGCAGCAGTAAACACCAGGAGCCAGAGTGGGGCACAGATATCTCAAAATAGAGATACCAAAGGCTACAGTAAGTGGCCATAGATTTTGGAAAATCAGTCTGCCATGTACAATGTCCAACACAAAACTGCAATGGAAGGTGAAGTTACAGTGTCTTACCTGTGTGTCACTGGAAGTACTGTTGAAATATGGTAGTTCTGTTGTCCACATCCTCTTCCTCTGCCTCCTCTTCATCTCTGTCCACACGCTCCACCGCTGCCACATGCCCTTCTCCAGCCTCATCCTCCTGCAGAAAAGGCAACATGCAACAATGATCTGGCACACCTTCTTGGGTGAGTAGTATAGAGATCCACCTGTCAGATGGAGACACCGGAATTTGGCCTTCAGTAGGCCAAAGGTACCCTCAATGATCCTCCTTGTTCACCCATGTGCCTCATTGTAACATTCCTCTGCCCTTGTCCTGGCATTCCTCACTTGGGTCAGTAGCCATGAGAGGTTGGGGTAACCAGAGTCACCTGTAAATGTTGAGGGATACCTGTTAGCCAGACACTTACCCTTAGGGCCAACCCCACACCCATATACCAACAGACACTGGGTGGGGACCATGGGCTCACCTATTAGCCACACCCTGTGCCTCAGGAGTTGAGACATCACATATGGGATGCTGCTATTCCTCAAGATAAAGGCGTCATGCACAGAGCCAGGATACTTTGCATTGACATGGGAGATGTACTGGTCCGCCAGGCACACGATCTGCACATTCAGAGAGTGAAAGCTCTTTCGATTTCTGAACACCTGATCATTTCTCCGAGGTGGGACAAAGGCAATATGTGTGCCATTAATAGCACCAATGATGTTGGGGATATATCCCATTGCATAGAAGTCAGCCTTCACTGTGGCCAAATCCTCCAGCTGGTGGAATACGATGTAGCTGTGCATGTGTTTCATCAGGGCAGACAACATTGGTCAGCACGTTTTAGAACGTAGGCTGTGATATTCCTGATGCCATGGCCACTGTCGCTTGTAAGGAAGCACTTGCCAAGAAATGGAGCAATGACAGGACCTGCTCTAGAGGGGGATACCTGTGGGGTGGTGGATAGCTGAAATAAGGTCTGGCTCCAATTGGGCACACAGCTCTTGGATTGTGGCCCTATCAAGTCTGTAGGTTGGGATAATGTGCTTGTCCTCCATTGTCGCCAGGTCCACCAGGGCTCTGTACAAGGAGGTATGACTCCATCTCCTACTCATCCTCAGCGGTTGAACTCTAGGGTGAAAAACGGAGAGCAGATGGTCATATTCAAAGATATACTCAGATTAATATGGCATGCTTTTTTACTGAAACAGTATGTGAAGGTGTAGGTCCATTGATGTGCCTATGTCTGGTGTGACGAAGTTAGGTGCCATGGCCTGTGCCCCCCTGAAATGGTGGCCGCCTGACCTGTGAGGAGGGACAAGTGTAAATGAGGTAATTCCGCTGACGTTGTGCAACACATCATTGGTTATCATTGGGGCCTACGGGTTCCAGGAGCCAATGGTGATGTACTCCGGTGGTGATGGTATGCACCGCCGCGGACGTGACCGTTATTCTCTATCTGTTCACTCAATTGCTACCTGACCTTCAACAGGAGAGGCCCTACACTGCAAGTGCTGCTGTGACCTGTGTCTGGAAGCGACCATGGCTCAAGTGTCTTGGGAAAGGGCCGCTCCTTCACCTCTGAGGAGTTGGAGAGACTAGTGGATGGGGTCCTACACCAGTACCCTTTACTTTATGGTCCTCCAGACAAACAGGTGAGTACACTGTCAGCACAATGAGTGGGGCATGAATGTATGCAGTGCTGTGTATGTAAGCCTCGTGTAAGGGGGTGGGCTAAGGGGTTCTGGGCAGAGTGCAGCATGTTCGGTGGGCAATGTCTGTGCATAAAGTGATTGGAGTGATATGGTGGGCCATGAGTATAACAGTCTGGACGGTATGAATAATACCTTTTCTTCTGTATCTTTTTTTGCAGGTCAGCGCCCATCAGAAAAAGGGTATTTGGCATGCCATTGCCAGGGAGGTGCAGACCTTGGGGTTCTTTGACAGGCGGAGCACCCACTGTCGCAAACGATGGGAGGACCTGCGCCACTGGACAAGGAAGACGGTGGAGTCCCCGCTGGGGCTGGCCTCCCAACGAGGAAGGGGTGCCCCTCGTACCCTGACCCCCCTGATGTTCCGCATCCTGGCGGTGGCCTATCCGGAGTTGGATGGGCGCTTGAAGGCATCACAGCAGCCACAAGGGAGTGAGTACAAATTCAGAATCATGAATTAGCACATGTTAAGGTGTTACCTGGGTGGGGGATGTGGGTCTGTGGGTGTCCCTAGGCCAGGTCGAACATGGCAGGGTAGGTTCCATGATAGGCAAGCTCAGATGCACTCCAACCCCAATAATGCTAGTGGGTATCTACTACTGGGCAGGGTCCTGTGGGTTTCAGGTGTGCAGCTAATGGTGTTAGGCATTGTACCCCATGGCCTGTTGACTAGCATTGTAACTGGTAGTGCATGGCCTAGTCTATAGGGATGTTCCCTGTGAGTTGTGTATCCCAATGGTAGTGTGTTGCTGGCATTGACCAAGTGTATCCGTTGTCTCCCCCCCTTTTTGTTTTGTCACCCTGTCCTTGTTTGCATTAGCATCATCTGGCGGAGGAGCAGTGGCACCGGCAATGGCGGGAGGTGCATCCCACATGGGCCTGGAGGCCAAATCCACTGATAGTGAGGGGCACCAGTGGGACGGAGGGTGAGGGGAGCCCAACGACGGAGATATGACGGGACAGTTCTGACAGCGACACCTCCTCCGATGGAAGCTCCCTGGTGGTGGCCTACACCTCTGTGCCCACCCCAACTACAGGTACAGCTGCCACCCCCGTACCAGCACCGCCCTCCCAGCAGCCCCTCAGCGAGTTTCCCATGCCCGCTCACCCAGGAGGGTGGGCATCTCCTTTGCCCCAGGCACCTCAGGCCCTGCCCCTGTCAGCCCTGCTGCCCTCAGTAAGGAGGCTATTGACCTCCTGACATCCCTCTCTGTTGGGCAGTCAACCATAGTGAATGCCATCCAGGGTCTAGCAGGGTATTTGAAACAAACAAATGCATACCTGGAGTGCATTCACTCTGGCGTGATGGCCCAACAGAGAGCATTCCAGGCTCTGGCCAACTCATTGATGGCAGCCATAGTCCCTGTCTCTAGCCTCCGCCCTCCAACCTCCTCTACCCAGTCCCATTCCCCTCAACCCCAGCCTACCCCAAGCACACCTTCAGACCTGCATGCACACACATCACAGAAGTGGCTCAGGCAAATACAAGCACCACACTTCATCCCACAGGCACTTACACAAGCACCATCCAGATGCAGACACACAAACATCCACTGCCTCCACTGTGTCCTCCTCCTCCTCATCCACCTCCCTCTCAGTTGCGTCTCTACTCACACCTGCATGCACTACATCCTCATCCACTACCTCCATCACCAGCACACCTATCGCAACATGCCCCTCACTGGCAGTCACCACCCCCAGATCCATGCACACGTCTCCAGTGTCCTCTCCCACTGTGTCTGTGCCCCTCCTCCCAAAGTACACAAATGCAACCTCAGACACCCAACAGTCATCCACCTCACAACAGCATCCAGCCCATGCACCTGCACCCAAACACACCAGACTGACACCTCCTACCACCACTCCCTCTTCCTCCACTCCCAAACATTCACCTTCTTCTAACCCCAGTGTCCCTAAATGGCTTTTCCTCTCCAGCCTTGACCTATTCCCTGCCCCTCCCCCCCATCCTTCACTTCAGACCAGGGTGGGCAGAACCCACGGACATTGTAGTTCCTGCAGCTACTGCAGGTGTGTGAGGCTCCAAGGAGGCACCAGTCAGCACAGCCAGTTTGCCTGCACCACCTGCCAAGGGCAAGAAGGGGCCGACAGCTAGCAAGGGCAAGAAGGGGACACCAGCCAGCAAGGGGAAGGAGGCACCACCAGCCAGCAAGGGTAAGGAGGCACCACCAGGCAGCAAGGGGAAGGAGGCACCACCAGTCAGCAAGGGGAAGGAGGCACCACCAGCCAGCAAGGGCAGGAAGGGAACACCAGCTGGCAGAAGGAAGGAGGAACCACCATCTGCCAAGGGCAGGAAGGGGACAACAGCTACCAAGGCCAATGTAAAGGAAACTGACGCCGCAGGCAGAATGGATCTGGTGCCTGGGGCTGGAGCAGCTGTTGGGCAAACAACAGCAGCCATGGCACTTCAGCTGTCCGAGGCTGCAAGGAGAAGGGCTGGAGCCTCCCCCATCACTGACAGCACCGCCACCTGCACTGCCGCTAGCACTGCCACCTGTACTGCCAGGAGCACCACTGCCAGCACCTGCAGCCCCAGTGGGAAGCCGTCGGAGGCTGCAGGGAAAGGGCTGGAGCCTCCACCCTCCACTGACAACACCGCCACCAGCCCCAAAACTGCCATCCACTGCAGGCGAGCAGTGTGTAGTCATGACTACATGGGCTGTAGTGCTTCCTGGCCCCTGCAACACCTGTAGGTGTGACACCCAGGTAAGAGAACGTGACCTTGCACCATCCAGGATCAGCATCACAGGGCACAAGGCCCCCTCCAGAACCAGTGGAAGAAGGCATCCACTGACACCCCTCCTTGCCAGGATGCAGCACACTGGGCACAAGCCCCCCTCCAGAACCAGTGGAAGAAGGCATCCACTCACCCCCTCCTTGCCAGGATGAAGCACACTGGGCACAAGGCCCCCTCCAGAACCAGTGGAAGAAGGCATCCACTCACCCCCTCCTTGCCATGATGAAGCAGACTGGGCAAAAGCCCTCCTCCAGAACCAGTGGAAGAAGGCATCCACTCACCCCCTCCTTGACAGGATGAAGCACACTGGGCAAAAAGCCCCCTCCAGAACCAGTGGAGAAGCCATCCACTTAAGTGACTGTGGCTTTGCACTCCCCAGGACCAAGCAGTGGGCAACCCACCCACTTGAGAGACTGTGGCTTTTCACTCCCCAGGACCAAGCAGTGGGCAAACCACCCACTTATGAGACTGTGGCTTTGCACTCCCCAGGACAAAGCAGTGGGCAACCCACCCACTTGAGAGACTGTGGCTTTGCACTCCCCAGGACCAAGCAGTAGGCAACCCACCCACTAGAGAGACTGTGGCTTTGCACTCCCCAGGACCAAGCAGTGAGCAAACCACCCACTTGAGAGACTGTGGCTTTGCATTCGAAGGACATCGCAGAGGGCATGTAGCCTACTCCAGGAGCAGTGGCGTTGTACCATCTTCCGGCAGAGGTGCCCCCCCCATTCCCCGCCCCCCTGAGGTGCCTTTTTTTTTTTAACTGATGCCCCTGTGTGGCCTTGGCCTATGTGTTTTGGCCCTTTGTGCCACGGACATTTTGGAGCTGGCATTGTCCCTCCATTTGTATATATTGTACATACTGCTTAGTGCTTTAAGGATGTATATATCTACATTTGGAATATTACACTCTCTTTAATCAATTTCTTTTGTCCTTGTGTTATTCCTGAGGGTTACGGGGTGTTTATGTGTTGTTATTGCATCGGTTTGTGTGTATGGTGTTGGGGGTGGGGGTGTTGCCTGTTGCGTTTGTGGGTCACTCTCTTTTTCCTCTTCCCTCCCTTGTGTATTAGGTGCAGTACTCACCATGGTCGTCTTCGCCGCCGTTCGTGTTCCTGGTATAGGAGGAGGTAGACCAACATTGGAAATATGTGCAGTTCGGGCTCCATGGCATCATGGTTCTTCCTTGTGTGTCGAGAGGTGAGTCGTTTCCCCTCTGTGTACTGTTTCCACCACGCTTTTGATGGTGTTGGTACCGTCCCTGAAAAGGTTGCGGATTGGTGTGTCATAATACAGTGGGTGGTACATTGTCTTCCGCCTGACTGTTGGCGGTTAGCGCCGTGGTGTTTGTTGCTACCGCCGTGGCGGTCGTAGTGTTAAAGTGGCTGTATGTGTTGGTGGTTTCCGCCGTGGTCATAATTCCATTTCTCTTACCACCGGCCTGTTGGCGGTATTACCGCTGCTTTATCACAGACCGCCAGGGTTGTAATGAGGGCCAAAGTAATGTGTTTTATATGTCCTGACAGTGAAATATTGCTAAATTTGTTTTTCACTGTTGCAAGGCCTGTCCCTCTCATAGCTTAACATGGGGGCTACCTTTAAATCTGATTAAAGTATAGATTCCCTTTGGGAGCGGGTGGACAGGTGGAGTTAAAAAATACATCTTTTAGTAAAGTTGATTTTAAGATTTTGTGTTTGAAAATGCCACTTTTAGAAAGTGTGCATTTTCTTGCTTATACCATTTCTATGACTCTGCTTGTTTGTGGATTCCCTGTCTGGGTCAGTTTGACAGTTGGGCTGGTTGCACCTCACACTAGACAGTGACACAAAGGGAGCTGGGGTATAATCTGCATTTCCTGATGAACCATCTGTGCTAGGAGGGAGGGGAGGAGTGGTCACTCACACCTGAAAGGGCTGTGCCTGCCCTCACACAATGCAGTCTCCAATCCCCTGGGGTGTGTCTGGGGCCTGGCCTGGGCAAGGCAGGATTTCACAAACAAGAGAGAATTTGCTTTGAGGTAAACCTTCTTCAAAGGGCAAAATGGGTATAAGAAGGGAACCCAAAACGACAGACTTTAGAACACTTCTGGAAACCAAGAGGAACCTCTGCCTGCAGAAGAGCTGAAGAGCTGAGGAAGAAGAGCTTCCCTGCCTGTGACTGTGCTTTGTGGAGCTATCCTGCAGTTGCTGCTTCTGCCTGTGCTAGAGGACAAACACTGGACTTTGTATGCCTTCTGTCTTGTGTAGTTCTCCATGGGCTTGATTTAGAGCTTGCCTTCTGTTGTTTGAAGTCCCAGGGACCACAAAGACTTCTCTCTGCCAGCACCTGGAATCTCTGGAGAGACTCCTACTCTGCCACGTGGTGCCCATTAAGTTCCTGGGACCCGGAAAGGAGAAGCTGGCAGCCTAAGAGAAAGAAATCCATGCACAGAACGGCGTGCGAGGAAAAGAATGACGCAACTCCGATCTGCGGCTGAAAAATCGACATGCCGCCAGCTTCGCGGCTGAAAATCGACGCTTGCCTGCAACGTGACCGAAGAATCACACAATGCAGTCTCCAACCCCCCGGTGAGTGTCTGGGAACTGGCATGGGCAAGGCAGGATTTTACATTGAAGAGAGACTTTGCATTGAAGTAGGCCTACTTCAAAGGAGAAAGTGGGTGTGAGAAGGGCACCCAAAACCACAGACTTTAGAACACTTATGGAACTAAGAGGAACCTCTGCCTGGAGAAGAGCTGAAGAGCTGTAGAAGAAGAGCTGCCCTGCCTACAACTGTGCTTCGTGGAGCTATCCTGCAGTTGCTGCTTCTGCCAGAGTAAGAGGGCAAAGACTGGACGTTGTGTGCCTTCCATCTTGTGAAGATCTCCAAGGGCTTGATTTAGAGCCTGCCTCCTGTTGTTTGAAGTCTCAGGGACAGCAAAGACTTCTCTCTGCCAGCACCTGGAATCTCTAGAGAGACTCCTACTCTGCCATGTGGTGCCCATCCAGTTCGTGGGACCCTGAAAGGAGAAGCTGGCAGCCTAAGAGAAAGAAATCCATGCACAGAACGTGCATGCGAGGAAAAGAATGACGCAACTCTGATGTGCGGCTGAAAAATCGACGTGCCGCCAGCTTCGCAGCTGAAAATCGGCGCTCGCCTGCAACGTGACCGAAGAATCACACACTGCAGTCTCCAACCCCCCGGTGAGTGTCTTGGACCTGGCCTGGGCAAGGCAGGATTTTACATTCAAGAGAGACTTTGCATTGAAGTAGGCCTACTTCAAAGGAGAAATTGGGTGTAAGAAGGGCACCCAAAACCACAGACTTTAGAACACTTCTGGAACAAAGAGGAACCTCTGCCTGGAGAAGAGCTGAAGAGCTGCCCTGCCTATAACTGTGCTTTGTGGAGCTATCCTGCAGTTGCTGCTTCTGCCAGAGTAAGAGGGCAAAGACTGGACTTTGTGTGCCTTCCATCTTGTGAAGATCTCCAAGGGCTTGATTTAGAGCCTGCCTCCTGTTGTTTGAAGTCTCAGGGACAGCAAAGACTTCTCTCTGCCAGCACCTGGAGTCTCTGGAGACCTGAAAGGAGAAGCTGGCAGCCTAAGAGGAAGAAATCTACGCACAGAGCGCTGTGGTGGGAAAAGATCAACACAACTCTGATCTGTGGGTGAAAAATCGATGCGCCGCCAGCTACATGGCTGAAAATCGATGCTCGCCTGCAACGCAAACCGAAGAATCAACGTATGCAGCTGGAGAAGCGATGTGCAGCATCGCTGACAGAGGCTAGTGAGATCGCAAACCGTACTGTGTGGTTTTTGGATCATCTTGTGGCTGGATTTCAGACGCAAACACCACTGGGTGTGTAAAAACAACACAAGTCCTGCTCGGACCCGAGAGTGCTGACTGGATCGATGCATCGCTCTCCTGCAGAGAGAAGAAACAACGCACCTGACGAAAGGAGAAACGACGCAATGTCTCGCTCGTGAGTGAAATCGACGCATCGCAAGCCCTTTTTGAACCACACTTGCTGGTGCGGGGTTATCTTTGACGCACCCAAGGTACATTTTCTCGCTAACAGTGTTAGTGTGTGTTTAAAACTACCTAAAGACTCTTTTTGCTTTTAAATTGATAACATGAATTGTGGATTGTAGATTTTTGGTCTTGTTTTATTTAGATAAATATTCTCTATTTTTCTAAACCTGTGTTGTGTAATTTTGCAGTGTTTTCATTAAGTTACTGTGTGTGTTGGTACAAATACTTTACACCTAGCACTCTGAAGTTAAGCCTACTGCTCTGCCAAGCTACCAATGGTGTAAGCAGGGGTTAGCTGAGGGTGATTCTCTTTTACGCAGACTGGAGTGAGGGTCCTTGCTGGAACAGGGGGTAACCTGACTGTCAACCAAAGACCCCATTTCTAACAGGTGTCATCTGATGTCGACCTAGTGGGCACAGATGATGCTGCTGTGTAGCATCATGTAGGCGCTTAACAGGGAGGGTTGAGTGAGGATCCTTGTGGAACTCCACATGTGAGGTTGACAGCATCCAAGGTGAAGGGGCCATGCTGACCAAATGGGTGTGGCCTGTCAGAAAGGACCCAGGATTGCATAATAATAAAAGGACCTAAGATTACTCAAATACACACATTCCTGTCAGGTGACCCATACTACAATTTTTGCTGTTGTCCACACACATGGCTGCTGAAAAGACCTACATATTAAATGTTTAGCTTGAAAAGTTCAATGCCATAAATGCCTAAGCGAACACATATCAACTGTGATTACTCATATATGACCCAACAAAAAATAAATAATCTTACATACACCTGAATTCTCAAGTATTCCCCTGTCTGACCACATTTAATTGAGCAGTGCAATGATTGTTTTTGTCTTGAATCACATTATTTTTTCTGTGATTATTAATATCCAGCAATTAAAGTTTCAAGGTCAAGCACTACATGCATAGATTTCATTTTCACATTACCAATCTGTTTCATTGCTTGAAAAATATCACCAACTGACATTTACCATGTCTTTCAAGCAATGGAAGCAACAGGCTGGCTAGACAGTAAGGCCCTCATTACGACCCTGGCGGTCGGTGATAAAGTGGCGGTAATACCGCCAACAGGCCACCGGTAACTACTGCCAAATTATGACCATGGCAGAAAGATCTCCGAAAAACAGCCAATGTAGCACACCGACCAACAGGGCAGAAACAACAGGCACCATGGCAGTAGCCACCTACAGTCAGGCAGAAGTCAAAGTTCCGCCCACCATATTATGACCAGACAATCCTCCATCTTTTCCGGGGCAGCACCAACAACATCAAAAGCCTGACAGAAACACTGCACAGAAGTGAAAGGACTCATCATTAGAGATACAGGGAAGAACCACACCACCATGGAACCAGAATAGCAAGTATTTCCAATGATATTCTATGTTCTGCTACACCATGAACACCAAGGCCGGTGAAGACGATGACGGTGAGTACAGCCGCCTAGCACACAAGGGGGGGGGGAGGAAAACGACAGTGACACACACACGCACCATACATACCCCACACACACACACACCATACACACAACCAACTGCACAAGAAAACAAGTTAATCCCCCTAAATCGACTGAATAATGCAAGGACAACAGGAATGTACCAAAGTGATTGTAATAAGATCAACACAGTATAAATAATAATTTAGTCAATGCTACAGATATTTACAAATGTACAGAAAAAGGGACAGTCCTCAGTTCGCGTGGGCCCACATGAGCACAGGGCATCAGTTGGCAAATAGGCAGGCACTTCGGGGGGAGAGCACCTCAGCCGGAAGAGGAAACAAGACCACTGGTTCTGGAGGGGGCAACATGCCCTGTGCTTGGTCCTGGGGAGTGCAAGGCCACAGTCTCTCAGGTGCGTATCTTTCCCCCTGGCTCTGGAGGGAGCAACATGCCCTGTGATTTGTCCTGGGGAGTGGAAGGCCACATTCTCTGGAATGGGTGTCTTGCCCACTGGTTCTGGAGGGGGCAACAAGCCCTGTGCTTGGTCCTGGGGAGTGCAAGGCCACAGTCTCTCAGGTGGGTGTCTTCCCCACTGGTTCTGGAGGGGGCATCATACCCTGTGATTTGTCCTGGGGAGTGCAAGACCACAGTCTGTCTTGCCCACTGGTTCTGGACGGGACAGGCCACACAGCAGCCCATGGAGGCTGGATCACATTGAGTCTGCGGGCTGTGATATTGCACTGTGGTGGTGGTGGGAGAATCCTGCACAGCCCCCACACCCTCGGATGGCTGCACTGTGGTGGTGCTGGTGGTGGTGGTGGGAGGCTCCTGCACAGCCCCTGCACTCTGTGATGGCTGCACAACCACAGTTGGTGGTGGGGGCTCCGTGACACCTGCTGGTGCAGGCTCCTTGCCCTTCTTACCTGCTGTTGCATGCTCTTTGCCCTTCTTGGCTGCTGGTGCAGGCTCCTTCCCCTTTTGGGTGGGAGGTGCAGGCTCATTTCTCTTCTTGTCTGCTGTTACAGGCGCCTTGCCCTTCTTGCCAGCTGGTGCAGGCTCCTTCCCCTTTCAGATGGCAGGTGCAGGCTCCGTCCCCTTTCGGCTGGCTGGTGCAGGCTCCTTCCCTTTCAGTATATGTGGCCTGGAATCCTTTCCACCACAAGTAGATGTGTATGGAACTGGGCCAATGGACTGTGTGGCTGAGGTGCTTGGCTGGGTTCGTGATACTCTGGCCATATGTGCAGGACGAGGGGATGGGTAGCGAAGAGGTCAATGGTGAAAAGGAAAAGCTGTTTAGGGACATTGGATTGGGGAGAGGAAGAAGTAATGGGAGGGGAGGATGAGGGACTGGTTGTTGGAGGTGTCTGTCTGCTGGTTTTGGGTGAAGGTGCATTGGCTGTATGCTGTTGTGAGGTGGATGGCTTTTGGGTGTCTGAGTGCTTGTGTTTGTGTACTTTAGGAGGGGGGACAGACACAGTGGGAGAGGACACAGGGGGCGTGTGCATGGCTGTTGTGGAGGTGTCTACCAGTGAGGTATGTGTTCTGCTTGGTGTTGTGATGATGCAGGTAGTGAATGATGATGTAGTGCATGGAGGTGTGAGAGTTGACATAAGAGGGTGGGGGTGGAGTAGGAGTAAGAGGGGAAGACAGTGGAAATAGTGAATGTGGGTGTGTCTGCAACTGGATGGTGTTTGTGTGAGTGCATGTGGGATGAAGTGCGGTGCTTGTGTTTGCCTCTGACACTCTTGGGTACTGTCATGTGTGCATGCTCGTCTGGCTGTGGGCTTGGAATGGGTTTGGATTGAGTGGAAAGGGACTGGGAAGTGGTAGTTTGAGGGGGACGGTACAAACAGGGACAATTGTTGCCATCTGAGAGGAAGCCAGAGCCTGGTTATCTCTGTTGGGCCGTCAATCCAGTGTGAATGCTCATAGGAATGCATTCGATTGTTGCATCTGGGCTGCCAGCCATTGGATGGCATTCACAATGTTTCACTGCCCTGCAGAGATGGATCTCAGGAGGTCAAAGCCTCCTCACTTAGGGCAGCAGGGGTCATTGGGGCAGGGCCTGAGGTGCCTGAGGTGAAGGAGATGCCCACCCTCCTGGGTGAGTGGGCACGGTCAAAACGCTGAGGGGCTGCTGGGAGTGCGGTACTGGTACAGGTGTGGGTGGCTGTACCTGTAGCTGGGGTGGTCACAGAAGTGTCGGCCACCACCAGGGAGCTTCCATCGAAGGAGGAATCTAAGTCTGAATTGTCCCCTCCAGTCTCTGTCGTGGTGCTCCCCTAGCTCCAGGTGCCTCTGCTCCTCCGCCAGGTGATGCTAGTGCACATAAGGACAGGATGACGAAACAAGAAAGGGGGGGAGCAAGATAAAGGATACACTGGGTCACTGGCTGCACCCACACCACCGTTGGCGTACACAGCACCCTCACACACACGGAACAGGCCTATGCACTATGCATTGCACCACCACTGATATTGCTAGCCACCAAGGCATGAGGAAGGGCACACACCGCCAACTGCAGAACACCTGGGACCCAAGCAGCCCTTACCAGTAGTGGATGCTTACAAGCTAGGTAGGCAGGATTATCCTCTCAGAACCCTAGCCACCAGAGGACCTACGCTGCTATGTCAGGCCTGGCCTAGGGGCAACCATTAACACACATCCACCACCGGGATACCACTCCACCAGCCACAAGTTGTAATGTTAGCCACTGTACTCACCCCCTTGTGGCTGCTGTGATGCCCTCAAGCGCCCATCCAGCTTTAGATAGGCCACCGCCAGTACGTGGGCCATCAGGGCGGTCAGGGTCCGATGGGCACCCCTTCCTCATTGGGAGGCCAGCCCCAGCTGGGCCTCCGCCATCTTCCGTGCCCAGCGTCTCAGGTACTCCCAACGTTTGCGACAGTGGGTGCTCCGCCTGCCACAGACCCCCAGGGTCCACACATCCTTGGCGATGTCCCACCATATACCCTTCTGTTGATGGGCGCTGACTTGCTGAGGCAATACAGACAGGAAAACACCATTAGACAAACCAGACAGTTACACATATGGCCCACCATACCCATTAATAGCACTATTGCACACATAGCCCAGCACCCAATGTGTACCCAGCCAGGAGGACATCACTCCCCCTTTACACGGAGCCGTCACACACACCTCCATACATGCATGCCACATGCATCATGCCAACAGCGTACTCACCTGTTGGTCTGGAGGCCCATACTGTCACCGCCGACGTAGAACACCATTGGCCACTGTAACCCAGAGGGCCCAATATTAACCAATGAGGATTAGCACGGCGGTTCACGACCGCCTCCCACCACGGCGCACAACATCACTTCCACCCGTCCATCCACACAGGACAGGCAGACGCCATGTCATGGGGGGCAGCCCTATGGAATCATGCTGCGTCTCAGGAGAAATAGGCACATAATGGACAAATCACACTGACTCATTACAAGTTTACAGAATGCGAACTACTGTTGTGGCTCCAATGTTCAGTTTGTGACAGTCTCCTCACTCTTGTGTCCCTTAGATACCTACTGCTACAGATGAATAGGAGATGGAGACCTACCCCTGTGTACAGACCTCTGATGGACTTGGCTACACTGGAGGACAGGCACATTATACTCACCTATAGACTGGACAGGGCCACAATCACAGAGCTGTGTGCCCAGTTGATACATGACCTGATCTCAGCTATCCGTCATCCCACTGGGATCCCCCCTCTTGTGCAAGTGCTATCTGTACTCCATTTCCTGGCAACTGGTTCTTTCCAAGTGACAATGGGCTTGGCAGCAGGAATGCCACAGCCAATGTTCTCAAACGTGCTGATGAGAGTGTTGTCTGCCCTGATAAAACACATGTGCAGCTACATTGTTTTCCCACAGGTTGAGGATTTGGCTACAGTGAAGACTGAGTTTTATGCAATAAAACATATCCCCAACATAACTGGGGTGATTGATGGTACACATATTACATTTGTCCCCACCCCCGGCCAGAATGAACAGTTGTTCAGGAATCGTAAAAGTTTCCACTCCATAAATGTTCAGATGGTGTGCTTGTTGGACCAGTACATCTCCCACGTCAATGCTAAGTATTCTGGGTTGGTGCATGATGCCATTGTCCTGAGGAATAGCAGCATCACAAATGTGATGGGCCAACTACAGAGGCACAGGGTGTGGCTAATAGGTGAGCCCTGGTACCCATCCAGTAGATGTTGGTATATGGGTATGGTGTGGGCCATATAGCATAGTGTGTGGCTGTAGGAGGCTGGCCTGGCTTATTATGGGTACTTTGTGGTACTTACACCTTGTGCCAGGTCCAGTTATCCCTTATTGGTAGATTAGAGGGGTTCTATCAGCTTAGGCTGATAGAGGTAGCTATAGCAGAGCAGCTTAGGCTGAACTAGGAGACATGCAAAGCTCCTACTATACCACTTATATCACTTAGCACTATATCATAAGGAAACACAATACTCAGAGTTACGAAAAATAAAGGTACTTTATTTTAGTGACAATATGCCAAAAGTATCTCATAGGATATATTCCCTTAGGAGGTAAGTAATATACACAAAATATACACACACAAACCAAATCAGGTGAGTAAACAGTTAGAAAAGTAGTGCAAACAGTGTAAAACACAAAAGAATGCAATAGGAGAAAATAGGCCTCGGGCAACACAAACCATATACTTCAAAAGTGGAATGCAAACCACGAATGGACCCCAGACCTAGTGTAGTGTGTAGAGGGTCGCTGGGAGTGTAAGAAAACACTAAGGGTGTCCAAGATACCCCACCCCAAGACCCTGAAATGTAGGAGGAAAGTTACCCTACTGCCTCAGAAAGACAGTAAAGTCGAGATAGGGGATTCTGCAAGGACAACAACTGACTGCAAAGCACAGAAGACAGATTCCTGGACCTGAGGACTTGTAGAGGAAGGGGACCAAGTGCAAGAGTCACGCAAGTGTCCAGGGGGTGCAGGAGCTCACTAAACCCTGGATGAAGGTACAAAAGGGCTGCCTCCAGGTGGAAGAACCCAAAGATTCTGCAACAACGGAAGGTGCCAGGAACTTCTCCTTTGGTCAGAAGATGTCCCACGGCGTGCTCGAGGATGCAGAGTTGTTTCCACGCAGAAAGACCACAAACAAGCCTTGCTAGCTGCAAGAGTTGCGTTTGAGGATTTTGGGTGCTACCAGGGCCCAGGAAGGACCAGCAGGTTGCCCCTTGCAGGAGGGGACAGAAGGGGCGCTCAACAAAACAGAGAGCCCACGCAGAAGCAGACAGCACCCACAGAAGTACCAGAACAGGCACTTAGAAGATCTGAGGACGACGGTCGACTCAGAACTCAGGACGTCAGAGTCCAACTCAGTGAGTTGGGCAATGCAGGATGGAGTGCTGGGGACCTAGGCTAGGATATGCACAATGGAAGTCTTTCAAAAGTGCACAGGAGCCGGAGAGGCTGCAGTTCACTCAGTACACAGGATTACTGTCTGGCGTGGGGAGGCAAGGACTTACCTCCACCAAATTTGGACAGAAGGGCCACTGGACTGTCGGGGACACTTGGACCCAGCTCCTGTATTCCAGGGACCACGCTCGTCAGGATGAGAG
This sequence comes from Pleurodeles waltl, assembly GCF_031143425.1. Taxonomy (NCBI): domain Eukaryota; kingdom Metazoa; phylum Chordata; class Amphibia; order Caudata; family Salamandridae; genus Pleurodeles; species Pleurodeles waltl. The sequence continues at coordinate 282,355,380 of NC_090436.1, forward strand.
GGGACCCAGAGGACCGGTGATGCAGAATTCTGGTGCCTCCGTTAGCAGGGGAAGATTCTGTCGACCCACCGGAGATTTCGTCTTGGCTTCCAGTGCAGGGTGAAGGCAGACAGCCCTCAGAGGATGCAGCATCAGGAAACAGTTGAGAAAGCTGGCAGGATTAGGTGCTACAATGTTGCTGGTAGTCTTCCTGCTACTTTGTTGCGGTTATGCAGGCGTCCTGGAGCAGTCAGCAGTCGATCCTTGGCAGAAGTCGAAGAGGGAAGTGCAGAGGAACTCTGGTGAGCTCTTGCATTCGTTATCTGGTGAGATATCCACAGCAGAGACCCTAAATAGCCCTCAGAGGAGGATTGGCTACAGAGAAAGGTAAGCACCTATCAGGAGAGGTCTCTGATGTCACCTGCTGGCACTGGCCACTCAGAGCTGTCCATTGTGCCCTCACACCTCTGCATCCAAGATGGCAGAGGTCTGGGACACACTCGAGGAGCTCTGGGCACCTCCCCTGGGAGCTGCTGGTCAGAGGAGTGGTCACTCCCTTTTCTTTGTCCAGTTTTGTGCCAGAGAAGGGCTGGGGGGATCCCTGAATCGATGTAGACTGGCTTATGTAAGGAGGGCACCATCTGTGCCCTTCAAAGCATTTCCAGAGGCCAGGAGAGGCTACTCCTCCCAGGCCCTTCACACCTATTTCCAAAGGGAGAGGGTGTAACACCCTCTCTCAGAGGAAATTCTTTGTTCTGCCTTCCTGGGACCAGGCTGCCCAGGCCCCAGGGGGGCAGAAACCTGTCTGAGGGGTTGGCAGCAGCGGTAGCTGCAGAGGAGACCCCAGAAAGCTAGTTTGGCAGTACCTGGGCTCTGTGCTGGAGACCCGGGGAAGTATGGAATTGTTCCCCCAATACCAGAATGGTATTGGGGTGACAATTTCATGATCCTAGACATGTTACATGGCCATGTTCGGAGTTACCATTGTGAGGCTACATATAGGTATTGACCTATATGTAGTGCACACGTGTAATGGTGTCTCCGCACTCACAACATCTGGGGAATTTGCCCTGAACAATGTGGGGGTACCTTGGCTAGTGCCAGGATGCCCACACACTAAGTAACTTTGCACCTAATCTTCACTAAGTGAGGGTTAGACATATAGGTGACTTATAAGTTACTTAAGTGCATTGTAAAATGGCTGTGAAATAACGTGGACGTTATTTCACTCAGGCTTCAGTGGCAGTCCTATGTAAGATTTGTCTGAGCTCCCTATGGGTGGTAAAAGAAATGCTGTAGCCCATAGGGATCTCCTGGAACCCCAATACCCTGGGTAACAAGGTACCATATACTAGGGAATTATAAGGGTGTGCCAGTGTGACAATCAGAATTGGCAAAATTAGTCACTAGCCTGCAGTGACAATTTTAAAAGCAGAGAGAGCATAAACACTGAGGTTCTGGTTAGCAGAGCCTCAGTGATACAGTTAGGCACCACACAGGGAACACATACAGGGCATACTTTATGAGCACAGGGGTCCTATCTAGCAGGATCCCAGTGACACATAGGCAAAAACAAACATACATACAGTAAAAATGGGGGTAACATGCCAGGCAAGATGGTACTTTCCTACAGTGGCTAAATGTTGTCCCTCAATATTTGCAGGTGACTCTGGTTACCCAAACCTATCATGACTGCTGACCCCTGTGAGGAATGCCAGGACATGGGTAGAATAACCTTATCATGAGGCACATGGGTGAACCAGAAGGATAATTGAGAGAACCTTTGGCCTCCTGAAAGCCAGGTTCCGGTGCCTCCATCTAACCATCTGTGATACTCACCCAAGAAGGTCTGCCAGATAGTAGTGGCATGCTGCAATAGTAGTGGCATGCTGCATGTTGCACAACCTGGCCCTCAGACTCCATGTCCCTTTTCTGCAGGAGGAGGAGACTGGAGATGCCCCTGTGGCAACAGTAGACCCTGTGGACAGTGAGGATGAGGAGGCAGAAGATGAGGATGAGGACAACAGAACATCTGTGATCCATCAATACTCCCAATGAAACACAGGTAAGACAGTGTTACTTTACATTTCAATGACATTGGATGTAATCTGTGTGGCAATGGCATGCTGATATTTCCCACTTCTATGCCCACTTACTGTTCCCTCTGGCCATTCATTTTGCAGATGTTGGTGATTTGACATATACTCCTGGTTTGATCACTACCGCCAGCTACAGGTCATTAATCTATGCTCATTCTATGTACAGTTCATTTGCAATGTTTGTACCTGTTGCAAAAAATACATATTTGATATACATGACATACTCCAAATCGATTTTTGTCAAAGGGTGTTTTTTGAAGTGCTAACATATACAGGGAAAGTGCAATGGGATGGAGTGATGATGGAGGAAAGTCCAGGGTATTTTTCCAGTCTGTTTGTAGCACAGGCGCATTGTCCAGGGGGTCATAGCAAGGGGAGCAATGGCAGTTCAAGGTGGACAGTGTGACTGAATGGGACACAAGGGGGAAAATCAGGAGAGTCTCATTTCCTGGTGGGGGTCTTGCTTCTGTCTGGATCGCAGGGAACGTTTGCGGGGTGGTTCACCTTCTGCCGGGGGAGGGGTGCTGGTGGCCTGTGAGTCCTGTGGCAGGGCCTCCTGGCCACTAGTGGCAGCGAAAGTCGAAGGCTGTTCAGATTTCTAGCTAGTGAGAGGGTCCACTGGTGTGAGGCTGCCTTCCTCATAATGTTGGCAATGTCTGCCAGCACCCCTGCTATGGAGATCAGGGTGTTGTTGATGGCCTGCAAGTCCTCCCTGGTCCCCTGGTACTGTCCCTCCTGCAGCCATATGTTCTCCTGCATGTTGTCCAGGAACTGGCCTATCGTGTCCTGGGAATGTTGGTAGGCTCCCAGGATCTCGGAGAGTGCCTCATGGAGAGTTGGTTCCCCGGGCCTTTGCTTCCCCTGGTGCAAAGCACTCCTCCCAGTTTCCCTGTTGGCCTGTGCCTCTGTCCCCTGAACTGTGTGCCCACTGCCACTGACCCCAGGTCTCTGATTACCTTGTGTGCAAGGTGTGGTCTGGGGTCCCTGTAGAGGTGGACACACTGCTGACAGACGTGTCCTGGGGACGGACTGGTGGGTACGCTGGGTGGCTGGGTGTTGTTTTCTGATGGGGGAGGCTCTGTGGTGGTCTGTGACTGGGCTTGGGTAACCGGCTGTCCAGTGGTACCTGATGGGCCAGGTAGATAGTCCAGATCCTGAAGACCTAAATTACTGTCATCACTGTGGGCCTATTCTGTTGGAGGACTGGATAGTGCTGGCACCTCCTCTCCAGTGACATTGGCTGCGGTACCTGTGGGGATGTAAATGATGTGTTATGGTTTATGTGTATGACATATTGTACATCCCTGGCTTCCCCTCTATGGTTGGATTTGCCCTGCCAGCTTTCACTTTTGTATGTTAGTGTATGGTGGGATTGTTAGTTCTATATGCTGTGCATGCTTTAGTGATGAGTGTCCATGCAGGGCTGTGAGGGGTGTCCATGCATTGGGTCAACATGCAGGGCTTGGCATTGGGATAAGTGAGATGTGATGGTGGAGTGTGAGGGACGGAGTGGAGTGATGGGAGTGAGGGTGAGGGTATGTGATGGCATGCAGGTATGGGGTTAATAATAGTAGAGAGTTGATTTACCAGAGTCCAGTCCTCCTCTGACTCAGGCCAGGCCCTCAGGATGCAGTATTGCCAAGACTTGCTCCTCCCATGCTGTGAGTTGTGGGGGAGGAGGTGGGGGTCCACCGACAGTCCTCTGGATAGAGAGCTGGTGTCTTGCTGCTATGGAACGTACCTTGTCCCGTAGGTCATTCCACCTCTTACTGATGTCATGCCTAGTTCTGGGGTGCTGTCCCACGGCGTTGACCCTGTCCACGATTCTCCGCCATAGCTCTATCTTCGTGGCTATTGATATCTGCTGCACCTGTGTTCCAAATAGCTGTGGATCTACCCTGACAATTTCCTCCACCATGATCCTTAGTTCCTCCTCTGTGAAACAGGGGTGTCTTTGTGGTGCCAAAGGTGTTATGTGAGGTGTGTTGGTGAGGGTGTGTTAGGTAATGTGTTGGGGTGTGTGATGTGGAGTGTGTGAGTGGTATATAGGTGTGAGTAGTGTGTGGCTCTAGTTGTCTCAGTGGTCTTGGTGTCTCTCTGTTGGCAATGATTTGTAATCGTAAAGGGTTGTGGGTAATGTGGTTATGTGTTTTATAGTGGTGTGGGTGTGGTGTGTGTATGGGTGTCAGGTGTGTGTTGTTTGAATTGTCCAAGGTGGTGTTGTTGTGTCTGTGGGTGTCCATTGTGAACGTGGCGGTATGTACCGCCAATGGTTTGCAGCCATTTAGGGCCATATTTATACTTTTTGACGCAAAACTGCGCTAACGCAGTTTTGCATCAAAAAAATTAGCGCCGGCTAACGCCATTCTGAAGCGCCATGCGGGCGCTGTATTTAATCAATGACGTTAGCCGGCGTTAGCCGCCGGCGCTGCCTGGTGTGCGTGGAAAAAAACGACGTACACCAGGCAGCGCCGGCGTAGGGGGATATGGGGCTTGGGCGTCAAAAAATGGGGCAAGTCAGATTGAGGCAAATTTTTCGCCTCAACCCGATTTGCGCCATTTTTTTTCACTCCCAACCCCCATAGAAATGACTCCTGTCTTAGCAAAGACAGGAGTCATGCCTCCTTGCCCAATGGCCATGCCCAGGGGACTTCTGTCCCCTGGGCATGGTCATTGGGCATAGTGGCATGTAGGGGGGCACAAATCAGGCCCCCCTATGCCACAAAAAAAAAAAAACACTTACCTGAACTTACCTTAATGTCCCTGGGATGGGCCCCTCCAGCCTTGGGTGTCCTCCTGGGGTGGGCAAGGGTGGCAGGGGGTGTCCCTGGGGGCATGGGAGGGCACCTCTGGGATCCTTCAGAGCCCACAGGTCCCTTAACGCCTGCCTTTTGCAGGCGCTAAAAAACGGCGCAAAAGCGGCCGTACGTCATTTTTTTTGACCCACCCACTCCCGGGCGTGAATTTTGCCCGGGAGTATAAATACGACGCAAATGCCTCGGAGTCATTTTTTTAGACGTGAACGCCTACCTTGCATCTCATTAACACAAAGTAGGTGTCCACGCTAAAAAATGACGCAAACTCCATGGACTTTGGCGCTAGACGCGTCTAACGCCAAAGTATATATATGGAGTTAGTTTTGCGTCGGAATTGCGTCAAAAAAAACAACGCAATTCCGGCGCAAATGGAGTATAATTATACCCTTAATGTCTGCTGTGGTGATTCGTGGTTGATAATGTGATGGGTGTTGTTCTGTTGTAACGGTGTGGGTTTTGATACCGCCAGTTTATCACTGACCTTTGAGCTGGTGGATTTGTTTATGTGGCTGAATTCTGTCGGGTTGGTGTGTGTGTGTCATAATATGGTGAACGGATATCCGCAGCCGCCGCTGTAAGTTGGTGGCCGTCAGTGTATCTTGTAAGCAGCATTTACTACCAATGTCATAATGAGGGCCTAAATTCCACCTAAAATATTGCTGTTGTAAGACTAAAAATGTACATCTGTTTGCAAGAGATACAGCTTTATAGATACTTGTTCTATCCTATTGTACTATTTAGCTGGCGGACATACCGACTCCATGTATTATGGTTAAAATATGACAAATTCACACTGAAATTAGTGCACATTATACAACTAAATTATAAACTAAATAAATTATTTTAATTGCAAGCATTAGCTTCCACAGAAACTCTGCTCATTAGCAAAGATGCGTCAGAATTTCTGATGCAGTTGTGGCACTTTACTGAACTAGTGCAAAAAATGTTGACGCTAGTCCAGCAAAGCGCGTGGAGGCCCATCGAACAAAGCACAATGTCACTTTAATGTCTGCCTTGAGCAGGCATTAAAAATTTATGCTAGAATGACACAATGACATCTTGTAGATTTTAGTGAACCATTCTTAAGGGTGTCCTTGCAGGGGAACACCTCCCTTGCAACACTGGGGCACATTTACAAGCCCCTTGTGCTATTGTAGCACCATTTTTTTTACGCTATGGTGGCGTAAAACAATTGGGACATTGCACCAGTTTGTAAAGGCAGGGATTCCCCCACAAGGAGGCCCTTAGGAATTGCACAGTGAAATCTACTAGATTTCACTGTCATTCTAGAATAGTTTTTTAACACTTGCTCAGGACAGTCGTTAAAGTAAGGCTGTGCTTTGTTCTTCGGGCCTCACCGCACTTTGCTGGATTAGCCCCAAAATGTTTGATGCTACTCCAGCAAAGCGCTACATCTGTGTCAGAAATTCTGACACAGCTGTGCTAAGGACCACCATGGTTTGCTGTGTTGTAAATATAGCGCTACCATGGTGTCGTTATGGGGGCCCAGGGCAGCGCAAGCAAACTGGTGCATCGTGAGCGATCACCAGTTTCTTGTGAATGAAACCCATTATACGTAGAGCAGGTGTAATGTGGTGCAAGGATGTACAAACTGGCGCACTGGTACCATTGCGCCAGTTTGTAAATATGGCGCAGGGTGAGTGAATGTACTGCGCCGCCGTAGCGTCAGAAAAATGATGGCGGGCAATGGGCTTGTAAATGAGCCTCTACGTTTTTTAAGGATGGGCTGCCTGGGAACCAGCAGATAACTGGTCAAACCATTGTACTTCCAATTTTTTAATATGGTTTTCAGCATTTCCCATTTCCCCTGGAACGGCGAAAACGAGCGTTCATCAATAATAAACGGCGGCACATGGCCTTTTAAAGTGCATAGTGCTTGAAGAGTTGACATGAACAATGCAAACTCGAGTACTTTGCTTAGTTAGTGTTCACATCTCTTCCGTCAGCCAAACTTCCATTTTCAAGGAATGAGTGGTTGGGAAACCAGCCGTTAATCTCGTTGCTGATATGTGCGGAACATTAAAGTCACTCTCTCTAGCTGTTACAGGAAATGCCTTGTCTTAAAGGTCAGGGCTACACGAAGAATTTGCACTTTAATCAACCCACAAGACCCCGGACAGAGATGAGGGCAGATGACCTGGCCTGAAAGCTTAAACCAGAGAAGTAACCTTAATTAGGAAGATGGCACTGGAGATAGCGGAATAGTGTGAGAAAGTTTCGAGCGAACTCGGGGTTAGAGGTCTGGGGAACGAACTGGTCAAGGGACGGCTGTTGAGACAGTTTAACGAGATCAGAGCGCAGGCGGCGCTGCAGGAAAGCTAAAATATTCCTGAACTGGGCGGCGCTGCGGGAAAGCTAAAATATTCCTGCGAACTGGGGCCAGTTTTATACAGTGAGCTGAGGTGTGGTCAGGCAGTGGAACTAAATAAGTAGCATGCAGATGGAATAACTGAGCAAGGTGGCCATAGAATGAGTGCATGTCTTCCAAGCAGTAACACAATCATTTAAAAGAGTGGTTAAATGTTTGCTTCCTGGCGTTTTACATGTCTGTAGTCCTTCTAATAAATGGCATACTATAAAGTGCAGCAGAAGCAACTTTACCTAAAGGCTGAGACTACTCCCACTGCAGAAAACTCATACCAGTTCCAGCAGTTGCTGGAACATATTTTGTGCCCCTGCCGCTGTATATTAAGGAGGGGGGATAAAGAGAGAGAGAACTGGGAGAGAGGGACAACAGGAGCTGGCAGAGACAGAAAGGTAGATACAGAGGCCCGTATTTATACTTTTTGACGCTAAACTGCGCGAACGCAGTTTAGCATCAAAAAGTTTAGCGACGGCTAACGCCATTCTGAAGCGCCATGCGGGCGCCGTATTTATTGAATGGCGTTAGCCGGCGCTAGCAGACCGGCGCGGCCTGGTGTGCGTGGAAAAACCACGTACACCAGGCAGCGCCGGCGTTGGGGAAAATGGCGTTAGGGCGTCTTAAAATGGTGCAAGTCAGGTTGACGCAAAAGAAACGCCTCCACCCGATTTGCGCCATTTTTAACGACGCCCAGATGCCATTGACATGACTCCTGTCTTAGTAAAGACAGGAGTCATGCCCCCTTGCCCAATGGCCATGCCCAGGGGACTTATGTCCCCTGGGCATGGTCATTGGGCATTGAGGCATGTAGGGGGGCACAAATCAGGCCCCCCTATGCCAATTTTTTTTTTTTTTTTAATTAAAAATTATACTTACCTGAACTTACCTGAATGTCCCTGGGATGGGTCCCTCCATCCTTGGGTGTCCTCCTGGGGTGGGCAAGGGTGGCAGGGGGGGTCCCTGGGGGCATGGGAGGGCACCTCTGGGCTCATTTTGAGCCCACAGGTCCCTTAACGCCTGCCCTGACCCAGGCGTTAAAAAGAGGCGCAATGCGGGGTTTTTTGCCCCGCCCACTCCCGGGCGTGATTTTTGCCCGGGAGTATAAATACGACGCATTTGTGTCGCAGTCATTTTTTTGGACGGGAACACCTACCTTGCATCTCATTAACGCAAGGAAGGCGTTCATGCAAAAAAATGACGCTCTTTCCTCATACTTTGGCGCTAGACGCGTCTAACGCCAAAGTATAAATATGGCGTTAGTTTTGCGCCGAATTTGCGTCGAAAAAAACGACGCAAATTTGGCGCAAACGGAGTATAAATATGCCCCTGTGTTAGATCTAATAAAGACGGAAGCAGACAAATGAAGATGGAGAGGATAGTTAGATTAATAAATGGATATAAGGAGTTGTAGAGATAGGTTAATGTACAGACAGAGGCGAGAAGAGACAGATATATATATATATATATATATATATATTGGCAGATTTAAACGAGGCAGATACATATATATATATATATATATATGGATATATATACATATATATATATATATATATATATATATATATATATATCCATATATATATAAACACTTGAAAACGGCAATTCCCTTGCCGCTCCTGACCGCCAATGGTGCCTGGGTACAACGCGCGCCACCGCGTTTAACATAAACACAACACCTTATTGATAAATAAGGCACCCGGCACTCCGTGAATGTGCTAAATAAGGTTTAATGTAACCACACAGGAACGCGTTTCGGCGTCTCCGCCTTTCTCAACCTGTGGGGGCCGCCATTTTTTCCCCATTTATATACAAGTGATTTTCTTAAAGCAACATGGTACCACAAAATCATAATAATGCAACATAAAATATCTATCATTAATTCTTTTAAACAAACATTATATATGACTATAAATGAGATTTCCCATGTCACATTTTTGGTATTTTGTCTATATAAATCCCATCTTTATAAACAAAATGTAAATAATGAACGTGAAAAATATAAAATCATACTAATCATCAATTGTGCCAATTACAATGATTGGTTGAATAAACACTAATCTATACAAAACAAAACACAAAAAAACACAATAAACAAACAAATGATAATATCATCCTGTGGCTCAGATATATCGATGATATTTTTATAATTTGGAAAGGTGATCATGATACTGCCAATAACTTCATCAAAGAAATAAATATCAATGATTGTAATCTGAAATTCACCGGTAAAATTGACAAGAATGAGATTGAATTTTTAGATATCAGAGTATTCATCTCAAATAATAAAATTGAGACAACACTGTTCAGGAAAGTTACAGCAGGGAACAGTATCTTACATGCTAGCAGTTTTGATCCACAACCTTTGAAGAACAACATTCCTTTTGGAGAATTTTTGAGAGCCAAGAGGATTTGCAGCAAAGAAAACGATTATTTTAAGGTACAAGATAACATGATTGATAGATTAAAACAGAGAGGATACTCCAGTGAGACAGTACAACACAGTGCAGCTAGAGTTAAATCCCGCACCAGAGATCAGTTGTTGTTTACTTCAGAGTATAGAAGTAAAGGTGTGAACAAGACAAGTGATACCCATAGAGACACTGTCAATGTCAGATATATAACCACTTTTAATACAGCACATGAATCCATAAGAAAGATCTTACAGAAACACTGGCACATGTTAAAAAGTGATCCAGTGATAGGTACAAATTTGAGAAACAGGCCCACAATAACATACAGGAAAGGAACGTCAATGAGAAATGTCCTTGTGAAAAGTGATGTGCGACAAGGGAAGACTTTGCATAACAGCTGGCTTAATTCTCAAGATGGATTCTTTAAATGTGCCAAATGCAAAGCATGTAAAAATGGTGAAAACATCAAGAGCATCAGACAAGGAGACAGAACTATTCACACTATAAAAGGCAGATATGACTGCAGAAGTGAATATGTCATCTATATTTTAAAATGCTGCTGTTCTAAGATATACGTTGGCAGCACAAAACTCCAAGCACATAAAAGAATACTGCAACATCTCAGGGCTATAGCCAACAAAGATGATTCGTACCCTGTTGCCAGACATGTACATGAGTCACATGCAGGACGATTGGATATTTATTTCTTTGATGAAGTTATTGGCAGTATCATGATCACCTTTCCAAATTATAAAAATATCATCGATATATCTGAGCCACAGGATGATATTATCATTTGTTTGTTTATTGTGTTTTTTTGTGTTTTGTTTTGTATAGATTAATGTTTATTCAACCAATCATTGTAATTGGCACAATTGATGATAAGTATGATTTTATATTTTTCACGTTCATTATTTACATTTTGTTTATAAAGATGGGGTTTATATAGACAAAATACCAAAAATGTGGCATGGGAAATCTCATTTATAGTCATATATAATGTTTGTTTAAAAGAAATAATGATAGATATTTTATGTTGCATTATTATGATTTTGTGGTACCATGTTGCTTTAAGAAAATCACTTGTATATAAATGGGGAAAAAATGGCGGCCCCCACAGGTTGAGAAAGGCGGAGACGCCGAAACGCGTTCCTGTGTGGTTACATTAAACCTTATTTAGCACATTCACGGAGTGCCGGGTGCCTTATTTATCAATAAGGTGTTGTGTTTATATATATATATATATATATATATATATATATATATATATATTTATGCATTTATCTGTATCTGCCTCGTCTGAATCTGCCGATATACATATATATATGCTCTACGCCCCTGCCCACAAATGCGGCTGGTCAGAACGGGAAAGTTACTTCCCGAATGTCAAAAAATCACACTTTCCTTCAGCATTCAGCCAGATTAACGGTGTCCTCTTAGATAAGTCAGTCGTGGCCATTCCTCCTCTGATGCAAAATATCCTTTGTTGTAACAAAACTACTGGCAAAGCAGCATCCTACGTGTCTCGGAGATCACCTCTCCTTGATTACGGATAAAAACATTATGTTACAGACGAAGTAAATACCCAGTGCGCACATAAATCCTCATAAACATAAACATTCAAACACTGCAACAAAGCGTCTGTCTTCTTTTCCTAGGAACAATATTAAACAAATATATCCATTTTAATGTCAGTTTGCCCGTTTTCTGTACAACACATGTTCTGGAACAGTTACTTCTAATTATCTGCAGTTTCATATTCTTATCTTTATCACTAATTAACAATTACCACAAAATCTTGCCCTGGTGGGCTATTTATAGGTTGACGTTCCCCTAAGTATAAATATTACCACTTAATCCATTATGCCTAAGTGGGCCTATTTTTTCGCATTCGTCACATATTTAATTCTAAAACCACATATTTAAATCAAAATTCTGCCAAATCAATCTTATCTCAAAGGATAGAATAGCTCTTTTTCAAACTTAGGTCCTTATTCCTCATCTTTAACTGCTTGAATTCTGCTTGTCGCTGGAACTGCTCGTCATCCTTCAAAATCTAAAAACAAGTGAAAACCCGCCAATGGTAAACAATATTTACATTAACTGCTAGCCACTAAAGGCACATGCAAGTGATTACATTTCAAAGCATTCTTCTATTGTCATCACTCTAACAGTCATCCCAAATGTACTTCCAATTCATCATCCAGGTTGAGCCCATTAGGATGCAGCATATTATACCCAATAATGATTCTGAATTCTAGCATTGGTAAATCAAGAGTTCTGTTACCACCTCTGTCATTCAAGGAATTCTATCAATGACCATAAATTGTAACTTATCTATCCTCTAGTCATAAATAGTTTAAAGTGACATCCATCCGGGTATGCTCTGTCTTTGTGAACTATGGCTCTCATGTGTTCCAATATCCTTTTTGTTCACTGCATGTATGGTACTACCAATGTAATATTTATCATATGAACATTTTAAGGCATACACACTGTAATCTGAATTACATGTTGTTAGAAATGGGGTCTTTGGTTGACAGTCAGGTTACCCCCTGTTCAAGCAAGGACCCTCACTCTAGTCAGGGTAAAAGAGAATCACCCTCAGCTAACCCCTGCTTACCCCCTTGGTAGCTTGGCAGAGCAGTAGGCTTAACTTCAGAGTGCTCAGTGTAAAGTATTTGTACCAACACACACAGAAACTTAATGAAAACACTTCAAAATGACACAACACTAGTTTAGAAAAATAGGAAATATTTATCTAAACAAAACAAGACCAAAACGACCAAAATCCACCATACACAAGTCAAGTTATCAATAAAAATACAAAAAGAGTCTTTAAGTAGTTTTAAACACACACTAGCGCTGCTAGCGTGAAAATGTACCTGGTGTGCGTTAAAAAAACCCGCACGGACGGGTGTATGTCAAAAATAACTCTGCACGGCGGTACGTGAGTCAGAAATCCAGCCGCACAATGATCCGAAAATCCCTGCAGCGCAGGCTGTGATCTCCCAGCCTCCGTCAGCGAAGTTGCTCCTCGTTTCTCCTGCTCTGTGCGTCGATTCGTCAGTCGCGTTTCCTGCGAGCGTCATTTTCTCAGCTGCGGAGCCGGCGGCGCGTCGTTTTTTTCAGCCGCAGATCGGAGTTGCGTCAATCTTTTCCCCGCATGGCGCTCTGTGCGTGGATTTTCTTGTCTTAAGGCTGCCAGCTTCTCCTTTCAGGGTCCCCGGAACTGGATGGGCACAACAGGGCAGAGTAGGAGTCTCTCCAGAGACTCAAGGTGCTGGCAGAGAGAAGTCTTTGCTGTCCCTGGGACTTCAAACAACAGGATGCAAGCTCTAGATCAAGCCCTTGGAGATTTCTTCTCAAGATGGAAGGCACACAAAGTCCAGTCTTTGCCCTCTTACTCTGGCAGAAGCAGCAACTGCAGGATAGCTCCACAAAGCGCAGTCACAAGCAGGGCAGCTCTTCTTCCTCAGCTGTTCAGCTCTTCTCCAGGCAGAGGTTCCTCTTGGTTCCAGAAGTGTTTCTAAAGTCTGTCGTTTTGGGTGCCCTTTTTATACCCAATTTCTCCTTTGAAGTAGGCCTACTTCAAAGTAAAGGTACTTTGGAATGTGAAATCCTGCCTTGCACACGTCAGGCCCCAGACACTCACCAGGGGGTTGGAGACTGCATTGTGTGAGGGCAGGCACAGCCCTTTCAGGTGTGAGTGACCACTCCTCCCCTCCCTCCTAGCACACATGGCTCATCAGGATATGCAGGCTCCCTTTGTGTAACTGTATAGTGTGAGGTGCAACCAGCCCAACTGTCAAACTGACCCAGACAGGGAATCCACAAACAGGCAGAGTCACAGAAATGGTATAAGCAAGAAAATGTTCACTTTCTAAAAGTGGCATTTTCAAACACACAGGGCCGTATTTATACTCCGTTTGCGCCGAATTTACGTCGTTTTTTTTCGACGCAAATTCGACGCTAAACTAACGCCAACTAACGCCATATTTATACTATGGCGTTAGAGGCGAATAGCGCCAAAGTTCCCGGAATGTGCGTCATTTTTTAGCGTGAACCCCTTCCTTGCGTTAATGATATGCAAGGGAGGCGTTCCCGTCTAAAAAATGACTCCCAGGCCTTTACGTGGTATTTATACTCCCGGGCAAAAGAGACGCCCGGGAGTGGGCGTGGCTAAAAACGGCGCATTTGCGCCGCTTTTTAACGCCTGGGTCAGGCATGGCGTTAAGGGACAAGTGGGCTCAAAATGAGCCCAGAGTGCCCTCCCCTGCCCCCAGGGACCCCCCCTGCCACCCTTGCCCACCCCAGGAGGACACCCAAGGCTGGAGGGACCCACCCCAGGGACATTCAGGTAAGTATTTTTTTATTTTTTTTTAATAATTTTTTTTGGCATAGGGGGGCCTGATTTGTGCCCCCCTACATGCCACTATGCCCAATGACCATGCCCAGGGGACAGAAGTCCCCTGGGCATGGCCATTGGGCAAGGGGGCATGACTCCTATCTTTACAATGATAGGAGTCATGTTGATGGGGGATGGGCGTCGAAAATAAATGGCGCAAGTCGGGTTACGACGATTTTTTCGACGTAACCTGACTTGCCCCATTTTAAGACGCCCATGCGCCATTTTCCCCCTACGCCGGCGCTGCCTGGTGTACGTGGTTTTTCTCGCGCACACCAGGCAGCGCCGGTCTGCTTGCGCCGGCTAACGCCATTCAATAAATACGGCGCCCGCATGGCGCTTCAGAATGGCGTTAGCCGGCGCAAAACTTTTTGACGCTAAACTGCGTTAGCGCAGTTTAGCGTCAAAAAGTATAAATATGGGCCACAATCTTAAAATCAACTTGACTAAAAGATGTATTTTTAAATTGTGAGCTCAGAGACCCCAAACTCCACATGTCCATCCGCTTCCAAAGGGAATCTACACTTTAATCAGATTTAAAGTTAGCCCCCGTGTTAACCTATGAGAGGGAGAGGCCTTGCAACAGTGAAAAACGAATTTAGCAATAGTTCACTGTAAGGACATATAAAACACATTACTATATGTCCTACCCTAACCATACACTGCACCCTGCCCTTGGGGCTACCTAGGGCCTACCTTAGGGGTGTTTGACATGTAAGAAAAGGGAAAGTTTAGGCCTGGCAAGTGGGTACACTTGCCAAGTCGAATTTACAGTTAAAACTGCACACACAGACACTGCAGTGGCAGGTCTGGGGCATGATTACAGAGCTACTTATGTGGGTGGCACAACCAGTGCTGCAGGCCCACTAGTAGCATTTGATTTACAGGCCCTGGGCACCTCTAGTGCACTGTACTAGGGACTTACTAATAAATCAAATATGCCAATAATGGATAAGCCAATTACATACACATTTTGTAAAGTAGCTCTTGCACTTTAGCACTGGTTAGCAGAGGTAAAGTGCCCAGAGTAACAAAAACAATAAAATCAGAGTCCAGCACACATCAACAACCTGGGGAACAGAGGCAAAAAGTGAAGGGAGACCACGCCAAGGATGAGAAGTCTAACACGTGTCCCCCCAAGCTGAAAGTGGGGAGCAACAACCCAACCTCTTGGGAGTTCTCATCATTAAAGTGGAAGAACCTGGACAGACCATCAGCATTGGCGTGCTCTGTACCAGGACGGTGTTCCACCGTAAAGTCCATCCCCTGTAGGGAAATGGACAACCTCAACAGTTTTGTTATTCTCACCCCTCATCTGCATTAACCATCTGAGGGGCCTGTGGTCGGTCTGAACTCGGAAGTGAGTCCCAAACAAGTAGGGTCTTAGCTTCTTCAGTGCCCAGACCACAGCAAATGCTTCACGTTCTATGGCACTCCACCTACGGTCCCTGGGTAGTCACCTCCTGCTAATGAAGGCTACGGGTTAATCTAGGACCTCTTCATTAAGCTGTGAGAGTACTGCTCCAATACCATGCTCTGAGGCGTCTGTTTACACAACAAACTCCTTGGAGTAGTCAGGTGCCTTCAGAACAGGTGCTGTGCACATGGCAGCCTTCAGGGCATCAAAAGCGTTCTGGCAAGCCTCTGTCCAGATCACTTTCCTGAGTTGCTTCTTAGAAGTCAACTCAGTTAAGGGGGTAACAATGGTACCATATCCCTTAACAAACCTCCTGTAATACCCTGTGAGACCTAAAAAGGCTCTAACTTCATTCAGGGTCTTGTGAGGCTTCCAAGCCAGAATTGTGTCAATCTTAGGCTGTAGGGGGGCCACTTGGCCACTCCCCACCTGGTGTCCTAAGTACACCACCGAACCTTGCCCTATTTGGCACTTGCTCGCCTTAATAGTGAGGCCTGCCTTCTGCAGGGCCTCTAACACTCTCCAGAGGTGTTGCAGGTGTTCCTCCCATGTAGAGCTAAACATAGCAATGTCATCCAGGTAGGCGGCACTGAACTCATCCAGTCCTGCCAACACCTGGTTGACCAACCTCTGAAAGGTGGCAGGGGCATTCTTCATCCCAAATGGCATCACTTTAAATTGAAAGTGTCCATCTGGTGTAGAGAATGCTGACCTCTCCTTGGCCCCCTCAGTTAAGGCAATCTGCCAGTACCCAGATGTTAAATCAAACGTACTGAGTTACTTGGCAGCTCCCAACTGGTCAATGAGCTCATCAGCTCGGGGGATGGGGTGTGCGTCAGTCTTGCTGACCACATTGAGTCCCCAGTAGTCCACACAGAACCTGAGTTCTGGGGTGGCTCCAGGTGCAGCAGCCTTTGGGACCAATAGCACTGGACTGGCCCAAGGACTGCTGGAGTGCTCAATAACCCCTAGGGTAAGCATTTTGGATACCTCATCCTTAATGCATGCCCTGACCATGTCAGTCACCCTGCAAATCTTCTGTTTAATAGGTGTACTGTCCCCAGTGCCCACATCATGTGTGCACAAGTGTGTGACTCCTAGGATCAGGTTAAACAGTGAGGAAAACTGTCCCAACACATGGCGACAGTCACTTTGCTGCTCCTCAGTCAGGGAGGGGGAGAGGATCACTCCCTCCACCGACCCATCTTTTTCTCCTGCAGACAGGAGGTCAGGAAGAGGCTCTCTCTCCTCCTCTACCCCATCATCTGTCGCAAGGAGCATGGACAGTTCAGTCCGCTCAAAGTGAGGTTTGAGGCGGTTGACATGCAGGACCCTTAAAGGGTTCCTTGGAGACCGCAAGTCCACCAGGTAGGTGACTTCACTCTTGCGCTCCACCACCTCAAATGGCCCAGTCCACTTATCCTGGAGTGCCCAAGGCTCCACTGGTGCCATCACCCACACTTTTTGACCTGGTTAAAACTCGACCAGAGTGGCATTCTGGTCATACCAGCGTTTCATGTCCTCCTGGCTTGCTTCCAAGTTCTCCTGAGCGAGATTCCTGAAGCAGGCAGTCTGGTTTCTCAAAGCCAGCATGTAACTGAATACATCCTGGGGGGGTTTACTAGGAGCTTTCTCCAAAGCTTCCTTAACCAGACTCAAAGGTCCCCTCACAGGGTCGCCATAAATCAGCTCAAAGGGACTAAACCCAAGTCCCTTTTGAGGCACCTCTGTAGGCGAACAGAAGGCATGGCAAGAGGACGTCCCACTTCCGCCTAAAGGGTTCTGACAGGCCCATGATCATGCCTTTTAAGGTGCAGTTGAATCTCTCAACCAGACCATTACTTTGGGGGTGGTAAGGGGTGGTGAACTTGTAGGTTACCCCACACTCCTTCCACAGAGACTTCATATACGTGGATATGAAGTTGGTACCCCTATCAGATACCACTTCCTTGGGGAACCCCATGCGGGTAAAATACCCCATCAAAGCACGACCCACCACTGGGGAAGTGATTGATCTCAAAGTAATGGCTTCTGGGTACCTGGTGGCATGGTTCACCAAGATCAGGATAAACCTGTTTCCCATGGCTGTCTTGGGATCCAGAGGCCCCACAATGTCAATGCCTACCCTCTCAAAGGGAGTACTGCAAACAGGCAAAGGTTGGAGGGGAGCCTTACATTTCCTCCCACTCTTGCCACTTGCCTGACAAGTCTGACTAGACCTGCAATGTGCATCTGAGTGCCTGCGCATTAGGGGCCAGTAAAAGTGGATGACAAGCCTTTCAAGGGTCTTGTCCTGCCCCAAATGTCCAGCTAAAGGCACATCATGAGGCAACCCCAGTAGGAAGGCCCTGAAGCACTGGGGTACCACCAGCACACGGGCTGACCCAGGCTCAGGAACCTTAGGCTCGCTATACAGGAGGTCATCCTCCCAACAAATCAGGTGTGATCCTGGCTCCTTGCCAGCCGCCTGGTCTGCAGCCTGCTGCCGCAAACCCTCCAAAGTAGGGCATTACTTCTGTGCTGCATAGAATGCTTTCCTGGTGGGCCCCCCTTCCTGCTGCCACTGCGACAGCTCAGGGACCTCCCCCAGTTCAGCCACCTGTTCCTCTGTAGGCTCTGGGGAGTCACCCTCAGGCTCTGCCTCCTCCCGGATCGTGGGAACACCTGGGGCCAGTTTCCCATGGCCCCTGCCCTTCCTATTCTTGGCGGTCCCCTGGGCCACTGTTTCAAGCTCCAGGTGCTCTTAATTACTCTGACAGGCTGCCATTGACCAGGTGGATACGCATACCCACCCAGGCAGACCCAACATCTCCAAGTGAGACCTGTGTTCCATCTCCTTCCAAGGGGAATCCTCCAGGTCATTGCCTAGCAAACAATCAACAGGCGTGGGTGGACTCACAGCTACCTTCAAGGAACCTGAGACCCCTCCATTCAAAGGGAACCTGCGCTACTCTGCACAGGCGCTCTGAGTTGTCCACTGCAACTACTTTGTGAAGTACCAGGGGATCAATCTGCTCTTCAGACACCAGCTGACTCCTCACTGTAGTCACACTGGCTCCTGTGTCTCTCAGAGCCACCACCCTCTGTCCATTAATGGCCACCCACTGCCTGTACATCTTATTGTTTTCAGGCTCTAGGGTTCTCTGGACCATCTCACTGTCCCCTAGTGAGACAAGGGTCATCTTAGCTGGTTCCCACCCACCTGAAACCAACTCCTCCCCAAGCGCTACACTGGCCAAACCCTGGGACGGCGCACCAGTGGGTGCTGGTGTACTTTTGGGGCATTTGGGGTCCCCCATCACATGACCCACCTGGTCACATGCATAGCACTTAGGTGGGGGACCACCTGCCACTGGCTTCCCTTTGGAGAACCATGGCTTCTTTTCACTGGGGGGTTGGGAATCCTTACCCTGGGAATCAGTTTGGGGCCCTTTAGAGAACTCCCCCTGTTTACCCTTACCCCCCCTTTCTTCTGAGAGGGACCCTGCCCACCCTTGGCGTTGTCTCCCCCATACCTCTTTTGGACCCTGGTGCTCCCCCAGCGGTCCGCTTCCCGCGCAAGCTTCCTGGGGTCAGTCAACTTGCTGTCAATCAGGTGCTGGCGCAGCTCTGGAAAACATAAACTGTACAAGTGCTCCCAAGCAATCAGATTGTAAAGCCCCTCATACGTAGTTACTTACTGCCCTTCACCCAACCATCCAGTGACCTGCAATAAGAATCAACACATTCCAACCATGTTTGGGATTCCTTCTTCTTGTAGGACCTAAACTTATCCTTGTACTGCTCAGGGGTAAGACCATACCTTGTAAGCAAGGCATCCTTCATGTTAGAGTAGGTGAGCTTCTGAGCATCCCCTAAGGCTGTCAGTGTATCCCTCCCCTCTACCTCAAAGTGCTTCCACAGACCCGACCCCCAATGAGCTTCAGGGACCAGATTCATGTGGAGAGCAGACTCACACCCCTTGAACCACAAGTATATATCATCCTCCCTCTTGTAAACTTTCACAACGTCTTTAGGAATGTGCACCCTCCTCTCAGGCTGCACTGTAGGGTTGCTGCCACCATCTCTACTGGACTGGCTTCTATGATCCATCTCTCTCAAGCTAAGCTCATGAGCCATCTGTATCTTCCTCTCCTCAAGAGCTAGCCTTCTCTGCTCCAATTGGTACTCCCTTTCTGCCTGTCTGTCTGGCAACTCTTCAGGTGTCAGACCCTTGGATGAGACACTGCTACCTGCCCTGGAGACCTTCTCCCTGGAAAAAACAGGCCCACCCACAATACCATTGTGTACTGAACACTCTTCCTCCTCCTCCTCATCTCCCTCATCCTCTGTGTGCCCTTCAGTGCTCTTGGCTGTTACCCAGGCCCCCAGCGCCTTTTGCAGCTCCTCTTTCCTGGATGAGCTCTTAATGGGACAGTCAAAACTTTTACAGAACTGCTTCAATTGAGCCTTGGTATAACCCTCCAATTTCTCAAGGTCAAAGTCAGCTCCAACTGATGCATCTCCAGCTTGGGACATGATGAAGATTCAAAAACAAGTGAAAAGTTCCAAAGGCAGAAAAACAAGTTCCCAAATGAGGTTCCAAAGAAAGTCAATCAAGGAATCAGTGACAAAAAATGGAGTAGAACAAAAACAGTCCCAAAGAGCAAAATCAAAAGATCACCAAACAAGTAGTATGTGGTCACGTAGTGGTCTGAACTCAAACAGTAGTGTACGCTTAATCACTGTATGTCAAGTACAAATACAAGTCCAAATCCCAACCGCTGATCACCAATGTTAGAAATGGGGTCTTTGGTTGACAGTCAAGTTACCCCCTGTTCAAGCAAGGACCCTCACTCTAGTCAGGGTAAAAGAGAATCACCCTCAGCTAACCCCTGTTTACCCCCTTGGTAGCTTGGCAGAGCAGTAGGCTCAACTTCAGAGTGCTAGGTGTAAAGTATTTGTACCAACACCCACAGTAACTTAATGAAAACACTACAAAATGACACAACACCAGTTTAGACAAATAGGAAATATTTCTCTAAACAAAACAAGACCAAAATGACAAAAATACACCATACACAAGTCAAGTTATCAATACAAATGCAAAAAGAGTCTTTAAGTAGTTTTAAACACACACTAGCGCTGCTAGCGTGAAAATGTACCTGGTGTGCGTAAAAAAAAAAACGCACGGACGGGTGTATGTCAAAAATAACTCTGCACGGCGGTACGTGAGTCAGAAATCCAGCCGCACAATGATCCGAAAATCCCTGCAGCGCAGGCTGTGATCTCCCAGCCTCCGTCAGCGAAGTTGCTCCTCGTTTCTCCTGCTCTGTGCGTCGATTCGTCAGTCGCGTTTCCTGCGAGCGTCATTTTCTCAGCTGCGGAGCCGGCGGCGCGTCGTTTTTTTCAGCCGCAGATCGGAGTTGCGTCAATCTTTTCCCCGCATGGCGCTCTGTGCGTGGATTTTCTTGTCTTAAGGCTGCCAGCTTCTCCTTTCAGGGTCCCCGGAACTGGATGGGCACAACAGGGCAGAGTAGGAGTCTCTCCAGAGACTCAAGGTGCTGGCAGAGAGAAGTCTTTGCTGTCCCTGGGACTTCAAACAACAGGATGCAAGCTCTAGATCAAGCCCTTGGAGATTTCTTCTCAAGATGGAAGGCACACAAAGTCCAGTCTTTGCCCTCTTACTCTGGCAGAAGCAGCAACTGCAGGATAGCTCCACAAAGCGCAGTCACAAGCAGGGCAGCTCTTCTTCCTCAGCTGTTCAGCTCTTCTCCAGGCAGAGGTTCCTCTTGGTTCCAGAAGTGTTTCTAAAGTCTGTGGTTTTGGGTGCCCTTTTTATACCCAATTTCTCATTTGAAGTAGGCCTACTTAAAAGTAAAGGGGCATATTTATACTCTGTTTGCACCGAATTAGCGTCTGTTTTTTTTACTCTAATTCGGTGCAAAACTAACTCCATATTTATACTTTGGTGCTAGACCCCTCTAGCACCAAATTTATGGAGTTAAAGTCATTTTTTGAAAGTGGAGACCTACTTTGCCTTAATGAGATGCAAAGTAGGCGTTTCCGTGCAAAAAATGACTCTATGGCCTTAACGCCATATTTAGGGGCATATTTATACTCTGCGGCATATTTATACTCTGTTTGCACCACATTAGCGTCATTTTTTTTTACTCTAATTCGGTGCAAATCTAACTCCATATTTATACTTTGGTGCTAGACCCATCTAGCACCAAGGCCCTGATTTAAACTTTTTTTGCACCGCATTAACGTCATTTTATGACGCAAAAGTGGTGCATACTTACAAAATATTGGCCCTTATTTATACTTTTTGCTGCAAAACTGCACTAACTCAGTTTTGCACCAAAATGTTTAGCACCGGCTTGCACCATTTCTGTGCACCAGCCGGGCACCATATTTATGGAATGGTGCAAGTCGGTGCAAAGGGTAGTCTAGAGTAAAAAAAAATGACTTTAGTCGGGTGGGGCTGGTAGTACAGTATAGAAGAAGAGGATTTAGCACCAAAAAACGACTTTAGGCAGGTTAGAGTAAAAAAAAATGACTCTAACCAGATTAGCGTCATTTTATGGTGCTAAACCTACCATGCCCATTTCAGGGCCCCCTATGGCACTTAAACAAAAAAAAAAAAAAATTAAATACAATCTTATCTGTACTTACCTGGGATAGGGTCCCCCATCCTCCGCAGTCCCTATGGTGTGGGTGGGGATGCACCTGGGGCCTGAGGAGGGCACCTCTGGGCTTATTCCATGGTGTTGCACCATGGAAATAGGCCCACAGGTCCCCTAACCCCTTCCCTGACCCAGGTCTTAAAAAATGGGGCAAAGCTTGCTTTGCCCCATTTTTTGACCCCTCCTCCCTCCCTTGCACCATTTTTACATGGGAGTATAAATATGGTGTTAAAGCCATAGAGTCATTTTTTTGCACGAGAACGCCTACCTTGCATCTTATTAAGGCAAGGTAGGTTTCCACTTCCAAAAAATGACTTTAACTCCATAAATTTGGTGCTAGACGGGTCTAGCACCAAAGTATAAATATGGAGTTAGTTTTGCACTGAATTAGAGTTAAAAAAAACAGACGCTAATTCAGTGCAAACAGAGTATAAATATGCCCCTTAGCATAAAAAATGATGCTAATCTGGTCAGATTAATTTATTTTGACTCAAAACTGCCTAACGTCATTTTTTTTAAAGCTAGCCTACCCTTTGCACCGGCTTGCACCATTCCATAAATATGGTGCCCAGCTGGTGCTAAAAAATGGTGCAAGCTGGTGCAAAACTTTTTGGGGCAAAACTGCCTTAGTGCAGTTTTGCACCAAAAAGTATAAATAAGGCCCAAAGTCTCTTTGGAATGTGAAATCCTGCCTTGCCCAGGCCAGACACTCACCAGGGGGTTGGAGACTGCATTGTGTGAGGGCAGGCACAGCCCTTTCAGGTGTGAGTGACCACTCCTCCCCTCCCTCCTAGCACACATGGCTCATCAGGATATGCAGGCTACACCCCAGCTCCCTTTGTGTCACTGTATAGTGTGAGGTGCAACCAGCTCAACTGTCAAACTGACCCAGACAGGGAATCCACAAACAGGCAGAGTCACAGAAATGGTATAAGCAAGAAAATGCTCACTTTCTAAAAGTGGCATTTTCAAACACACAATCTTAAAATCAACTTGACTAAAAGATGTATTTTTAAATTGTGAGCTTAGAGACCCCAAACTCCAGATGTCTATAAGCTCCCAAAGGGAATCTACACTTTAATCAGATTTAAAGGTAGCCCCCATGTTAACCTATGAGAGGGACAGGCCTTGCAACAGTGAAAAACGAATTTAGCAATATTTCACTGTCAGGACATATAAAACACATTACTATATGTCCTACCTTAACCATACACTGCGCCCTGTCCTTGGGGCTACCTAGGCTTACCTTAGGGGTGTCTGACATGTAAGAAAAGGGAAGGTTTAGGCCCGGCAAGTCGAATTTACAGTTAAAACTGCACACACAGACACTGCAGTGGCAGGTCTGAGACATGATTACAAAGCTACTTTTGTGGGTGGCACTACCAGTGCTGCAGGCCCACTAGTAGCATTTCATTTACAGGCCCTGGGCACCTCTAGTGCACTGTACTAGGGACTTACTAATAAATCAAATATGCCAATCATGGATAAGCCAATTACATACACATTTTGTAAAGGAGCTCTTGCACTTTAGCACTGGTTAGCAGTGGTAAAGTGCACAGAGTAACAAAAACAATAAAATCAGAGTCCAGCACACATCAACAACCTGGGGAACAGAGAAAAAAAGTTAAGGGAGACCAAGCCAAGGATGAAAAGTCTAACACATGTCAAGTGTTTCCTTTTGTGAAAGGCCCTTGGAGCTGTTGAAAATTCCACCTTGCTGATAATCTTGCTATCTTTACATGTCTTACATCACCAAGAAATGTAAAATCCCAAAATTGGCTACTTCGGACTTCTCTTATAGGTGATCATAGGATGATCTGAAAGAGTTTTAAAGAGAGTCTCATCGGTTTTGAGTACAGGCCAAAACTTCTTCAAAATCTGTCTCACCTCACTATGAAATGTTGTTATAAACCTCAACTCATTCATATCATCTTGTTGTCTGTGCTTGGGTATCAGCATATCTTCTCTTTTTAAACATGTCACCCTCTCCAGTGCCTTCTTCATATGTTTCTGAGTATCCCCTTTCCCTGAATCTTGTGACCATCACTTAAACCTCCAATTCAAAAGCACTATCAGAGCTACTGCTCCTTCTAGCTCTAATCATTTCCCCAAAGGGAATACTACCAATTAAACACCTTTGATAAAAACTACTTGCATGGAGCAGCCGGTTACCTGCTGTATCCTTCCTATACAATTTACTCTCTGACTTGCCATTCTCAACCATAAGTTGAACATCCAAAAATGCAATCACCTTAGCATTCAACTGACAAGAAAATTTAAAAATAAGCTTATTCTTGTTTAGAATCTTTGCAAATTCTTGGGCTGACTCTTAATCCCCCTTCCAGATACAAAATATGTCATTGATATAGCGTAACCAGAGGACTATGTGCTCCTCCATGGTGCTGATGTTTCCTGCCATTTGCTCCTCCTACCAGCAGAGGTACAATCCAGCATAGCTGGGGGTGAAGCAAGTGCCCATCTCAGTCCCCTGGGTCTGATGAAAAAATGTGGTATTGACAATGCAAAAAGTATTGCTCAAACTTATGTTGATCATGTCTATAAGCATCTCAGTATGTAACAGACATGATAGAGACCTTGCTCTGAGGAAATGTTGTATTGCTCTCACCCCCAGATCATGTTGACATCCAGATACATCAATACATATTCATTTCCCCATGATATATCATCAATTAGCCTAAAAAAATCACCTGTATCACGAATGTACGAAGGTAAGGCTTCAACATAGGGACGGGTAAAAAAATCAACATACATTGAAGTATTTTTCAAGAATTTACCTCTTGATGAAACATTTGGCATCCCAGGATGGATCTTAGCATTCTTATGTAGTTTAGGCAAGAAATGCACTGCTCGCAATTTATGGAACTCACATCTTAGAAACTGATACTCATCCTATTTTAGTGAATCTTGGTCTTTCCAGTCTAATAGATTATCATAATATGCTTGGTTTGCTTTCAGCACAATTTCTCTGCTAGATTTCTCACAACTCCTGCCATCATTCAATTGTCTGTATCTCTCTCTTGTAAATACATTTCTCATGGGCAAAAGGCTACATTTCCACTTTTATCAGTTTTTTCATTATAATTTCTCTATTCTCTTTTACGGACGCAATGGCTCCCCTATGTCTCATTTCCAAATTGTCCCATTGAGTACTCCTAGTGTTAGACCTGTCAGCCTTAGGGTGGTCATCCTGCCTCCTTCCACTTTTCTGACACTGTTTTTCCATGTTTTATGACTCTGCACAATTTAGTGCTGCTAACCAGTGCTAAAGTGCATATGCTCTCTCCCTTAAAACATGGTAACATTGGTTCATACCCAATTGGCATTTTTGATCTACTTGTAAGCCCCTAGTATAGTGCACTACATGTGCCTTTTAGATTAAATGCCACTAGTGGGCCTGCAGCACTGATAGTGCCACCCACACAAGTAGCCCCATAACCATGTTTCAGGCCTGTCATTGCAAGGCCTGTGTGTGCAGTTTCACTGCCACTTCGACTTTGCATTTAAAAATACTTGCCAAGCCTTAAAGTCCCCTTTTTCTACATATAGGTCACCCCTAAGGCAGACCTTAGGCAACTCATAGGGCAGGGTGTTGTGTAGGTAAAAGGCAGGACATATACCGGTGTGTTTTATATGTCCTGGTAGTGGAAAACTCCTAAATTCGTTCTCCACTACTGTGAGTCCTGCTCCTTTCATAAGCTAACATTATGGCATCCATCATATACTGTTTGAGTGGTAGATTCTGATCAGAAAGGGGTAAACAGGTAATGTTTAGTTTGGCCAGAATGGGAATACAAAATCCAGCTTATTAGTGAGATTGGATTTTATATTACTATTTTAGAAATGCCATTTTTAGAAAGTGAGCATTTCTCTGCACTTAAAATCCATCTGTGCATTACAGCCTGTCTCGAATCCACGTCTGGTTTGGGCTGCTTGACAGCTCCCTTGTGCATTTCACCAAGACAATCACAAGAACAGGATACTCAGTCAAACCTGGACTCATCTGCATACTGAATGGGTCTTCCTGGGCTGGAAGGGTGGAGGGGCTTGACATTTACATTTCAAAGGCTAGTGGCCTTCCCTCACACAATGGACTGCCAGACTCCCTACTGGGACCCTGGCAGACAGACCTGTAATGAAATGGGACCTTGTGCACTTCAAAAGCACTCTTTGAAGCTTGCCCCACTTCAAAGGTACTTTTGGGTATATAAACTGGGTTCCTGACCCAACCAAGACACTGCCTGGGATATCCACTCTGAACCTAATCCTGCAACCTGCCAAGAGGAGTTGCCTGGCGTCCCAAAGGACTGAACCTCGACTGCTTTGCTGTGAAGGACTGCTGCCTTGCTGTTGCCCTGCTACCCTGCTGGCCTCTGGCTCTGCTGAGAAGTGCTCTTCAAGGGCTTGGATTGAGCTTGCCTCCTGTTCCTGAAGTCTCAGGGCCAAAAAGATCTACTCTTCAAGTAAACTCTTTGTACGGCAAAAATTGACACACAGCCTGCCAGAATCAATGCACTGCCTGCCCAGCTGTGAAAGAATTGCTGCATCACCAAAATAGAACGATGCAGCCCTGGTCCCCGAATTGAGATTGACGCAGCACCTGCATTGCAACCGGAACATCGACGCAGAGCCATACCGGATTCTTTGAACTTTTATCACTCTTTTTTCGAATACACCAATAGCATTATTCATCACAGGTGGCAAAAAAAATATTTTGGGTTAAAATTATTTGGACAACTTAACCCAAACTCAATATTATCACCTATCAATTTCAAATACGGGTCTGAGATCGTATACACTTCATCACATAACTCACATAACGAGTGAAGTACATCTATGTCACTAATCCTCAATACTGATAGCTGTCATTCATGTCTCACCACTTTTTCCCCTGACTTAATTGCATACCATTTTTAGGTTGAGCATAGCAGCGCTGTTGTGTAGCCATTTTAGCTACAGTTTTAGACACGTTACTTTAGCAAACTAGGCCTGCCGCTGTGCACCGTAACCTAGATATGTTTTATTACATGATTTTAACAATAGCCACATTTGCGGTCTTGTTTTATTTTCTCTATCTAACTGTTCTTAGCCTAGGTCAGCACTGTGTTCTTAAACAAGACATTTCTTTCACTCTGTGCTATTCTCAAGGCTGTAGTAAGATAGGCTGCTGGCAAAAGTGGTACGCTTTGTCTCTAATGTTCACAGAAACATACACACTCTTACGTGGGGATCCTTTCTTGGAACATCAGCTGTTTTATTATAAAAACACTCCTTTCACCCATGTACAATAAAGGGAGATTCCAGCCAGATGACCACGACTGTATGCTGACTGCTGAGTGCTTTGCTGCAGCTGCTTATTAGACTACAGGCCTCTTGCTCAGATATGAGGGATGATGTCTTCCCAGGGGGAGCATGAAGGGTAGAATTAGAGCTTAACATGCTGTGCTCTAACATAGCCTAGGTGGGAACTATCCTTCACAATCTTAGTGACATAATGGTAGCGTTATTTTTATGTTTCACTCTCCTTGTCACAATTTTAATCCTGTTGTGCTTCATCATCCTAGTTATTGCAATACATGCTTTATTATCTAAGATGCAGTTATGTCAATAAAACCTTATTGAACTATACTCTGCCTTTGATTCTCCTTGCATATGTGAGACTAATGTAACTGAGAGAAACGGTTGAGATCTGAGTGACCACGATTTCCCTGAAGAGTCATTTGTGTCATGCGCTCGGTTGCCCAATCAACCCTGCTCTTGGGTGGAGATGAGGCACTGCTAGTTAGCCAGAAGAAAACCCAGACTGGGCCGACAGGTGTCACCTGGTGTGGGTTCAGACTCAGTCCCCAGCAGTACAAGTGATTCTGCCACCCGAATCCAGTAGTCTCATTAGGATAATGAGAACCTACACGACAGCGCTCAAGCACTGCTTTTCAGACGTGTTGGTATCTATATGGGCCACACCCACCTCACGCCTATCACTTTCACTTGTTAATGGGCTGGCCTTTCAAAAATCCTTTGATAACATTGATGAACGCTTTACATTTGTCCTCCCTTGTGGCAATTTTGTTACCGCCTTGGGGACTGACCCTGTTACAGGGATAATTGCACATTTGCCGATATGTTTGACTGCGAGCAAACTTCTTTTTCCTTTTGTGTCTCTCCTTCATGCGGACACTAATGGTGGCCATGGCTCTTTGAATTGACTTGCTTATGTCAACTGTTTTACTTTTCATTTTTTATTTTTGTGGCAAGAAAAGTCCACTTAGGAATTTACAACGCTAATTGCTCTAACTCCAGCAAATGGGAGACCCATGGCATTGCAAATGCTTGTGTTCCTCATTTTTTCGTTTACATGGTTAGAAGTACACAAATATATAGCTCCACCTAGAGGCTATGCACTAGCATGTGGGACGAGGGTAAGCCCTTCTTCTCCTTCTTGCAGGGGCTTGCAGCATTGACGCCTCTGAATGATGACATTGGGTATTGGTCGCCGATGATGTGTAATTGAATGTTCCCTCATTGGCCCGCTTGTATGTTACATGTGCACTGATGCAGATTATTACTGTATACATTTTTGCCTCTGCTTACTGTACTATTGTAAGAGGCCTTTCGTCATACAGTGAGAATGGTTGTGCTTTTGTAATATGATATCGCTACAATGCACGCACCTGTTGACAACTTACCCAACACTGAAAAATAATCTTACTTGAAGAAGAAAAGGCCCCACTCTCAAACATACATACATATATATATGTACATATATATACATTAAGAAGGTAGGATGCCATATATTCTGCAAATGGTTCTATCTCTCATTATCTCATTGCTGGTGGAAAATGGCTTGCTTTGCAAAATAAAGGGTCGATTGCAGAAACGGTAACACAAATGAGCTGTACTTCACTCCCTCGATCTTTCAAAACTATGTCAAGCCAGGAGTCACAGCATCCCAAATTACAATTCAAGAAGGCTTTAACTGATTATCATCAGGTACATCGGTTGCAGAGTAGGATCATCTCCTTTTTGCGTTGACTGTTTGCTCCCTTGAGAACATCCTAGCAGGCTCTATATTTATATCATGCGAAAAAGGAGAAATCTTTCCAAGAGAAATGAGGCTGGTAGAGGAAAGTCCTTTTCAAGCCTCCCAGTACAGAGCCCCCTGGAAGCCAAGGACTACTTGAGCGAAGGCCCTTCTACAGCCAAGGCTGCTCAACTGCTAAAGATCTTGGCATTTAAGGGCACCTACCATTTGTTCGCACTATAAAAAGGTATCCCATTTTCACTCATGCAGAACGAATGGTCTTGTGAACCAATACTTAAAGGTTAAATGGTAAGAAATGGTAAAAACAACCCAGCGCCTGCCCACTGTAGACCTGTGCGTCTGTAAATTGCACTTTACACATCTGAGTACTAGCTGCCCAGGCTCGCCTTTCATCCTAGTACGATCGAAACATACATAATATTGATTTTGAAACAAAATATTAAGCCTAAATAGGGTAAGAAATGTAGCGACATTCATTTTCACTTTTTATTAAACCAGATGTTACGCTGCTAATTGATACACCTTATTTATGCATAAATAAATTATTCATAGCAACAATATGGATATTCTAAACTGAAGTGGCCTTCTATGCAAATATTTAGAATTCTTAAACCTCAGATTTTCTTTCACGTAATTAGGATTAGCAGATTGAATAAAATCATCCTAATTGACATCACGGTCTGCAGTTATTGTACATTTTACATTTATCTGTTTTGCAACGTCCAAAGTGTCTCTATCAGCTCACGTTTGAGCAGCAGACATCTTGATTAGGGAATGTTTGCTATATTTGATGACAATCAAGATGTTATAATAGACATTGTTCTACAACCGTTGGTTAGTGCTCTCAAAGGAACATGATAACTTTTCGTATTATAGAAGATTTTCAAGTTATAGCACTCAAAGCAGAACTAGTCACATACTGATGACTCATTTATTCTTTGACAAAGATACTATAACTACAAAGCAGGAGGGACCAGTTTCACTGGAAACCTCTTCACACCTTCCACCCCTTCAAGGATAGCACCAGACCAAAGCCTCTTCTACTTCTGGAGTTGCAATGACAAATAGGTGATTTTACTGCTGGTGACGTAGTGCATGTCGTGCCGCACCGCGCGGCGCGAGCCGAGCGTTCGGCGCGAGCCGAGCGTTCGGCACAAGCTGGGCGTTCGGCACAAGCTGGGCGTTCGGCTCGGGCCGCGCATCGCGTTCCAAAGACGCGGCGCGCCCGGAGCCTTTCCTGCACTTTTCGAGGCCCCAGAACTTACATGGGGCCTCGCTCTCTCTCTCTCTCCGCAGTGTTGGGGTCTCCTGACCCCTCTTACCTGTTCTTGCTCCTTCTTCTTTCTTCTTTCTTCTTTTTTCTTTCTTGGGTCTTTTTGTTGCACTTTCCTTTATGTCTTTTCCCCCTTCCCAGGTTACCTTTTTCTTCCCAGCATTCCTCATTCCCTATTCTCTATGGTTTCTACTCCATTCTGTTCTATCTACTTTTCCCTAGCTAAGATGGTGTCCTTTTTCTTCCTGTGGGTCACTTCCTCTTTTTTGGTATTTAAGGGAGGTGTTTTCTTCTTTTCTTTGCGCTGCAACACTCTCTGTTTAGATGGTGTCTTCGCTCCTGATTTCCTTGCCTTTTGGTTCTGGAATTCGCCAATTCTGTGTTATTTGGATTCAGTACTTTTTGATTCCTGTTCTTCTGTTCTTGTTTTCAGGAATCATTCTGTTTGGAGGTTTTTTCCCCTTTTTTTGGAAGGGTTTATTTCCCTCTGGCGCTATTTTCTGAAGGTCACGGTCTGTTCTTGGCGTTTCCATTGCCTACAGCACCGTGGCTACCAGAAAGAGTCGCCCCTTTTTGGGCCAAAGCCGAACACTCAAGATCCACGCCACGAGATCTGCAGATTCCAGGCGCAAGCAGCACGTGAGTCGTGACAGTGCAGGATAGCCACTAGCAGTACTTTTCATGATTCACATCTTCTTAAGTGCTTTCACCTAATGGTGAGTGGGAGTAAAAGGTGAAATCAGTTGACGTGGGTTATCTGAGAGCTTAATACCAACATTGTGTTAAATGCGTTTTCCCTGCTTGAACATGTGGTAACAGCACACCTCACAGACCCATTAACTCTTCTGCTCACTTCTGCACACCTTCAGGCACTGTCAGTGAAGACTGGAAGTTGAGGACTCTTGCTCATTTGCGCATGAAATCCAGCAAACTCCTAAACTGATTGGTGAAATCGTTCTACTTTGTCAAAGTTTCTTCACACACAGAACCACAAAACTGAGCTTTTTCCCAGCCACAGGATGCCACTCCCCTTAAGGGTGTGACATCCTACTGCTTAGAAATGGCGCACTGTAGAGTGTCAAAATGGTGGGAGATGGGCCAGGTGAGAGGGCATAGTGGGTAAGGAGTGTCTGTAATCCGAAACGACGAAAGAATGCAACGGGAAGGAGGTCAGGATGTGCTGAAGGCAGGAGCGCCCTTGAAGAGGCAGTTGCGAAGCAGTGCCTGTCCACCTCATGCTGCCCAGCACAACAGTGTGGTTGCGTAACACTTACTGGAGACATGATGACAGCTAACTTGAAAAACAACTCTGGTCTATTGCTGCCCGCTAGCTTTTTGTTTTGTCACTCTTATTTCCTTGCATTCTATTCAATAGTTTTATTTGCTATCCTGCTCATTTGGTCTTTGTCCCTCCCATGGATCAAAGGTTGTTTACTAACTGTCTGATTGTCTGATTGTCTGCCTTGTATGCTCATATCGGTGTTCGCTTTCTGGGAACTATTTTCTTTTTTTCTTGGAAAACACTCCATGAGAGAGCAAGTGTTTTCCAGCTGTCTCCCTTGAGTGCTTCTCTGCCCATCCCTAGAGCTTCATGTTGCTCCATCACCCTTGTGCTTCTCCCCCACCTATATCTGCATGCTGTCCTCGCTTTGTCTACTGTCCCACCCAGCACTGCATGTTTATCTCTTCCATGCCCTTATCTCATCTCACGATATCTGATCATGCCCTTCTCAACCCCGGATAGTACTTAACATTGTTCTCTTGCCCGTGTCCTGCTCGCACCTCACCCAGTGTTCCACATAGACCTCTCTCGACTGTGTACCGCCCCCCGCCCTTCATGTAGTTTCATCCCATCTGTTCCAGGCCCCCAACCATCATTCCCGCTTTTTTAAATGCGCTTTTGTGCAAACATATTTCTTTAAAAACAACGCTTTTGGTGATATTCTTATTTACCAATCCATTTCAAACTGGTCAATGAAAAAAAAATGCTTGCCTCATTTTGTAGGTTGTTTTTATGTAAGAATCTATCTCAAACTGATAATTAAAAAGGAAAAAATGCCCACCTCAAAAAGAACCAGTGGCTGCATCAGAGTGCTGCTTTTTTTCCTCCTTTTTAGGTCGAGCGCACAAGCGCTTTGACCTGTTGTAAGAATTGTAGGTTTTTACCATGCCCACTGCACGCCCATCACTTTCACTCGTTCCAGGGCTTGCCTTTCAAAAATCCTTTGTTGTCAATGGCAAATACTTTGGCCCGTTTTTATACTCCGTTTGCGCCGAATTTGCGTCGTTTTTTTCGACGCAAATTCGGCGCAAAACTAACGCCATATTTAGACTTTGGCGTTAGACGCGTCTAGCGCCAAAGTATGAAGAAAGAGCGTCATTTTTTTGCGTGAACGCCTTCCTTGCGTTAATGAGATGCAAGGAAGGCGTTCCCGTCTAAAAAAATGACGGCGACGCAAATGCGTCGTATTTATACTCCCGGGCAAAAATCACGCCCGGGAGGTGGCGGGTCAAAAAAAACCGAATTTGCGCCTGAATTTAACGCCTGGGTCAGGGTAGGCGTTAAGGGACCTGTGGGCTCAGAATGAGCCCACAGGTGCCCTCCCCTGCCCCCAGGGACATCCCCTGCCACCCCTGCCCACCCCAGGAGGACACCCAAGGATGGAGGGACCCATCCCAGTGAAGTACAGGTAAGTTCAGGTAAGTATAATTTTTTTTATTTTTTTATTTTTTTTGTGGCATAGGGGGGCCTTATTTGTGCCCCCCTACATGCCACTATGCCCAATGACCATGCCCAGGGGACAGAAGTCCCCTGGGCATGGCCATTGGGCAAGGGGGCATGACTCCTGTCTTTACTAAGACAGGAGTCATGAAATGGCGTCTGGGCGTCGAAAAAATGGCGCAAATCGGGTTAAGACGATTTTTTAGCGTCAACCTGACTTGCGCCATTTTAAGACGCCCTAACGTCATTTTTTCCCAACGCCGGCGCTGCCTGGTCTACGTGGTTTTTTTCCACGCACACCAGGCAGCGCCGGTCTGATTGCGCCGTCTAACGCCATTCCATAAATACGGCGCCCGCATGGCGCTTCAGAATGGCGTTAGACGGCGCAAACTTTTTTGACGCTAAACTGCGTTAGCGCAGTTTAGCGTCAAAAAGTATAAATATGGGCCTTTATGTTTTCCCCTCCTTGGGGCGGTTTTGTTACCTTCTTGCAGAATGCCACTGTTAGATGGATAATTGCACGATTGCCGATACGTTTGACTGCAAGCAAACTTATTTTTCTTTTTGTGTCTCTCGTTCGGGCTCATGCTCATGGAGGCCACGGCGCTTTGAATTGGCTCACTTATGTCAACTGTTAGGAATTGACAACGCTAATAGCTCTAACTCAAGCAAATGCGAGACACATTGCACTGCAAATGCTAGTTTCAGTTTGAGTTTTTTCACAAAGTGATATAAATCAATCCTACTGTGGGTATAATTAAATCCATTCGTAGGGCGAAACGACCATTCTGAAGAAAAAACTTCTAATTCTGATTAACTACCATCTTTTTATCCATCATTTTGATCCAATTTTGCCTCTTGTTTGAATTCCCACTGGGCTGCTGATGTAACGTCTTCCTGATTCTCATGCCCTAGTATAAGGATAACTTGTCCCCCCACCATGCACAGTTTTTTTGTCAAAGATTTTACTGCAAATATTACATTGATGTTACCAATCATGTTATCAAAAAAGTCATGAGTGCTGTAATTTGTGGGGTAATTAGCAGTGCATGGTGAGGGTGCGAGTTACAGTTAGCTTAGGGAAAGAGTTATAATTACTTGAGATAACTATAACTATAACATGTGAATTTCTATGGCTGTGTATGTTCAAAATATCCCTGTACCCTTTGGTTTTTTATGTGAATTTTATTTTCTTAAAATTCTATTTCCTAACTGTACAGTCCCTTAAACCTTTGGTTTTTCAGTGAATTTCTATAATTTGTTTAATGTGAAATAATCCCTACTACTATACGTTAATCCAACCTTCAACTGTGCATTCAACTGTGCATGTCCTTCAACTGTGCATGGCGAGGGTTAGTAGCTGTTACCAGATCCCGCGGCCATACCCCCTAACCACCTAACCCTACACTGTGCACGGCCTTTGGCTGTGCATGGCAGCAGTTGGCCATGGCCTGTCTCTATGGCAGTGAGAATAGGTGTGACAGGTTGTATCTGGGTGTGAGAGTGGCTGTGAGAGTTTCTCTGTGTGAGAGTGGGTGCATCTGTGTCTGTGTGGTCTGTGAGTGGATGTGTGAAATGGAGTGGGCCCGTAAGTGTGTTTTTGAGTGTCTAAGTCGGTCTGTGAATGGGTGAGTGAGGATCTGAGTGGGTCTGTGAGTGGGTTGACAAGAGTCTGAGTGGGTCTGTGAGTGAGTGCGTGAGTGTTTTAGTGGGTCTACGAGGGGGTGCGTAAGGGTATGAGTGGGTCTGTGAGTGGGTCCGTAAGGGTCTGACTGGGTGTGTGAATGGGAGAAAGAGATTGAAAGAGAGAAATTAAGAGAGAGCGAGGGAGAGAAATAGATGATTTTTTAGGCTTTGATAAATGACATGCTTAGAATGAGATATTTCTGGAGCAATTAAAAAGA
Organism: Pleurodeles waltl; assembly: GCF_031143425.1. Lineage (NCBI taxonomy): Eukaryota > Metazoa > Chordata > Amphibia > Caudata > Salamandridae > Pleurodeles > Pleurodeles waltl. Next base: position 282,390,523 of record NC_090436.1, read on the forward strand.
AAAATGTATTTGTCACTTCAAAAGAGTGAGATCACCTTTCAGTATGAACCTTAAACTTTTGAAGTTTAAAAGAAATTAGAAAAGGAAAATGACATCTGATACACTGGAGTACAACCCTCAATTTTCAGTGTGTGGGTCTGTGACGTTAATCTTAGGTCATAGGTGACTGCTTATTGTGATGCTTCTAGACATACCTATGACAGTCATCCCACACATGTGATTGGAAAGAAACGTGAATGTTCCATCACTAGGAAGGTTTACACTAGTAATAAATATAATCTTTATTTGAAGCTCAGATTTGAAATGTGGAGTGCTGATTCAAAGAATCACATAAGAATTTGAGATATCACATGTGACTCATCACCACCTTTTCAAAGAGAGTGCATTTAAGCGAAGTCTCTCCTGACCAGGAGGAACGCTAATCATATATTTCTGACTCACGCCCATGATCAGAGGGGGATACCATGATGCACCCGGAGAACTTTTCAACCTAATGACAACTGATCAATTACATTTGTTTTACTAAGGAGTGCAGACGTCTAGTTCTTTGATTTACTTATTTAGCTATTTGCTGCCTACTGTCTGTCTCTGCTAATGTGTCTGGAGTGGGGTGTCAGCTGGTATTTGGGTATTCTACATAGACAGCCACACACAATGGGACTTAAGGTGTGGCCTGATGAGCCTTGAAGGGTCATCCTGGGCAGGACTGGAGAGAGGAGCTGGGCACAGCCTCAATTATACCTGAATAGGCTGTGTCCTGTCCTCACAAAAAGGGCTGCATATCCCACTGTAATAAGTCTGAAACCAGGGCAGGAAGGGCAGGGACTCTGTGAACGTCAAAGGCATGTCTTTGACTTCTCCCCCACTTCAAAGGCCCAATTAGGTTTAAGTACTGGACCTGTGACACCACCACTTCAGTACACTTCTTGAGATGTGGATAGTCTGCCAGGAAGAAGGACTGCACTGCTGCTGATGGCCTGCCACTCTGATGAACTGCTGTTTTGCTGGATTCCTGCTTTTCTGTGCTGACCAAACCCATCGGCCAGGTCGGCAAGAAGCATCTTTGTTTCAAACCCACTCAACGTTCCGCAACCACTATTTAAGGTACTGTGGTTCAGTTGGCCTAACTGGGTCCCTGTAGATGGCCTGCACTCTATCATGATCAACATGAACTGTTGACTGTGTTCCAATCTGGCGCAACCATATATACCCAGTTGAAGATTCTTGCTTCTAATCGCTGTTTAACAGTTTATTCTTTAAAAATTCATAACTTAAGTTGTGCTTATAGTATTTTTGTCTTTTTGGTTTTGTTTTATTCATGAAATCAAGTTCTAATTTTCTAACCTGGTTTGGGAACCTTTTTGGGGTGCCCTCACTGTTTTACTGTTTGAAGTGATGCACAAATACTGCCCACATTGCATCAAATTAAGCCTCACTGCTCTGTGCCAAGCTACCAGAGGGTGAGCACAGGTAAACTTGGGGGTTTGCTTGTTCCTTACCCTGACAAGAATTGTGGTTGCTGCTTGACAAGGGCTCACACCCCAGTCGATCAAGAACCCAGTTTCTCACAGTGCCACTCACAGTCATCTGGTTGTGCTAGACCGGGGAAAAGCTACAAGTTCAAGCAACCGAGATGGAGCCCAGACCAGATGCAGGGATAATGTTAGTCTTGCTGAAAAAGTTACCTTCTCAAAGTCCAGTGCGAAGAGATCAGTCCGCCGAAGAGGAGGTTGTGAGGAGAAGGCAGACACCATAGATACTCATTGCTGCAACGCAAAAAGAAGTGCCGGGCATCACAGATGGTCATCACTGTAGCCCTAAGATCATTGCTGGTGCTTTGCGTTGGCAATCACCGCAGTCTGTCGATGCTGTAGTGGAGGAAACAATACACACATACGGAGAAAGAGGAAGAAGAGCCAGCTATCACTTCCTCCCCTTCCAAAATTAACACTCACATATAAGTATAAGGAGTCTTAGAAAACCGAGGTTCCGGATACAGCTGTGTATGTTGGAGTGTCCTTGGACATTTTCTAAACCAACTTTCACTCATAATTTGTGGCATGCTTCTTCATTGGCCTCTCTACATCTCGACAAATGTCAGGTCTGGATGACTCTACCACTATCTTTGATCCTCTTACAGAATATTGACAACTTCAATATTTGTTGGTTGACCTCATCCAGGCATGACATTTGTCGAGATGTAGATTATGAAGCATGCCAAAAATTGTGGGCAAGTGCTGTTTTAGTAAGCGGCCAAGGTAAATCCAATGTAAACTAGTTTTAACCAGAATTTCAGTTTTTTTAAGCCCAGCTATACTAAAATATGTGTGTTACTTTGGAGAAAAGCCAGTACTTGCTCTGCCTCTGAAGAATCTTTGATTCTTAAGGAAGGACCCCTTAACACTACCAAAGGATGCTGCAGCAGCACTGCCAACTCAGCTCAAACGCCTTCAGACAGGTTATACTGCCTTATCTGATTTTCTGTTCTAGATCTATAAATTGAAGATGGGTTGATATGGATATAGATAAATGGATATAGATAGATAGATAGATAGATAGATAGATAGATAGATAGATAGATAGATAGATAGATAGATAGATAGATAGATAGATGAATGACTGTAAATTCTGTTTAGAGAGATCTTTTCTCTCCCTTTCTCTCTTGCTCTCCCCCTGTTTTGTGTCTGTATCTCCTCCGTCTCTCCTTCTCTTTCTCTCCCTATCTTTCCCTGTCTCTTATGGTCTTTGTCTATATGTCAATCTATTCTGCCTCTCCCTAACTCTTTCTCCACTTATTTCCCTATCCTTATCTTTGTGTTTCTTTCTTCCTCAACGGTTTTCCTGTGCATCACTGTCTTTTTCTCAGTCTGTTTCTTCCTGTCTTTCTGCCTTGATCCAGCTCCCTCTCTTTCTCTATCTGTTCTTTCTTCTCTCTCCCACTCTTTCTATCTTTCTCTGTCTCTTTCTCTATTTTTCTTTCCCTTTCTTCCCCTGCATTTGGTTGTAACAGTTCAAAGGTTATTGGATGAGGCTCCTAGCATATATGTACATTGTTACCTGATCTTGAAACAAATCCCATTTACAACTATTTTAGCATCCTGCTCTGATTTCATATGACTTGGTCTAAACTGAGGTGGCATGGTGTGCTAAATAATGATGAACATGGATGTGGTCCGAATAATCACCAGTGGCTGACATTATTTCAATCATTCCATCCACCACTGTTATGTATACTTTAGTGTGGTGTCCTATGTGGTACCGGTATGCCCAGACGTAGGTTCAGAGCGCACTCTGGCCAATATTTATACTTTGTTTGCGCCAACGTATCATCAATTTTTTAATGGTAATTCAGCGCAAGCCTAACTCAATATTTATACTTTGGCGCTAGACACGTCTAGCGCCAAAGTTATGGAGTTTACATAATTTTCTGGACGTGAAAACCTACCCTGCGTCAATGAGATGCAAGGTAGGCTTTCCTGTCCAGAAAATGATGATATGGCCTTGTTGCCATATTTATCCCCTTGTGCTAAAATCTAGCACAGTGGGGTAGGGACCTTAAATAATGGCACTAAGCTTGCTTAGTGCCATTCTTTAACACCTGAGTCAGGGCAAGCGTTAAGGGACCTGTGGGACTATTTCCATGGTCAGAGACCATGAAAAAAGCCCACAGGGGCCCTTCCCTGACACCAGAGACACCCCCACCCACACCAGAGGGGCACCACAGAATGGGGGTCCCATCCCAGGTAAGTCCCGGTAAGTCAATTTTTATTTTTATTTTCACCCACTCGGGGACCCTGACTTGGGGCCCCCTGCATGGCGCTAGCCCAAATGGCCATGCCCAGGGAACATTTGTCCCCTGGGCATGGCCATTGGAGTGGTGGACATGGCTCCTGTCTTTACCAAGACAGGAGCCATGTCCATGGGGGTTGTGTGTCAGGAAATGGTGTTACACTGCTTAGAGGCATACTTTTGCCTCTAAACAGTGTAGCGCCATTATTTGGCGCACAAGCTCCGGTTTTCCCTACACCATCCCACCCGGTTAGCGTCCTTTACAAGGATGCTAACAGGGCATTAGCGCCGGCTAGTGGCATTCCATAAATATAGAGGACGGCCGGCATCCAGGAATTGCGCTATGCTTTTACACGCAAAACTGAGCTAATGCAGGTTTGTGTGTAAAAGTATACATTTTGGCCTCTGTCTCTGGAACAAATCTATACCTGGCTGATGAGATGTAACTAGGGTGACACCAGTCCTTGGTTACTAGTGTTCTGGTTCAAGGAGAATCTGGCCTGGCATCTTATACTGTACTGTTCGCAAATGAGCATGGCCAGACTGATTTGCACGTGGTCTTAACCGAGGTAGCATGGTGTGCAAATGAACTCGGATGCAGTCTGAGTAATTACCAGTGGCTGAGATTAATTCAAGCATTCTATCATTTTTTTGTATACTCTATTGCTCTGATTACAACACAAAAGTTTGGCAACAAGGATGTGGGTATTGATTTCCTTATGCCCAGTTGATTTCCATCCCCGCATTTGTTGAAGTTACTGTAATATAGCACTCACTGTGATACTGCGGTGTGCCTCCAGAGCTGAGCATGCAGTGCATGATTTCTCCTCTGGAAGGATCTTTCCTGATTGCTAGGAGACTTTTCTACTGTACTCCAGGAGTTCATGAGGCCCACTAGGGTAGCCTTACTCAACAAGCCTTTTGTGATGCAGTTGTATCCTGAGACTTCAAGTCCTATCTTCAATTTTGCTGAGCCCATGTAGGTTGGTGGAGGAACTGAGTGGAACTAAGGCATGTTCTGGGACCCTTTCCTTCATAATCATGCCTGAGAAAATCTCAGGTCTCCAACAGTCCAAGCTTCTTTTTGCGGTGGACACCATTTTGTCTTCCCATTCACATGCACTAATTATTGTGTTCCACTGCAGACCACATCTGTGAAGTAGATGACAGTTTTGTGGAACCACATGTTTCCTTATTCATTGTTGCATCATGTCTTCACGATGACTGACAATTTTGATCAATACTGTGTTTCCAATTGCTTTAACTGTTGTGGCCATTTTATTATATTCTTCCTCATTCAAGCTCACATTCTGTGCAAATGTCTTCATAATCACAGACATCCAATGTTCTTACTAAATGAGGGTGACCCATCCCTTTTTCTTTATTTGCAAATAACATCATACAAGAAATGACATTGATTAACCTCAGTATAATGCAACATCTTCAGGAAGCTCACTGGTTCATAAAGATGTCCAATAAACAGCAGGCAGCAGTCACAGTGCCAACTCCAACCCACCAACTCAGCCTATGCATCCCCCCTTTCTGTCCAGATGTACAGCCTCCCGGCTTCTGAACATCCCTTCCATCAATCCCCCTGCTCCCTCAATTCCAACTTTAGATCTCATACTTTATCAAACTTCTGTGGACGTCCCCACACTTGATACACTGACCAATCCACTAGCATAAACCCATCAATATTCTGTACCCATCTGGTGAGCTTTGCAGCCTCTCTGTGCCCCAGCCTGAACAATATCCCTCTTGGCTACTGTCAATACAATATTAAAAAACAGAAGGGAGAATCACAGATGTGTCTGTTCCCCCCAAATGCCCAGGCAAAACAGTTGTGCCAATAAATCAACTGGAGCTCCTATTATTTATTTCATATGCCCCTGGATACTCCTCCAGTAAACTCCCAGCCTCAGGCAATCCCATAAGGTATGCACAAGGGTCCCTCTCTGTCCACAGCCCCTCAGGCATCTGTCAGTAGTAAGTCTGCCCATGGCATAAAGTCTTGTCACTGTGTAGTATGCCCTGTGTAAGATCTTAAGCTGGATAAGGTGAAACCCAGCCAGGATTGCCACTTCTCTCAGGCCCATTCCTCATCCTCCATAATGCCCAAGTCGCACTCCGGTCTGTTCTTCAACCTTCCAAATGCTTCATTCAGTTCCTGACTAAAGTGGTATAGATGATGAACACCGCGTGGTGGTGAAGTGGGGCCCCCACCAGCCTATACTCTAGAGGAGTTTCTTCCTCTAGTGTCTCAAAGTGCCCAATGCTCCTGGTAAGGGCAAGCCTAATCTGCAGGTATCTAAATATTTGGGACTGTGTCATATCAGATTGCTCTGGCAGGTACTCAAAGGAGACCATCCCTGACTCCACTCATAAGCCACCAACTTAGGAGATTCCAATCAGATCCAACTGACAGAAAACCACCAGCTGCTTTAGATCCACCAGTGCATCTGCATCCCATAGTGGCGTTTCCATGGCAATTTTCCCCCTCCCAGCCAGGCACCTTGGTCGCCTTCTTCCATATTTGGACCACCACTGCCATGGATGTCAAACCCACCAGTCTCTCCATGTAACCGTACAATGCCCACAGATAGCCGGGTTGAGATAACGTCCTTTTGTCTGCCATAAAGGCTTGATTATGCTGGTCCACAAATGCCCATTTATTTAGCATGACTGGCTGCACTGCCCAGTAGTATAGTTTTTGATTGGGCAAAACAATGATGCTCTCTCATGAGGGTATCCAGCAGTATCCTAGGGCAGCCCCCACCCCATATCAATGACCTTGTAATCACTTGTACCACCCGAAAAAAAACCTTCAGGGAAAACTCATGGAGAATTCTGTAGCACATTGAGGAATTTCGATAAATAAATTGTTTTGTACAGTGCTGCTCTACCTATCAGGGACAGTGGCAGCTTCCTCCATCTGTCCACATCCATTTGTAATTGCCAAGTATGCCCTCTAGATTCCAAGCATAAAAGTCAAAAGGGTCATTAGTGATAAAGCTGCCTAGGTATGAAAAATGCCATTTGGCTTGGTGTAAACCTGTATTGGTTCCTGTGAATCACTTTGTCATACGCCTCGTACAGATGGGTGGCAAGGACCCACACCAGCAATTTCGCCTCTGTATTTAAAAGAGAATATTGTTAACCCGCACCCTGGCCAACAGCGCTGTGTAAAGCAGGGAAATCCAGGACAGAAATATCTTCCAGAAGTCCATCTTTTCCGGCACTGCTGTGAGGTATAGCCATTCAAGCCAATCAATTGCCTTTTTGGTATCAAAGGTTAAGATCACCATCAGCTCCCCAATAGAGGTTGCTTTGCCGAGAATGTCATACAGGTGTCTCAGGTTGTGTCGCTCGGCACTAAGCGACATAAAGATGGATTGGTTCCTGTGAGTCAGTTTGTCATACACCTCGTGGCAAGGACCCACACCTGCAATTTTGCCTCTGTATTTAAAAGAGAAATCAGCCTACATGGGGCAACATTTTTGGGTTTCTTTCCGGCCTTCTAAATTAGGGCAATGTGGGCCATACGAATGTCTGGGAGTAGGGCCCTTCAAACAACACTACCTTACACATTCTAAGAAGTGATTCCCTCATCTGTCTCCCCAGGCATTTAAAATATTCTGCCGGAAGTCCACTTGGGCCTGAAATTCCCCCCCCCTTGAGGTGTCCTATAGAATCTGTGAGTTCTGTCACCTCGAGCACCTTATCAAGCATACCCCTGTCCTCCAGTGGCAGGGCCGAGGTAGAATGATCACCTACAAGACTCAGCAGTCCCTCCAGCGGGCATTGTTGTGGAGGAGAATATAGGGCCTCCTCTTCCTCAATCCTCCTGTACTTTTCCTGCAGGATTGCAAAGCAATTCATCAGTACTATAGTCAGAGTTGCAAGGTATTCCTCCTCTGGGAGCAGCAAGCATTGCTTCACATTCCTCAGTTTTTCTGTTGCCTTTGAAATCTGTGAGATCCTAGAGATCAGGTACCCCCTCACCACTGGTTTACACGCCTTCCACAGTGTTCCCTGTTGTCAGCAAAGTAATTCTTTGTAGCCGTCTCTCCCCTCTCTGTCATGTGCCAGTCCCTTAGATACCAAGAGTTCAAGGGCCACAGAGGATGGCTGACCCTGATCTGGGTTGTGAGTTGGGTGTAAAACAGTGCATGATCAGACACCCACCCCCCCCCCCCACCAAGAATACTGTATCCCGATGTCTGTATGTCTGAATCTGGGAAACAAGGAAGTAGTTCAACCATCAACCCGTCCGGAAGGTATAAGATATTACGATCCCCATGGGTCATTATGGGATCGTAATACGGCAGACAAGATATCTGTTGCATTTGCGATAGAGTAGCCCCCGCCACCAATCTCTAAATCAGGCCCATAGTCTTTGATCATCCCTCTCCACTGTGTCTGCAGGAGTTGGTCTAGGTCATCATTCATAGTCAGATCGATCCCCCCCCAAATCAGCAACAATGTGGTTGGGGCCTCAAAGATCCAGTTTTCCATCTGCTTCAGAGCTCAGGATTGCCACCCCAGGGAAACATTCTAGGAAACCAGCAGAATCGTCTCCCCATCCATTTCCCCAGAATTGCTGCATAGCAGCCCTCTGAGTCAGTCCATAGCTGTGTCACCATCAGGGGGAGAGACCTACACCCCTGCTGTCAGGTGTGAATCCAGAGTGGGAAACAGTCTTGTATGGGCCCTGACCCAGGAAAGCACAGTTGTTACCCTTCAGATGTGTTTCTTGTAGGAGCAGAACCAGGTTATGCCTATACATGAATCTACACACCATACCTCGTTTGACCTTGCTCACATTTCAGGACAGAAAGGATAAGCCAAGGGTTCCAGTCTTATTCATTGGTTTATATGGCCTATCTGTCATGTCTGTCATTCCATTACTGCCTGCACCCATCTCAGCTGTCTATTATCCCGTGGATAACAATGCAAACCCCTAGGCTCACAATTCTCCCCACCCAACTACCTCATGCAATGGGTTCGAAACTACCCACCCCCAATGCTTGAGGTGTCTTTCTCCCCTTCCCCATGAACTACAATGCAAAGAGCAATAACACAGTGCACTACTCCACCCCTCCTGTGTGTTAGTGTGCTGGGTCTGTGTGTCACCTTCTACCTCTGATAAACTCACCTGCTTGTCTCTCATCTAGGCAGGAGTCTTAAGGGCCTGTCTCCAGGTCACTGGCATAGGATGCTCCATCCTCTGACTGCTTCTGCCAGTCCTTAATGTCCAATGCCAGGGATTGGGGGGCCTCAGATAATCATGGTCAGGTGTCTCCATTCCACCCTTTCTCCTGACCACTAGTCTCCAGCCCTCCAACCAATCCCACACTTTGTAGCATGAAAAAAACAGGATTTCCCTTCTACCAGGACTTTCAGCTTTGTGGGGAAGAGCTTAAAATAATGTAGATCAAACATCCGCAACTCTGGCTTAGCCTTGTCAAAAGTTCTGCCCTGCGCCTCTACCTTCTAGGCAAAATCTGGACAAAATATGACCATGGTGTTCTCAACCTGGAGGGCCCATTCAGTCTGGAAGCATTCAGGATTGCCTCTTGGTCCCTATAGTTCAAAAGTCTCATAATGATTGCTTGATGTTTTGCCCTGGCCAAGGCGGTACACCTGTGACCCAGTGGGCCCTCTCTATGGTAAATTGAGCCAACAGCTGCTGTGGTTAGAGAAAGGGCCAGAGCAAATGTTTAACTAAGACTTCCATGTTCCTGCCCTTCATCTTCTGTTCCAATGTTGATTTGATGTTCCACTCAGCCAACAATAAGTCTCTTAGGAAGGTCTCAGGATGATCTTCTGCCGCCACCCTCAGGGAGTCTCTCCGTGTTTGGTAATCTCCTATTGCAGAGGCACAGAACGCATATTTCTCAAGTTTGTGCAAAGGTGGCAACTTCTAACCTTCGTCACACACCATTATGTTACCTGCGTACTACACACTTTGACACAGAACCGGGGCAAACCAGTACTCTCCAGTCCTCACTTTTGGCAACTCCAGGCTGTCCCCTCTTCAAAACACTCATTGGGGGGAGAATAAAAAACATTATACAGGCCCTCAGCCAAAGCAGCGTGATGCTGTGCAGCAGGGTGGGATCAGGCTCTCTCTTCCAGGGCTCAGGAAGCCACGCCCCATGGGAGGATGTTTCCTCTTTTGCCATGTTGGCCCAAGTGCGGTTCCCATGATCAGCATGCCAATCTCTGCTCTCAGGGATCCACTCTGCAATCTCTTCATCTTCCAGGCCCCAGGGCTGCAGCCCCGCTTAACCAGCTACCTCAGGTCCTAACCTGCAGACCCGCTCTCCTCTCATCTGCTCCAGCTGGTGGCTAGGTTACAAGGGACAAGCTGTCTGCACACTGGCCCTTAAACCAGCATGGTCACGGGCAGTTCGCTGACCCCACTGCACTCCTCAGCCCATCGCTACTGCATAGAATTTATGGGCATCCTTATGAGCACCAGGATCAATGTCCAGTGAGGCACCCAGCGATATATCTCTCCGCAGCCTTCGACACAGGTCCAACTAGCTCACATGTCCGGGCTCAATCCACTGCAAACATCAGTGTCTGGGCCTCCTTGGCATGGCAAACCACACCCCTGGCACCTGGAAATGTCTACTTGGCCCTCAACTTCCTTCCCCATCTCAAGATCATGCCAGATTAGGGAGGATTCACCATCTACAGCGGGAGCTCAAGACTAGAGTGCCATGTTACATCAGCACTTGGCCACGCCCATCCTTCTTCACTATTGAGGATCTGAAGAGCAGAACATTTTTATAATTTTCACTAACGTTGAACCACTGGAAGGGGAAGATGAGTGTGATGACTATGAGGAAGCACTGTTACCTTGGGAAGGGTATTTTAAACACACCACAAGCATTAGACTTAAAAGATATGATTTTTACATGTGAATGCAGAGAGAGAGAATCCTCTGATGAATTCTTGACGGCACTGAGAGTCTTTTAGTTTCTTCTGACTTTGGTCCTACCATTAATGAAATGTTGCTTGAATAACTTATGGTTAGCACTAATAATAAAAGGGTGCAGGAAAAACTATGGGCCAAGGAAAATCCTCATCTAGAAGTAATAAAGTCAGCTAAATCCACATAACAATGCTTGACATGGAAGCTGCAGAAGACAAAAATGAAAAGAAAAATGGTGTGGTATTTAATAAACGGGATAACTATGACAATTGGAAGAAATTTTTTATTGTTGTGGCAGCACATTCCACCTAGGCTCATATAAGGTTTGTCCTGCCATAAGCAGAAGATGCAATACATGCAGTAGGACAAGGCACTTGGTTAAGGTTTTTAAGAAGAATAAAGTGTGCTCCGTCTAGAGTAGCTCAGGTTTCAGAGAAATCCAGTGCCACTAGTAAGTTAGATGATGAAGTACAATCGATGCCCAGCACCATCAGACTTGTGATTGAAGACAAAAAATTAGTGAAAGAGAATCCAATCTAGGCAAGCTCCTTATGTGCAGCTGTTAAAACTATTAGGAAAGGAATTACTAATCATGGCTGACTGCAGGTGTCTATATACTATTAACACCAAGGAAAGATTTGAGTTCTTATTTTCTCAAATAAAGTTAAAACTGGAAGAGCCTGATGTGAAAGCTGTTTTCTTTGAAGGAAAGCTTATTGACTTCTTGGGTTACTTTTCCACTATGTTCCACTTCTTGTACACTTTAAGGACGGGCATTACAAGATGAAAATGTCACCTACAAGGGTTTTAGCTACTGATATTCAAACATATCAGGAACAGATATATAAACTATATCTCCAGGTGTTCAACAAATAATTGTTTCAATTAAAGGATTTTGTTCATGAGATTAAACTCAGAGATATTGGAGTACAAGTCAGGTGAAGTTTGAGAGATGTGACAATTTGTAGCTGTATGGAACTACATGATTTAGAGACTCTCAAACAATAAGGCATAATTGAGGAGGTGGAATCTCCGATTCTGTTAGCTAAGACAGGTAATGTAGGATTTCGACTAAGTGTTGAGTTAATTGCACTTAATGCTAACATAATTACTGTCAAATATCCATTACCAAAAATCAATTAAATTATATCTGTGTTGTAAGGTGCTACAGTCTTTTACACCCTTGACCTCTGACAGGCATACCACTAGATAGAATTAACAAAGAAATCCAGAGTTTTGACCCCCTTTATTTGGTTTTCTATAACTATATGTTCTGGCACCCGTTTCATCTGTAATCCAGTGCACCATGTTGCATGTGTTTAAAGACCTGAATGACACAGTAAAGTGCTTCCAGGATGGCAATTTTCATTTGTACTGTCGTAGTTTGGACTCTTGCTCTGAGCAAGACTGCTGGTTTAAGGATAACAGTACTTTTGTTTGTAGGCGACTGAGTCTTTCCTACAACAAGTCGCAACTGTTGTCCCAACCTTACAGGCTCACTAGCAGTACCTCACCAGAAACACAATAGTAAAAGGTGATTTATGGCAGTCGCTTACGCATGGACTCAAAGTAAGATATCTCAGGGTATGTCGTGGTTAAACGGATATTACCCTTTTCTCACAGATTTATTATGTCTCATACAAACACAGGCAATGACGCAGATGCAGTAAAGTTATAATAGCTTTTTATTTAACATAACTGCAATTTGCGATAAGTTGCATGGACTGCAATGATTAGGATAATGAATATAGCAAGTAACAGTATTGTGAAGAAGAGAGTCATTGTTATGAAGACCTCCACCATTTTGCAATATATAAAAAAGATATATAAGAAAGAATATGCCCTATTACTTTAATGTGAATAGGCCTAACCTCCTAACTAAAGGAGAGCTGGGTTTGCTAAACCTAATCTGCCAAAGCCATGTCCAAGAGAGGAGCCCCTAACCCTCGTTACCTTGGAATGAGGTCTCTATCTCAGACTCCGTAGGGATACGAAGACTGGGTCAGCGTCAAGACGACTGCAGCATCGGTATCAGCGATGGTGGTGATGCCCTCTGGTCGGAATCCCTCTGATTATCTGTCTAAAGTGTGATGTATTTATACAGATCTACAAGGTCCCCTGACGTAAGTTTATTCCTAAACAATAGATAACAGGCATGCTTGGGACGGCAATTAATATCAACAATCCCTCGAAAGAGAGGGAAAATCCCTAAGTGTGACCACCTACTGTTTGTTTGTCTTTGGTGCTTGATCTTGACGCCTTGGCGCGGTGACACTGATAATGAAACTCATAACAAGTGGCCTAACTATAAACAAGGCAGCCATCTTAGAAGAAATAAATAATTAAATGGGCTAAGACAGAGCAAGCTTAGTAGGTTAAAAGTCACTAGGTGACGGGGGCACGAGTCTACAAGCCAACGGCTAAGCTAACTCCTGCTATCCCATTAAAACAAACTAGGATTCACTACACCCTCCCCATTGTCGTAACAGGTATGATGAAGGTACAGGAACCCAAAAAGCTAAAAAATTGCTCCTGAACTAAAAAGCTAAATGTTAAAACAAGGCAAAAAAAAGCATTCGCATGTGTTAAAAAATATGTTAAAAACAAATCCGTCTAAAAATACATACAGAGAAGTTAATATCAACTATGATAAGTACAGTGTGCAACAGCAAATGTCTATTAAATTGCATAATTTGGAATCGGGAATGGCAAGTCAATTCATCAAATTATGTGTTACACGCATGATCTTGAAGAATGTCATCGAAGTCACCAGTCAAGGACCTAAAAAATGAGTCAACATCGTCCGAAGTTAAGTCTAGTGCTGGGCGGACAAACGGATCCACAGAGCAGAAGTGAGCCGCATTTCCTGGTGCATCGATACTTGCTGCAGTGTCCTCATCCATGGTAGATCTCATAACGGAAGGCTCATAGGTGGCCTCGCGAAGCAACTTCAGTCTCAAGGGGCATGACCGTGTATGAACCCTCATCGGGGACATTAGCAGTTCGTGGTCCACAGGAGATGCTGGTGCAACAGCAAGACAGACCAGAGGCAGATGTTCAAAGAGACACCATATGCAGCGGAAGACTGGTTGTACACACCAGAGAAGTGGCCGAAATGTCAACGACCAGTCAAGCTCCAGTTCCACCAGCAAAGGTGCACCGAAGATCCGAACCATGCGCTCACGGCACAGTGGAGTTGGCGGGAGCGGCTCCATTGCTCTGCGTTGCTGGAAAGAAACAACCACCGCAAATCAGAAGAAATGGAATAGTAGTCCGCCTATTAAAGCCAAAATAATTGGAAAGCCACCAAACACACTTGAAAAGAGAGAATGGATGGCTGATGGGATGACTCCGAAAACAGTCTGGAAGATGGACACGAAACCAGACCCGACAGCCTTAAAGAAATGAACAATCCCAGTGGTGCTTGAAGCATTGAATATTCTGGATACCAGCTCTCCAAAGTGTTTGGAGAAATCAGTATTTAAAAGGGATTGTATCTCGGCTGATGATCTCACAATCTGGAGAGCATACATCTCTTTTGCGGATGTCAAGGCGACCTGTTTCTGAAACAATAGCGCCTTTAGCCTACTCAACTTGTCATAGTTCACATTAATAGTATCTATGTGGGGCCACATGTCAGATACTTTTATCTCTCGTGTGGGGGGAAACAAAACATGTCCACAACACGTAACGACCTTCGTGACTGAGATTGCGTAGGCAATTCCAGGTCGCATGCCGCAACAGCTTTGATCGTTCAGTACCACATAACTGCCATTGGAAAGTACATGAAATACTGGACGAATCAAGGGGACCGGAGTACCCTTCAGAAAACAGGCCAAATTCGCAACCCCCGCATTGCAAAGACCGTGAAGAGACACCTGTTTGCATATCATAGAATGACGAACAGCAGTCTCACATTCTCTTCCGCTAAGAAAGCCCTCCTGTTCACCATTCAGACATCTATAGTCAAAGGGAAACTCCCACTCTTCCCTAATAAAGCTAACTCCTAGCTGCTCACATCGTCCCACTGCAAGATGTTTCAGGCAGCTCGAGAAACGAAAGGTCGAAATCGGTAAATTAATAATGCTGTGCAAGAGCCAAATAGTTGAAGGACTCTCTGCTACAGTGAAGGGTAACTTATCTAATTTCTCTACTTGAAGCAGGGTGAAACTAGCCTCCCTTTTAGCCATTGTCTCTTGTTCCCTGGAAAAAGTAAAAGCAGTGAATAATTCACTCCCATAAATGTACCTCCATGAATGTGGCCACTTTTCAGTGTTTGTAATGTCCAACTCAGCTGCATGATGGAATGTAGCTGTGTTTGCCCATGATATAACCGGGACATGTCTGTCTGAGTGATATCAATAGCAGACAACACTTTATTTGATAGTGAATAAATCCTGTTGGACAGCGTGTTCATGCCATTGTCGACAACAGCTAATCTTTTTTCCAAATTTTCCTTATCTAGTTGCCTTAAACGTGCAGTAGCCTCAATCTGGGAAAGTTTCCAAATTTCATTTTACATAGCATATAAAAAACGTTTTGAGTGCTGTTTTCTAGGACCTAACAGGAAATCCTGTAAGTCTATACTGTCAGAAAGAGTGTTGAGGTGTTTCTTAACCGCTGTTAACATGTTTGTCTGCACCCATTGCTGGCACAGCTTACCCACACTGTATGTTGTAATTATACCCATTTGTTGACCTGACAGAAAGCGAGGGTCAGGCCTGTTAAAAGAAAAAAACCCTGAAGAGTTCAAGAAACGCTTTTGACACTCATCAGTGTCGGTGGGCTATACCAACCACCCGCCGGGATGGGAAAGTGAAGAATTATAGGTACCAGCCTTAACCATTGCATCTAGCCTGTCTTCTGAGACATTAAGAAAGTGTTGCCAATCTCTAAATTTTGTCGGAGTAGGGATACTGGGCGTGTTCAGGTCTTTAATTTTTGCTAACCCCAGACAGGATGTCTGCTCAATAGTGTCATTTAAGAAAATCATTTGCACTGGAATCAGGCATGCCCGAAACAAAGCCTCACTACCCTGTATCTGCCAAACTTGTGTTCCCCATACACTTTTCAAAGCAACAGTGTTTTTCCAATATTCGTAACCCTCAAGAGAGAGCGGGGAAACAAAGGGATATGAATAAATCAGTTTCGTATCTGTTAGCAAAAGTTTTCTAATTTGTGCCGGAGGTATTTTAAAATAATACGACTCTGCTTTTGTTGTATCATGCCTGGAAAAGTATGTAAATAGGACTCCCCTCCTGTGGTGTCGAACAGTGTTCCCACTGTGTGTAGTTCAAGAGAGGCCTATATCTAGTGGCACTGTGTAGGTAGTGATGTCCCCAATTGTTATAGCAGAACATTTCCCCATAATTCATTGTATAATCATATACATCATCACTTCCAAAAGCGGAATAGTCCTTCATTTCAGCTAGCATGGAATCAACTGTTTGGACATCCCAATCGTCAGAGACAACATTAGGTGTAATAACATCAGACATTGAAATCTGGAACACGTATGGTATTTGAATAATCTCTGTAGGCCCATATATATTGAATGGAACTTTGTCCCACACAATCCCATCAGTAATTGGTATAGCTGTAATATTTACAGGGGACAAATCTCTTCGGACTTTATGTGAAGAATGATGTGGTGTTAAAATTTAATCAACAGGCTCCACTGAGGAGCGATCAGGAATATAGGGACCATTAATTAGCAAAAAGAAAACAGTCACAAAACCAATCCATAAAAATAATGCAATAAATGTCAAACAGAACCATAGATAGTTCCATGGGTAGATCAAATAGGTCTTTTTAAGCCATCGATACAGCTTACTACTTTTTGAAATATTGTCAGTCACAGTTGAGGATGAATCTGAAGAAAAGTCATCAATGTCAATGAATTAGCCAGAGGTAGTCTCTGCAAACACAGGAGCCGCTGAATTCTGATCCTCCACTCGTGGAGGTTCTTGATAGACAACGTCATTAGTCGTGGAAGTGTTCGTGTAAAATACAGCCAAATCTTGAAGCGGGATGGTCACCGAAGATGTGACTGGAACCAACAAATGTTCATTTTTCGCCCTCCCCATGGTCGAGGAAGTGTCTGGAATAGCAGTTGACATAGTTGCATAGTCAGTAGTAGTGATGTTCATCCTACTATGTAGATGGATGTCCTTTTGGGTAGTGAGAGGGGATCGGGAACCACCCAAGGGACCTCCTGGTCTACTGTGAAGGATCGGCCACATGGTGTAATTTGATATCATCAATGGAGATGAATCTGTTCGACTTAGAACCAGACAGTGGTGGTAAGATGACAGTCCTGGTGCCTTTTATTCCCAAAACTGGTACTGGTGCTCTGTACGATGGACCAAACTCCTTTTTCACAGCGATCTTCTCACGAAGCAGATCCCCAACATTAGGAATCCAGCCAGTCAAAGTTTTCGCCAGTTCCCTTATTCCTATGGTGGCAGCACTCGCAGATGATTTATCATCACGAAATTGTTGAAGCTCCTGTAAAACAGTGAGACGTTCTTTTATGTCAAATGGCGTTTCTGCTGCCACCATACCAGGGGCATCAAGATCAGGGACATACATAGGTATCCCAAAGAGAACCTCATATGGAGACTTTCCTCCCAAGGACCGTCTTGGCAGATTATTCAGTGCTCTCTGGACCCCATATAGGTGGTGTAATCAACTGCGGCCTGAACCTAATACTTGAGCTGTTAAGGACTGTTTTAGATCCCGATTCCGCCTCTCCACGACCGAATTTCCCTCGGGATGGTATGGTGAGGAGTAATGGAGTTCAACACCCATCGTCCCCATGATGTCCCTAAATGCCTTAGAGGCAAATGCAAGGCCCTGGTCCGAATGGAATGCTGCAACCGCATATGTACCGATAAAGATCAGCAAATCTTTTATAACAGTCCGGGCGTCAGCCGACCGCTGTGGCCATACCCACAGGAATCTAGAACAGGAATCCACAGCCACTAGAATGTATTTGTATGCACCATCAGGCTGTAAGGGACCACAATGGTCTAGGTACACTCACTGAAGTGGCTTGTCTGACACTAAAAGGGATGTCTGCGGAGGGCGTTTGATATTAGACCCCTTAATCTGCTGGCAAAGGTCACAGCAAAGGACATACTGCTTAGTTTGTCTGCATAGACCAGGCCACCAGTATCGTTGCTGTAGAATTGTTATTGTGGCCTGTATACCAGCATGCGCAGAAGCAACACCCTCATGTGCGGCTGTGATCAGCTCTAATCTCTGGTCTTCATTGGGGATCACCCGATCTCCAACCCCAGGAATTGTTTTATAAGCAACATTCTGTGCACTGATATGGTAAGTATAGTTTGTAGGGTATCCTTTCTGAAGGGTCTTGCCTGCAGCCGAAACTTTAACGGCAATCGGTATTTCATTATCCAATCTCGTCCGAGAACGAGTCGCTACTGATGCTTTGGCCGCTTCATCAGCCAATGTATTGCCGGCAACATGTATCCCTACACGTTGGTGTCCTAATGTATGAACTACATGGACACATGGTAGCTTATCCTTAAGATCAGCCACCCTTCCCCACAATATTTTGTGTTTAATGGTGTTTCCTTTAGAATCCCTAAACCCGTTCAGTTTCCAATGATTGAGATATTCATTGTATGACTGGACGCAGTAATATGAATCACAGACTATCAAAGTCTGGCATCCTGCCTCAGTATGTTCGAGCGCTAGAAGAAGAGCCTTAAGCTCAGCCAACTGGGCTGTGCAGTCCCCTAAGGTCTCCGTGTAGGTATTGTGAGGGTGGAAAACTCCCTCTTCCATCACTCCGCACACGGCTGCGCAAGCTGCCAAGTATTGATGTTGAGTACCTACAGCCGGTTGTGCTGATCCGTCAGTATAAATGATAGTATTATAACTGTCTAGTGTCAAGATATTTAGAGGAGCGGGGTACTCCTGTTCATACTGGAGAAATTCTTGTATCTGAAGTCTTGGATCGAAAACATAATCGACATCAGTGGCGGTCAGAGACGTTGCCCATTGAATCCAGCGTGGATGTAATGCCTTAGCGTTCGGAACGCTCGCTTTAGTGACAGCCTCTAAGGCCGGCACCGGGGAGACAACAATAATGCGTTTCCCCTGGGCAAGTGGCCTCTCCTTTATGACGGCCATCTGAACTGCTGTCAGAATCTTTTCTGTAGGTGCAAAACGTTTTTCAGCATTTGAATATAAATGTGATTTATATGCTATCGGCACTGTGTCACCCTCATTAAAGGTGACATAAGTAAATCCAAGGGCACCAGCAATTATTCTGATGACCAAATTTGTTTTATTGTCACGTGTGTGTAAGTGTTTCGCTTCTAGCATGTCTCGTTGCATGTCTTTAAGGATGTGTGTGTGTTCAATCGTCCATCGCCTGCTAGAAAAATTGGGCTGAATTAAGTCATAAAGTGGCTTGATGCGTTCTGCATAATCCGGAATGTATGTTCTGCCAAAATTGAAGAAACCCAGTAAAGACTGTAATTTCCTAAGTGTGTTGGGAGGCTGTAGTTGAGCACACTTGAGTGCAGGGCCAGGCTCTTCCCTTCGTTTGATAGCTCATATCCCAGGAACAACACACTAAGAAAGGCTATTTTGCCTTTCTTAAAATTAAATTTATAACCGAGGTCTGCAAACCCTAAAATGATCCGATCGACCCTCGCAAGATGAAGGTCGAGGGCGTCGTCAGTGAAATAGATATCCACATAGGACAATGCATCGGAATCAAGCTCGTGTAAAATTGATGTTACAGGGACTGAAAACAGGCCTGGGCAGTTTTTATAGCCTTGAGGTAAACGACAAAAGCGTTTTTGAGAGCCAAATGAAAATGCACTTAGGTCCCTGCTTTCATGTGCTAAATTCTGGCAGAAAATTCCATTAGATATATCCAATGTAGTTTTATATTTTTTACGCACTATGGGCCAGATGTAGCAAAATGCAAAATTGCGACTTGCAATTTGCAAGTCCATCCGACTCGCAAATTGCAAGTCGCAATTTGCTATGCAGTACGGTGTCTCAGACACCGACTGCGACTCGCAATGGGGTCGCAATGACCCACCTCATCAATATTCATGAGGTGGGTCGCAATTTGCGGCCCCATTGCGAGTATAGGCACTCGCTAACATGGAGGCCTGCTGACGTCAGCAGACCTCCATGTTCGTGACCTGCTTTTAAATAAAGCAGTTTTTTTTTTTTTAAGTGTAGCCCGTTTTCCTTACTGGAAAACGAGCTGCACTTAAAAAAAATCCGAAACCTTTAGTTTCAGTATTTTTTCAGGGCAGGGAGTGGTCTCTTGGACCACTCCCTGCCCTGAAAAAATATTTTTGGGTCCAGTCACAAACTGGAAGGGGTCCCATGGGGACCCCTTCCAATTTGCGAGTGGGTTACCATCCACTTGAAGTGGATGGTAACTGCGATGCCATTTGCGACCGCGTACGCGGTCGCAAATGGTATTGCATCCCACAGCGACTCGTAAATAGGAAGGGAACACCCCTTCCTATTTGCGAGTCGGAAATGCATATTGCGAGTCGGTAACGACTCGCAATATGCATTTCTGCATGGCAAACCCACGTTTGCGACTCGCAAATGTCGATTTTCGCCGTTTGCGACTCGCAAACGGTTTGCTACATCTGGCCCTATATTGTTTATCAGTGCTGTGCTGTGTGAGTTTTGTATAGCATATGTGCGTGTATAACTATTTAGGTGTCTATAATCAACCACTATTCTATATGAATGATCTGGCTTTGCAACGGGGAATAATGGGTTATTCATCGCAGATGTACAGGGCTCAATAACTCCCTGGTACTCAAGTTGTGATAGTATCTCCGTCACCGGAGCTTTTGCTTCATGTTTAACAGGGTATTGTGGCTGCGGTTGGGGTGTAGACCTAACGGGAATAATATGACAAGGAGACTCCTTGTCCCAACCGACATGATTGCGATATAGCGCAGGTGCCTGCGCTAAAGCCCATTCAACAGCATAGGCTTCTTTTGCTGCTTCCGGAAGAAGATTGGAGAAAGAAGGCAAAATGACATCTTCCCCATGCGGGAGCTTGCGGACGTGTTCAGGTGGCCAGTCTCTCTCGGCCAATAGGATATCACTAGTAAGTTCATCCCAAAATATTACACTAATAGAGCGTTCCACGTCTCCCTCTATCTGAATTGTCAAATCATAAACCCTATCGGGGGGGAGAACGCATCCATCCGCTGTCTCAACCGCGATGTAATCGCTAGTTGCTGTCGCATCCAGATGATCTTTCAGATTCTGGGGACATATCGTGACCTCTGCCGCGCTGTCCAACAGAGTCATGGCCCACTTCTTGTTCCTCAACAGTGTTCTCGATACTACTGCCATTTTTAACTGTCAGTGCTGCCACCTTCTTCTTTTTAAACTGTGGCTTTTGCTGAGGAGACTTCTCTTCTTTTTTAATGGTAGACTGTGGTGAGTCTTTCTTCTCTTTCACGAATTACCAGTGCCACCGCTTCCCCTTTAATATTACTTAGTATTATTGAGGAGATGGCGTCAAAGTTACGCATCAATTTCATCCCCAGATCCAGGGCCGGTGCAGCCCCATGTTCATTTTGTATTTGTTTTAACACTTCCGGTAAATTGACAAGTGTCGGGGTACCATGTGTGGTAGCATAAAAGGCAGCGAAGACTGTACCCCATGTGGCACAGTCATCCACAGAGGGAACCATCCCAAACGGCAAGCACTTAGTGAGCAATCTATGTTTTTCCTGTGGTGCCGTATAGGGAAACACAGCTTCCAGCTGATTCGTTTTCTAGGCTATCCAGAACGGTATTTTTTCCCGTTCTGTGGGCACTTTACCCATAATAGTATGTACTGTCTATGGATTAATCCCAGTAGCCAATTGATAACCACCAGCTACTGGCGGTGCTGGACGCCCTGGTGTTGTGTTCAATGTTCGCATTACAAACTGAACCAATCGTCTATATAATGCCACTAATTCATTATATAATACTCGTAAATCTGCGATCGGCATATTCTGTATGCCTGGGTGAGGTGTATATGTGGCAAACATAGGCCATGTAGGTCCCTCATTACTTAAAGGACCCAGCCTCACTCTTCGTAGTACATGTGGTAGGGCGCCTTCAAACCAGTTCTGATGCTCTTGGTATGTGAGCGAAATTTCATGATACTGGTATGCTACGTACCTTACAGGTACGTTCGCAACTTCATATGTGTGAAATGTGTGTGTTCTTTGGTCAACCTCAGGAAAGGTGACCCAACAATAAAACTTTTCTGTTTGGTATGCTTCAGTCACCTCTATTATCAGAGTAACATCCCTGCCCTCGTATGTAAGGCCATGGCTAAAAAATGTTGTGTAAGTGCATGTCTAGCATTTGCAGGAATGTCTATGGTATTAGCCATAGTTGTTTAAAGAAACGGAACACCAAATAGGGGAAGTCTTTTCCTTCTTATGAGTTCGAGCTCGAACAACCTACAGCTTGATTAGGTGTCACCTGTTCAGCTGAGGAGGATTCTCCCAAAGACCACGGACGTCTCCGTATAATGGTACTTAGGGTACATGTTGTCTGTGAGACAGTGATAGTCAGGGTATCCGTAAATTAGTGCCTAAACACCATCGTTGGTGGCGCCATGTCGTGGTTTGGACTCTTGCTCTGAGCAAGACTGCTGGTTTAAGGATAACAGTACTTTTGTTTGTAGGCGACTGAGTCTTTCCTACAACAAGTAACAACTTTTGTCCTACCTTACCGGCTCACTAGCAGTACCTCACCAGAAACACAATAGTAAAAGGTGATTTATGGCAGTCGCTTACGCATGGACTCAAAGTAAGATATCTCAGGGTATGTTGTGGTTAAACGGAGATTACCCTTTTCTCACAGATTTATTATGTCTCATACAAACACAGGCAATGACACAGATGCAGTAAAGTTATAATAGCTTTTTATTTAACATAACTGCAATTTGCGATAAGTTGCATGGACTGCAATGATTAGGATAATGAATATAGCAAGTAACAGTATTGTGAAGAAGAGAGTCATTGTTATGAAGACCCCCACCATTTTGCAATATATAAAAAAGATATATAAGATGGAATATGCCCTATTACCTTCATGTGAATAGGCCTAACCTCCTAACTAAAGGAGAGCTGGGTTTGCTAAACCTAATCTGCCAAAGCCGTGTCCATGAGAGGAGCCCACATTCCTCGTTACCTTGGAATGAGGTCTCTATCTCAGATTCCGTAGCGATACGAAGTCTGGGTCAGCATCAAGACGACTGCAGCATCGGTATCAGCGATGGTGGCGATGCCCTCTGGTCGGAATCCCTCTGATTATCTGTCTAAAGTGTGATGTATTTATACAGATCTACAAGGTCCCCTGACGTAAGTGTATTCCTACAATAGATAACAGGCATGCTTGGGACGGCAATTAATATCAACAATCCCTCGAAAGTATAGAGAGGGAAAATCCCTAAGTGTGAACACCTACTATTTGTTTGTCTTTGGTGCTTGATCTTGACGCCTTGGTGCGGTGACACTGATAATGAAACTCATAACAAGTGGCCTAACTATAAACAAGGCAGCCATCTTAGAAGAAATAAATAATTAAATGGGCTAAGACAGAGCAAGCTAAGTAGGTTAAAAGTCACTAGGTGACGGGGGCACGAGTCTACAAGCCAGCGGCTAAGCTAACTCCTGCTATCCCATTAAAACGAACTAGGATTCACTACAGTACCAAGAACAAGATGGAACATGAAAGTGGCCTCAAGAAGTGTGTGCCTGATTAGGAAAAAATTGTTTGGTTCTGGCACTGGAGATATGCAATTTGTAAAAGGCGCAATTGACTATTTGAGGCATACAAGTCTATCAGTGGTGTTATTCCAAACATTCCCTAGTCCATGCCATAAAAGAAATTCCCTCATCAGACAACAAGGAAAAATGATTGTCCTTTCTAGGAGTATGTGAGTTGTACTATAAGTTTGTTCAGAATTTTGCGACTCTTATGGAACCTATGAGAATGTTTCTACGAAAAGGAGCAGAGTACTACTGGGGTGTTGACCACCTTTGAAAAGGTCAAGGAACAGATTGTTTTTGGACCTACATTAAAACCATTCTCTGTCTTCTTCGTGGCTCAGAAACAAGTTTGTTCTATGGGAAAAAAGTAATGGTATAGCTAACTCACGGATTTTCTGAAAGAGTAAGGTGCCATCAGATGAGATCTAAGCCATGGGGCCAATCACAGCTCCTCTGCCGCTCCAAGGACCTCCTGCCTGCCGCTGACAGCTGAGCCTGCATTCCTGAGCCTGATTGAGACAGCTCTGCCTGCTTTCCTGAGTCTGATTGTGGCAGCTCTGCCTACAATCCTGAGCCTGATTGCATCTGCTGATGCCTCTGCCCATGCCTCCTTCATGCCACTGCATCTCCCGCCACCCCTTTCTCATCCCCCTCCCACCTCCTAAAACATATAATGGAGGCCACAGCACGGTCTCAGTGAGAAGTACCTGACCCATTGGGCCAGTCACAGCTCCCCAGCCACTCAATGGCCCTCCTGCCTACTGCTGATAGCTTCATCCACATTCCTGAGCCTGATTGCAACATCTCTACCTTCATTCCTGAGCTTGATTACGACAGCTTTGCCTGCATTCCTGAGCCTGATTGTGCCTGCCGATGCCCCTGCCTACACCTCCTTCGTGCCACTGCCACTCTTGCCTTTTCCTCTCCTAACCCAACGCCTCCCACTTGCCAGGACATATAATGGGGGCCACAGTACAGGCACACAGCAGAGGTGCGCCCAGCACAACGAAGGTGCACCAAAGGCAAGCCTGTCTGCACCTGTCCGCATCTAGGCTGTTCCCAGCGCCAGTACCACTGGTCCTCCCAACCCCCTCTGCTACACCACAGAGGAGCTCCATGCCCTGAACATTGGAGACCCAATCAACAGCTGCTTCACAGCCTCCCCATGCACAGCCAAGGACCCATCACCTGCCCACACTGCCCACACTGCCATTTCTCCTGGAACGTGGGCCCACCTGCACACATTAGCACCCGCACACACCCATACAGAAGACTACGAACAACCAAGCACCACTCCAGTGCATCTTGCTAAACACCAGTTTAACACAGAAATCTGGGACACCATCACCACTCACGACCTGGCAATCACCTTCATCAACGAAGCATGGCTAACAGCCTCCTCAAACCCCAACAGCACCACAGCAACCCCTGACGGCCACAAGATGATACGCTGAGACTGCACCAACTAACATGTCTGAGCATTGCCATCATTTTCAAGGGAACCGTCCAATGTACCATCACCTACGACGACCCTTAATGAGCACCTCAACTTCTGACTCCAGAATGATGGCAACACAACAATGCGATGCACCCTCGCATGCGGACCCCTGGGTCCACGTCCAACCTTCTGCAACACCTTCGCCAACCTCATTGCCCCCTCGCCATCGACTCCCTCCACTAAGTCCCACTCTGCAATCTCACTTTCCACCTTAATGACACCAACTCCACTTCCCTCATAAAGAACCTCAGTAACATTGGCCTCACCCAACTGGTCACCAAACCCATGCACTAAGCCGGACACACAGTGGATGCCATTTTCAACTCTAGAGGAAGAATCACTTTCACCCATGTGACCTGGATCGACCATGTCCCCGTCCACTTTACCATCTACAATTCCCAGCACACCACCTCCAGGCACCACAGCACCCCCCACCAAAGCTGGGGCAAGTTAATTAAGACCCTATGGGAACAGGCACTAGGTACTACAGAACCCGAGCACACGGCAGACCTAAACAAGTCCGTCCAAAAGGTCATCACCTGGATCACCCAATCCACCGGCAGAGTCGCCCGCTAAAACCAGCTAAAAAAAAACACCTCCGAGCCAGTGAGATGGTACACTCCGGAGTTCAGAAACTTCAAACCAGATTGCCACCGAGAAAAAATGGTGCGTGGCCAAGGACCTCTCCGACAGAGTCTGCCTACAAGACAGCCTTCAACAACTACCACTACCACATGAAGGCAGAAAAAAGAGCAGCAAACTGCCCACATCAACACGGCAGCCAACCACACGGAAGAACACTTTAGAATTATCAAGGAAAACTCTAACCCAACAGCTGCAGAGACCACCATACACCCATTCCATGAACTCTGCAACACCTTCTCAGACTACTTCCATAGCAAGATCACCACCATATACAACAATTTCGACCCCCAGCAATCCACCTCCATCCAAGACAACATCTCTTAAGCAGCCTGTGGATGGGATGTGCACAACTCAGCTCCCTTTGTGTGAATGTGTAGAGTGAATGCACAAAGATCCCAACTGTCATCCTGAGCTAGACGTGTATTCAGCAGACAGGCAGAGGCACAGAATGGTTAAGCAGGAAAATGCCCACTTTCTTAAAGTGTTATTTTCAAACTTACAATTGAAAAACCAACTCCACCAAAAGATGTATTTATAAATTGTGAGTTCAGAGACGCCAAACTCCCAATCTCTATCTGCTCCCAATGGGAAATTACACTTAAAAGATATTTCAAGGCAATCCCCATGTTACCTGATGGGGGGAATAGTGAAAAATGAAATTAGCAGCATTTCACCATCAGGACAAGTAATCCGCACCAGCACGTGCTTCACTTTACATACACTGCACCCTGGGCATCTGCCTTGGCCCTACCTCAGGGGTGACTTACAGGTAAGAAAAAGGAAGGTTTGGGCCTGGCAAGTGGGTGCACTTGCCAGGTCGACATGGCAATTAAAAAATGCACACAGACACTGCAGTGGTCGGCCTGAGACATGTTTGCAGGGCTACTCTGTGGGTGGCACAATCAGTACTGCAGGCCCACTATTAGATTTTGATTTACAGGCTCTTGGCCCACCTGGGGCACTATACTAGGGTCTTACTAGTAAAACAAATATGACATGCACGTATAAACTAATCACCAATACAATTTTGAAAGGAGGCACTTGCACTCTAGTACTGGTCAACAGTGGTAGATTCCCCAGACACCTAAATCTAGCAAAAACAAGATAGAGTACAGGATCAAAAACAGGAGGGCAGAATGGAAAAGACAGGGGAAACCACACGAAGAGCTACCAGGTCTAACACTTATATTGGATAGAGCTTGACTCTGGGTTATATTTCATCATCTGACATTGGACCTTCAGTGGCCCATTTATTAGGGTACTGTTTGGTGTGCTGGGAAATATTCAATGTCAGGAGATTCTTTTAAGTCATTCTTGGTTGTATGGCTATGAAGTCAGTTGTCTCCCACAGGAGGGATCTTTTGTCAGTTACACAAAATGGTTTGTGGAAATTCTGATTTGTCTTCTAATCCTCTACACCTACAGAATTTTACAGCATTAGCCCTATTTCTTGCTATGAAAAAGATTGCAGCCAGGCGGAAGTACCACACTGGCACTTCTGCTTGCATAGACCAAAGACGTAGGCCACTGCTGTCTGTTGAAATACGAGCATTGAAAAGGGTCTTAGGGAAAATAAATCAGACTAGGACACCCTATTAAACATGCTCTGTTAAACTCTATATGCGCCGATAGCAGTATTCCATATGTGTTATGTTACGAATTATGATAACATATGCTATTTGTTTTTTGGGTGCCTTTTCAGTGCTGATGCTCTAATGCTCTGGGATTATGCAAATGTTTCTTCTTTTGTTCATCTATGAATCCCACATGGGCCAAACTGTTAAATTACTGCATTGAAAAAAGTTAACTTCCCTTGCTATAGGAGCTTATACGTGAAGTTAGTGTTAATTTGCTGACATTACTGATCACACTGCCAATTATATTTTTGCTGCATAGTATTAATGGAATCGTTTTTAAAAATTACATGAATGGGTTAGTGTTTCTGTCAGCATTACTACACTGGTGAGATGATTAGCTTCAGAAGAACACATTTTGTGGAGCACGGTGTTAATTAATTGTCTGATACAATGCAGCCTGAACTTCACCTCTAGGAAACAACAACCATCTCATTCTGCTATGGTAAGCTTCCAAAGTAAGGGCCTGATTTATGCTTTTTTAGGGCCGCATTTGTGTCATATTTTGATGCAAAAGCAGTGCAAATTTACAAAATATAGGGCCAGATTTATACTTTTTGACCCAAAACTGTGCTAATGCAGTTTTGCATCAAAATGCCATTTCTTAGCACCACCCGTGCATCAAATTTATACTTTGACGCACGGTGGCACTAAGAAGAGGTTAGAGTCATCTTTTTTTACGCTAACCATTGCACCTTGTCGTAAGGCAAAATGACGTTAAGGCAGGGAAAATTACTCTAATCCAGTTTACGACATGGAAAATGTTGCAAACCGGATATGCGCCATTCTTCACCGCAATAGCGTCAAACAGTGATTCAAACGCAGCAAACAGTGCTAGGAGCCCCAAAATGGATCCCAGAAGCCAGGAGAGACCCCAGGGAGACTTAATCTACCAGGAACCTGCCAGGAGGACACAGACAAGACCCAGGGGAGAGACAAGAAGAAGAGGAAATGTCATTTCAGTACAGAGGAGCATGAAATACTGGTCGGAGAGGTGACGGAGCAGCAGCATCAATTATTTATCACCTCTAAGTTGCGAATTGGAAGGAGAGAGGCAATTTGGCAACAAATTATGGACAATATTAACAGTGTGGCAGAGGTCAGAAGAACTGTCACCAAGTGTAAGAAACGCTGGCATGACTGCAAGTGCAAGACAAAGGAGAAAATGACAAGGAACAGGAAGGCAGCACTGCAGAGCAGAGGTGGGAGTCCAGCACTGCAGGAGGCCCTGGAAGAGATGGAGGAGATGGTTGCAGCCATCATCCCGGAAGAGATCGTCACAGGAATCGCAAGACAGAACAGCGCAGACCTCCAGGAAACAACACATATGCAGGGTATGTTGCAAGGGGGACCAAAATGATTTATTGGCACGTGCAAGAAGAGGGAGGTACATACCTACTACACAATGCATGTCAGCCCTGGAAATCAGGCAGTGGAAAGGGCAAAGGGGCACGGCACAGATGCATGGGCTGTGCAGGGGCATCCAGGGGCACAGCACAACACAACACGAACAAACTTTG
Source organism: Pleurodeles waltl (assembly GCF_031143425.1). Classification (NCBI taxonomy): domain Eukaryota; kingdom Metazoa; phylum Chordata; class Amphibia; order Caudata; family Salamandridae; genus Pleurodeles; species Pleurodeles waltl. Next base: position 282,419,358 of record NC_090436.1, read on the forward strand.
CATGGGGGGTACACAGCCATGCCAAGGCTGCTGGAAATGCTGTAGCAGACTAGGAAGGTAGGGTAGAATGTAAAACTGGGCTGCTGTCACAGGACAGCTGGTATTGTCACAATGCAAACTAGAGGACAATGCCCAGTCTCAGGCCATTGGCTCAAACGGCATTTACCATTGACAACTGTGTGTGCTGGTAAATTAGGATGTTTATGGCACAAACACATTCAAAATGAGGGTTCAGTATGACTACGTGATCAATCCCCTTCAATCCCTATCCAAGTGCAACTCCTGTCAACTGCTCATGTCCATAGACTCAATAAACATCAGGCACTGTCACTTACATTATGAAGTACACAGCAGTAATCTCATACCCATGCTGCACATTCCAGGGTCTACTCCGTGCCTGTGTCACAATTGCTGCAATGCCACCATGCAACAAGTGCCATAGTGCTAGTACAACAGCATTGAGGGGGAGGACATATGTGTATAGCTAGTGAAACAAACCCGCACAGTCATAAGAGGAAATGGAACTCTGCCAGGCCCATCAGTGCAATGTAATGTAGCACACATACGTAAACATCAACATGAGAAACTACCAATGCTGACACCTGTATCGTGTCATGCCAATGCAATACATAGTATGGTGCTAGGTCTCAGCACTGTATAGGTGTATGTGAACAATTATGAACTGGGTCTGGGCTATATTATTATGTGTGGTGCATGCGGCATCAGCACACCAACAAGCATTGCAAGGCCTCACAATGCTGATGGAAACAGAGGGAGGGTTGATTAGGACAAGAAGGTGGGAAGCCACAATTTGGACAGAACCTCCACCTAGAGGATGTGACGCAGACAATGCCCCAAACTGCCAACAATACATGTGACATGCAGGTGGGGCATAGGCCTGAGAGAATGCAAAACATTAATGACTGGAAGAATGAACGGGAACCAAGATTACAATGTTTGACCAATAGGAAGTCAGCGACGTCACATTACAACTGCCCCAACATAGACACACTAATTGTACAATATCTCATTGCACAGGACGATGGCTCTTCTGTGGATCTGATTGTCCTGGACTACTCTGATGACATGGATGATGAGCTGACAACCATGAGCCAGTAAACCCTCCAAGATGTCCTGGTAGCACTCCAGATACCACCTCCAGTCTCAGTGAGGAGCACACATGTAGCAGCCATCACAGAGTACCCACCCACCATCCCAATAGTACAACCTGTCAGCTTCAACACAGCTGAGGACTCTGATGACACTGGGACCACCTTTGAGAGGACTGTTGTGGGAGTACAGCAGGAGCTGGCCAAGGAGGTGCGGTGGGGATGCAAACTATGGCAGCCAGCCTTAAGGGGATGCGCATGTGTATGATGACATCCACAGAACAGTTAGCATCCATGCAAGTCCAACAATCACTACTGCAAGGACTCCATCAGTGTGTGAGGGACCTCACCACTGCAGTCAGGGAGTTGCCACACCTGGCCTTCCAATCCTGCAGCTGCATGCATGGATGTTGCGGCCATACTCAATAACCAGCAGTTCCTCCTTGCTGCAGTTATGCCCTTAATAGTTCCACAGTTGGCAGCTACTGAGAGTTCGGAGTCCACTTCTCCAACCACTGAAGTGTATGTTGTCCCCTCAATCCCACCATCACCACCATCAGGGCAGAGGAGACGACACACACATCAGAGGATGAAGTCGTGGAACAGATCACCTTCACCCGTAGGAGTACCCAGTAGCACAAGTCCATGCCACAAGGGCACTGTTTTTCCTTTGTCCTGTACTTGACAACATGTCAGTCTTCCTACAGTTGGTGACATGCACTCTTCTCCGACACACTGTTAACCTTACCACTATGTACTGCAATTGTCTCTCACTACCCAATTGGCAATTCATGTTCCTCTGCACTGAATGACACTCCATTGCATCATGTCCAATGACATGTCCCTCAACATTGCACTTGTGTTGCGTAACAATAAAATGCTTCACACTAATGGACTCAAAAACCTGGACTGTGTAAATATTGCACTACAGCACTTTAAAATAAAATAAACAGCACCTACACAACCACTTTGTCTCTGTGTAATGTGACACTTCTACTTTGCTGGAGATTTGTGATGCATGTAACATGTCAGTAGTCACAGAATGTCAATACAAGAGCGCAGAAATAATGTGGGCTGATATCTATGCACAAGGGTCTGGATGTTTAAATCATCTGTGCTGCTTGTGGCTCATTTCTGAAGTAAAAGCAGCACAAACTCACAAAATATCATTGCAATTTGTAAGTTTGTGCTGCAGTTACATAAAAAAATTAATCAAATGCTGTATAAAAATAGTATATATCAGGCCCAAGGTATCTAAAAGATTAAACTCAATGCTGGCCACATCCCCTAAAAGACATTCATTGTGTATGTGACATTTGACTCAAAACATAAATGCCACAACCACAACATACAGCAGGAATGGCTGTGTAAGAGTGTTTGGCCAATAACGTTACCTGGGAGTACAATTTAAACCCATAGATGTGAATTTTGTAGACTTAACCTCATAAGAAATTGACACCACTCAGTTTATTAGGGTTCACATGAACATCAAGCTGCAGGCAGACGTCCCACAGTGCCCAAGATTCTAACACAGAACCCAAACGATGACAGCTTAAAAATCACACCTACCTGTCCAATACATGGGAACCATAGTCACCGTGAGTGGTGGATACAATGGATGGCAGATGCATAGAGATGTAGCTTTGTTGTAGCTGCCAATGTGACAGCTCAGTTGGAAGTGGGAATTAACATGTCAAGAGTGGGATGTGGATGCAGGACGGAATACACAGGCCAACACAAATATGGCACTATACACTCATGAAAAGGCCCGGATTCCCAAGCATATGACACATACCGTAAAGGAGTACCTAAAATGTTATTAACTATGTCTAAAAGAAAACATAAATCTTTGTCACACACCAATATTAACCTAACCTACCCTAACTATACATTACCCACGACTGACCCTAACTACCCTGTGCTAAACTTTCTTACCACATGTAACGAAACATTCTAAACATTAACCCCCCTTATATGATGGGACACATGTAGAGCAACAAATACTAACCTAAACTGATACTAATACTAAACAAATATATATATATATATATATATATATATATATATTTTAATGATAGTATACACAAAAGCCCCAAAATCAACCATCACCCACCCACCCACAAACTAACATGCAATAATATAACTGCCCCACCCCCAACCTACTTATCCTACCTAACCTAATAGCCTACTCTAACCTATCACTAAACCCCCTAAACCCACTAATAAACAAGATAAGAAAAGAGGAGGGAGGGGACGGAATTAGGGGTTAGACAATGCAGGACTTAGAGGTTTGCTCTCCTCAGAGTTTTCTTAATTATTTTGAGCCGCCGGCTATTCCGATCAACGTCCTGTTGGAGACTGTGCATTTTCTTCAGGACCTTCCACATGTTCCTCTGTAACTGCCTGATTGCGGCCATGTCCAAAGCAACTGCTGTGGTGGTCGGTATCCCTGATGTTGTAGCAACTGCAGGTGCCGTTGTCCGGGGTGCTGCAAGTGATGGTGCAGCAGGTGTTGTGGCTGTAGTTACTGAGGTTGAGGGTGCAGCAGGTGTGGCTGATATACTGGTGGCCACTGTGCCACTGCCTACAGTCGTGGTGGTGGCGGCGACACCTGTTGTGGCCAATGCCGGGCCACCTTGGCTAAAAGCCCGCCATGCTCCAGTAGCTCTCTCCCAATGATAGCATCTTGACATCATTCGAAAGCCAGACTCCACATCCAGGAGATAATAGATTGTCATTGAGAAATGACATGGTAACGTGGCTTATCCATCAAGTATTTAACAGCACAGTAAAGCACAACAAGATGTGTACCAAATTAAGTGATCTGTGCATTTATGTAGTGCAATGTGTCACAATGCAAATGCAGCAAGTACTGAACATGTGCCAGGCCGACCAATCCCTATCAGCTGGATCAACATGAAGGCACACTAGACCTGTGACTTGTATATGTATTTGGCAGGATGGTATGCAGTTGCTAATCATAAGGGGATAGTGTTGTTTACGACACATGCATGCTTGAATTAGATGTCTGTCGTCTACACTGTGACCATCACACCTACCTACATATATTTTCTCCCCCTACCCCTGCGCTTCAGGGGGGATGGGCATGCAATACATCTTCACAACCATCAAGGAAAACCACGAAGCCTTGTCCAGCTGTACATGGATTTAGTGAGCGGAACACATGTAAGGAGGCCTGCCTACTAGGAGTGAGGTATCCATTGGTCAATCACATCTACATTCATGTTTCCATATGTGGACAACCATCAACATCTGATCAGCCTGACCCATTTCCTAAATCACCCACTTTGAAGCAAGCACAAATCTGGCCTTGACCGGCATGCTCGCCTATAACATACCACTTAAGTGCCACGTAAATGGAGTACAACATTTGGGGTTAGATGCTGGGGGACAGTAACCCATACAGTCCTACATGTGCATTACAATACAGGAATGCACAATTTTGTGTGGAAAACGGATGCATCACTGTCTTGTGTAAATTAGGGTATGACTTGCTGTCAATATTCAGACACTGGACCACCTCCAAATCATATGTGGGCCTACATGCGGCTACCAATCACCTTGTTCACCTGCTGCTGCCTATTGCACAGCACAAGACTCCCAAGATATGACTCTCTGCCAGTGAATGTCTAACCTTCACATGAAACCTCCAGTCAAGCCATATATCAGATCACATACCAGCTCATCATATCTTGCAATGCGTCCAACACACAGGAGTCAATCACGCAACAGCTGCAATCACAACACAGGACAGACATTTTCACACTTACTGGATACGTCTCGGTCCTCGAATCGAGCCACTTCCCCGATGGTATAGGGGGCCGGTCCACCTGTAACTCATGGAAAGGATATATTTGCTCAATGTCGGATCACTGTACAAACGAGGGAACAACATATCACAGTGTGTACACACTGTGACACTTCAACAGACATACCACTGCAAACTTGCATTGACACTGACACTCCAGTGAGTGATAGACACACATATGCACATATGCACTGGCCCTAACAATCATGTGGTGCTAAACCTGACTACAAACCTTTGTGGCAAATCCATTTTAGATGGTACTCCTTTTCATTATTTGTGATTGGGTGACAATTGCAATGGCACTTCCCTGGTGCACTGCAATACAAGTGACTCAGGTATTGTTGCTTGTGCATCAAGGGATAATGAGTAACTCTGTGATGGACATGTGGGTCAATTTTCTGTCAGCTATTATCGTGCTTTCAGTGGTCCATAACAGATGTGGCACAGTTGTATATAGGTAACAAATGCCCATTGACAGTGTCCCCTAAGCCGAATATGCCCCCTATGACACCATGATGGCAGGGATCGTGTGTGTGTAATGATGACAATCTAGTGCTAAACATGGATTGCACACTTTGCTGTCCCAAAACTGCAAAATGTGGTATGCTGAAAGTCTCTCAGCTGATCATCATTGACAGAATGCATGGGCACAGGTGTAGTCATTGCACCTGAAATGTGTCACTCAGGGCCATATGTACTTATATCAGGTATTGTGATTCATACATTGTGAGATTTAGCAACTAGCAATTAGCAAGTTGGATGATCAGAGGTAGAACACTCAAAATGACACTGTTTACAATTCAAAAATGGGGAAGCAAATGATCTACCTCTTGAATAATGATGAGGTAGGTCTCCTTTTGCAAACCCCTTGGAAATGGCCGCACTCACAGAGCTGCTGGCCTGCTGAGCTCAGCAGACCATGATGTCTATGACTGCTTTCATACTGGGATGTAAATATTTGTTAAAATGCAGCCTTATTTCAGAAGGGGTGAACAGAAAGTATTTTAAAAACCTATTTCATTACTGAAAGAAATTGTTGGAAGCAGTCAGTGGGCCGTGGCACAACTTCATGCTCAGAAAACGTTTTTGACCATGCATTCACAAAGAGGAAGGGATCCCATGGGGACCCCTCCCTTTTTGAAAATGGGTTAGCACCCAGTTGAAATGAATGGTAACTGCAATAGATTAGTGCCAGCATTTGTGCACCAAGAATAAAACAAATAGCTGCCTGCTACTCAATGATAGGATTGGAACGCCTATTCCTAAATGCCACTAGAAAACCCTGTTTGTTGATTGTGCAATCTGATAGCAGAATGGCAAATTTTAGTTTGTGCATTCGAATGAATATTTGACCTGATGTAAACAAAAAAATTCAGTAAACGTAGCTGTTACTGAAAGTTATAAATAGCTTGGTACATATGGCCCTGAATAATAGTCGGACATGGCTCAACAAAACTCTGGACTGCATTGTTACCATGTATTAACATGTGTAATACATCTCATTACTGGTACACTAACAGTTTGTTCAACTTGCATTTCCAATGGCCTCAAACATTGCATGCAGCACGTCAAGACATCTGCTACTGTTACTCAGTAGCATTCTACTGTACACATTTGTCAATGTGATAATCACCAACAGGGCCACAGATCACCACACCTTGGTCGTCCAGCAGGTCCTGTTCTCGGGCCTCCAGGGCAGCCCAGCGATGCTTCAGCTGGTGCTCATTCCGAGAGGTGTTGAATACTCATTTAAGGTGGAAGAGCACCTTCGCCCAACGCAGCCATTTTGCCTCCATGTGATACCCCGTTATCACACGACCCCTGGCCTCCAGAATCATTGGAAGGAAGTGGCACACCAGCCACAGAAATGCCTCAAACTCCTCCTCACGCATGCGCCCCAGCCTTGCCCTTCCCGACATGATACAGTACAGTATTTTGACAATATAATGTAAAATAAAGGACAAGAAAGTAGAAGAAAAGAAACTTACAAACCCCAATGACAGACCCCAACTACCCCAACTAATCTAACCCACAAGCAGACACCCGACAGTACAAATACAATTCAGACAACAATAAAAGACACAAAAACACTTACACAGGTACAAAATACAATAAGGATACACCAAAAGACAAAAGATGGACCACACAAGAGACAATATACACAATCCACAAGAGAGCAAGACTAACACACAGCCACACAGTCAAGAAAAATCACAGACTGCAAAGTGAAAGTGAAAGTACATCCACTGTACCATGTCTGTAAACAGGGTTTCCTATTACATCACTCCCTGTCCCCTTTGCGCCCAATTTTCCATCTTACGTGTAATTATTTTGACACATACGTAGTTTGAGTGAATATTTTTGACGCATAAGCTACGTGTGCGGCAAAATCCCACGCATTACCAGGAAATTACTATTTTTATGGATATCCGCATGCGTGGGGTGCGCTGGTGGAATTAACGCTAGGGACCCATTGATGTTTAGTGTGCGTTTGGGTGTTTTTTCGATGCATTTGCGTCAACATTTCTGACTCAAACTGTGTTTGTGTGAATTTTCATTATTTAACATGCATGCAGCCTGTATCTAGACAAAGATAGGAATGTACGGCCTGCAGTGTGTGTTTTAGTGTTTGGCCACATGTGGTAAACCATGCAACTGCGGCCGACATTTCTTCTATCTTTGTGCAGGATGTTCATGAATGAATGTGTTACAAATGGGTATCAACCTCAGATGGCTATCAATGAGGTACCACAGTCATGATGTGTGTTTGTAATAAGTGTCGACTCATTTGCTGTATGTAGTTGTTTGACTTTGGGGACATTACATTTCCCACGACAAACAATACACAGGGAAGATCGAGGATGGCTGATGAGGGCTATGTTGGATATGTTACCCCCTCACATGTCATTAACTGTTGCCTACCACCTCATGGTGACATGTGTGTAAACTACCCATAAGTCAGGCATTTGAACATGTTTGGTAGGTACAGTGTTTGCGACACAGAGCCTCAATTCCAATCATAAAATTGTCATGTACACATCAGTTTGACTAATGTCAATTACCTATGTTCCTCCTGTGGCTGTGGTGGACCAGCAGCCCAGGCTGCATGTGTGCACATATTTACAGAGGTGCATTGCAAAAAAGTGTCCAGTTCAAGTGTGTGGGCATGTGTATCCTGTGTCAGTATTGGGCTCCATGGTGTTACGGTTCGTGCAGGTCTAGTCAGGAGTCTGTTGGGGCAACCCTTGAGTTCACAGAGTATCTTTCAAAGCAGATTTGTCCTAAAGCCGAGGATCAGCTAAAGGCATACAAGGGGATAGGGTAGCTATGGTACCGCAGATAATACAGAAGAGTGAAGACAGAGCAACCTTAGTTTGGACAAATATGTAACGGATCAGTAATGGGCAAACAAGCAGGGCTCATCACTACATTTATACACAGGGTAGTGCTCTGAACTTCCCACAGCAACAGGGAACGTCATTGCCTCTGTGCAGATTAATCTCACAGTTAGTCACTACGCAAGCCCCATTGAAAGGTGGAGGCAGAAGTGAATCTGTGTCTGGACCCTCAGGGCACAAACATGGATTGTCCTTACATGCATGAGACAAGCCCTTGTTTGTTGGGCTGGAGACACAGTAACAAATCCAAGAATACAGCCATAGCACACTGTCACTAATGAATGCATGCAAAACTAAACAAAGGATGGGGGCTTGATTATACTCCTGGAAATCATGTGCCAGTACAAATACAAAATTAAACAATTCTATACGGATGAGGACTGATAGTACACTTACCAGACACAATACCCCAAGAGGAAATGGAGGGCAAGGGAACCAACTAGGAGACAAATGCAGGCACAGGGAACAGGCTCTGATTGATGCAAAGACTGGAACAGGTCTGGCTAACAGGAAGTAGGCTCTGTCAGGAACCAACATGAACAAAGCTGAAAAATAGGGAGCAGAGTCTGACTGAAACAGGCAGAAACAACACTGTGGAAACAGAGAGCAGTTTCAGGGGTAATCAGGACTGTAACACAATCCAACAAGGGCTCTGGTACACAAACGAATTGTACTCCAATGCACGACATGGAGATTCAGGGAATGGCAGCTTCTAAGCAGTTCCAGGCAGTAGCAAGGCCAAGGCAGAGTCAAATGGCTGGGCTGCACGAGAGAGCTCACAGGTGTGTGCAGATTCAGTCTCTCAGAAGTCCTGGAGGAGAGAATCCAGTATGAGGGGACAACTGGTCTTTTCCCATGGGAAGCTATGGACAGAAGATTACAGGTCTTACCGACTACCAGGCAGTGCATTATGGGACCTGAAGTCCATGCAGGCTAATGTAGTTGTACTATGGCATGCCATATAGAAAAGGGAAGCAAACAGGCAACAGAATGGGAGTCTGGGTGAGTGCTGATGATGATTCACGGGGTACAGATAGTCCATTTACAGTGCCCCCTAGAGAAGTGAGGGCAGAGACTTAAACATGGCTGTGGCAGGACTTATTACCAGGGATGGACTGCGCAGGGCATGTCTTGTGACCATTGCTCATCATAGCTGGGAAACTCATGCTATCCATTTTCAGGATTGATGCACTCTTGTCACACAAGCTCCTCTCAGGTATGTGCAGCTTCAGTCTCTCACAAGTCCTGGAGGAGAGAAAATCCAGTATGAGGGACCGACCTGACTGTTCCCGTGGGAAGCTATGGACAGAAGATTACAGGTTTTACCGACTACCAGACAGTGCAAAATGGGACATGAAGTCTATGCATGCTAATGTAGTTGTACTATGGCATGTCCTAAAGAAAGGGAAGCAAACAGGAGTCAGAATGGTAGTCTGAGTGAGTGTTGATGATGATTCCCAGGGCACAGATAGTCCATTTACTTTGCCCTCTAGAGAAGGGAGGGCAGAGACTTAAACATGGCTGTGACAGGACTTATTACCAGGGGTGGACTGTGCAGGGTATGTCTTGTGACCATTGCTTTTCATACCTGGGACACTCATTTTACCATTTTCAGGATTGATGCACCTCTTGTCACACAAGCTCCTTGCAGAGATAGCAAATGTCACACTTACTAATGTCAAGGGTCTGTTCATACATCCCTGTTACCAATGCTATTTAACAGCCACTGCCTCATGTTTGATGCACTTATTTACCTTATGATTGAAGATGTCATAGTTGTGTGTCATGTGCTACAGTAGACCGTGTTGGCAACATGGACGTCTGTCATAGCTGTGGTCCTATGGGTTTGCCCTTCATATGTGAAATAGAAAAGATGGCCTTTTTACAAACTGTGTGTGATGTTTGCTGTACAATCATACGCATCAAATGTGATGTGGCATCAGAAGTAGTCAGATTTGTCTTTGTGACATGCTCCCTGAGGTAGTACTCAAATACTTACACTCCTAAAGAATATGTGATGCATAAATAGGTACCCAGAGCAGGATTGAGTGATAAATTGAGGTGTTTAATTCTATATCGTAACAATGTGTTTATAGTGACTATTGTTGAACAAAAGTTTTGAACTATCTGCTTCTGCGATGCATTCCTGCATCTGTATTTGGCTGTTCACCCTCATTTTCCCTGGCACCATCCGCTTCCTCCTCCTCCTCAGGCAGTTCTTGTTCGGGTTCATATAGGGGGATGTTCCTCCTAACCAAATGTTGTGCAGGATGACACAAGTCAATGTGCTCTTTTAGACCATTTCTGAGGAATATAGGAGGCTGCCTCTGGTGATGTCCAGGCACCTGAATCTGGACTTCAGGATGCCAAAGGTCCATTTAACAATGGTGCGTGTCCTCCAATGTGCCTCACTATGGGCATGCTCTCCTGCTGTGCTTGGGTTGGGGAATGGTGTCCTGATCCATGGATATATCCCTTAACCCTGATCAGCTGAAAAAGAAAATAGGAGTAAGTATTTTGTTGTTGCTTGTACCAGGAATGTCATGTAGCATGGCAGTTGATATCTTGTGTCGCCTGTGACTCATATGTGTTTGTGGCATTGTGTGGGATCCTGGCCTTCTGTGAGGTTCTTTCTGCATTGGGTTGTGTGACTTGACAACTTGTGTTTGTCTCTTTGACCTGATATCTACGGTTTAGTTTCCAAATTGAAGTTCAGTGTGTATCTCCAATGCATTGTGTAGTGAGCTACATGTTTTAGTGTGCGTTCACTGGAGGGGACATGATACTTGCACATACACAATGTGGTGGTAACATGGTTGCACTACATGACCTGGACAGCCCATCCACTTGGACATATGTAATTGCAGATAAAATCCAAAAGTGAGGCCCGTTGATTGGGCTTGGTGGCAGTGCCCAACACATCTCCCTAAGTTGGCAGCACAGAGGTGTTCAGTATTGACAATGCACAATTGTCCCATGTGTGACTTGGTTTTATGTAGACCTTTGTGGTTCCCTCTGCCAGTGGCTCATGTGCAACCGTGCGCCTACACTACCGAACTTGATCCAGGTAAGCTGGCTAACTGGCTTATGGTGGTGGATTTATCTGTGCAGGAAGGGCCATCTCCCTGTACATCTGTTATTTAGATGGAGAATTGGCTCTTTCAGCATGTGCAGCAATGTACAGTTGTGATGTGTGATATTGGTACTACCTCAGTATTTCCATGTCACCTACATGTGAGTCAGCATCATCGTGCTATGTGTCTCATGGTTTTTGACCTGCAGCAATACACATTGCACACCCCTTCCACAGTACGTATTGCTTGGGAGGGTGTGGGATTGACTATGTGGCCTTATGTAATAGTAAATGGTTAATCTTCCAAGTTGTACTTCCAGTGCAGGACCATGTCATTGTCAATGTGTGGTTTAAAATTGGTCCCTTGTAGCTCTAGAGTGGCATCTTTTGTTATCGGCAGCCATCATTTGATAATAGGTGTGTGTCTCATTGTGTCAGGGTGTCCAACATAACTACCTGTGTCACACCTCAGTGTCTTCCTGGCCACATGTCAATGTAGTGGTGTATGTATTGTGTGTCCTACAGGGTTGCTATGCTGTGTGTATATCACTAGCTTTATGGACTTTCCAACAAGAAGGCCATCGCCATATTGTCCATCCTGGAAGTGCCGATTCAGGGTGTTGTGGTGAAAGATGAAGGAATCATGTACACTCCTAGGATACTTGACCAAGATGTTGGTGAACAATCACTGGTGATCAACAATGGCTTGCACATTTAAGGAGTGGGTGTGCTTTCTGTTGCGGTAGAGATGCTCGGTTGCAGCAGGTGGTACAATCCGGACATGGGTGCAGTCAATAGCATCAAGCACATGCGGGAAGACATGTATTTGGTAAAGTCCCTGGTTGGTCTCCTGCTGCTTCTGCTGTGTGTTGGGGAAGCTGATGTGGTGGGGTGTGAGGGAGATGATGGCATCAAGGACCTTGGGAAGGAAGGTGGAGAATTAGGACTGTGATACCCCAGGAACCAGCGCACCCTTAGTTTGGAATGAGCCACTTGCCAACATGTGCAGGACAGCTAGCAGCTTGGTCTCCAGTGTAATATTGTGTGGTGTCTGCAGGCTGGCTGTTATCTGTGACTCAATTTGGTGCAGCAGCTGCTGTATGGCTTTCCAGTTGAGGCTGTACCTCCAGATGTTATCCTGTTCCCTAAGGCCCTAGAGCATGGGTACTCACAAACTTTTTCTCGGGGGCCAAAATTGCAGTATGGTTTGCGGCCGAGGGCCGCACTGAAGTGACAGCGGGGGCGGGGCTTAGAGGGGGCAGGGCTTAGAGGGGGAACAACCACCCCACCCCCTTTTTCAAAACAATGCCCCTACCCCAGTAACACACACAGCGCGCACACATACAGCGCCATCTGCTCTCACCCCTACCCCAGTAACACACACAGCGCACACACATACAGCGCCATCTGCTCTCACCCCTACCCCAGTAACACACAGCGCCATCTGCTCTCACCCCTACCCCAGTAACACACACAGCGCCATCTGCTCTCACCCCTACCCCAGTAACACACACTGCGCCATCTGCACACAGCGCCATCTGCTCCCACCCCTACCCCAGTAACACACACAGCGCCATCTGCTCTCACCCCTACCCCAGTAACACACACTGCGCCATCTGCACACAGCGCCATCTGCTCTCACCCCTACCCCAGTAACACACACAGCGCCATCTGCTCTCACCCCTACCCCAGTAACACACACAGCGCCATCTGCATACAGCGCCATCTGCTCTCACCCCTACCCCAGTAACACACACTGCGCCATCTGCACACAGCGCCATCTGCTCTCACCCCTACCCCAGTAACACACACAGCGCCATCTGCACACAGCGCCATCTGCTCTCACCCCTACCCCAGTAACACACACAGCGCCATCTGCTCTCACCCCTACCACAGTAACACACACTGCGCCATCTGCACACAGCGCCATCTGCTCCCACCCCTACCCCAGTAACACACACAGCGCCATCTGCACACAGCGCCCTCTGCTCTCACCCCTACCCCAGTAACACACACAGCGCCATCTGCTCTCACCCCTACCCCAGTAACACACACAGCGCCATCTGCATACAGCGCCATCTGCTCTCACCCCTACCCCAGTAACACACACAGCGCCATCTGCACACAGCGCCATCTGCTCTCACCCCTACCCCAGTAACACACACAGCGCCATCTGCTCTCACCCCTACCCCAGTAACACACACTGCGCCATCTGCACACAGCGCCATCCCCACCCCAGTAACACACACACACACAGCACACACACAGCGCCATCTGCTCTCACCCCTACCCCAGTAACACACACACACAGCGCACACACACAGCGCAATCTGCTCTCACGCCTACCCCAGTAACACACACTACATTAAAAACAAATAAATAAATAACCAAAGAGCCTTACCTGACTCAAAGCACTGTAAAGATGCCACAAATGTGGAACAGCAGGCAGGCAGGCGGGCAGCAGACGTGGAGCCCGTGACAGGAAGCAGACGACCAAAGCCCCATAAAAGTTAGCTGCAAGCGCTGACTTTTATGGGGCTTTGGCTTCCAGGATCGTCAGGGCAATGCCATAAACAATGGCCGCCGTATGTAAACATAGAGGAGGGCCGCGGGAGCATGCTCCCGCGGCCCTCTTCTATGTTTACCTACTGCTGCCATTATGATGTGGCATTTCGTGTGCGTCTCGCGGGCCGCCAAGCTAGGTCCGTGGGGCCGCTGGCGGCCCGCGGGCCGTACTTTGAGTACCGTTGCCCTAGAGGGTTGTCCTGTTCCTGAAGAGCCTCTCCTGCCTTCTGCATTGCCTTTGGGATCCACGTTGGTGTGGTGGTAAGTGCTGCTGTTGGTCCTGTGCTCTGCGTCGCCTGGCATGCTGCATGAGTAGCACCTCCATGTTGTCCTTCTTGAGTAACGATGTTGCTTGTGTGTGTTTTCCTTCAGTAAGGGTGTGTTTGCCCCATTTTAACGCCTACCTTGACCCAAGCGTTAACATTTGATGCAAATCGGGCTTTGCATAATTTTTTGGATCCGCTTCCCAGCCATGCATCATTTTTGCCCAGATGGATAAATATGGCGCATGGGTGTTTGAGTCATTTTTTGGACTGGAACGTCTACCTTGCATCTTATCAATGCAATGCGGTTTCATGCATCAAGAAAATCACGCAAACTTGGATATTTTGACGCTGGATGGGTCTAGCACCCAAATATAAATATGGTGTTAAGTTTGTGCCGTATTTGTGTAAAAAATGCTGACGCTAATCTGGTGCAAACAGAGTATAAATATGGGCCATAATGGAATTTTTGAAGTTTGCGCCATTTTTGCATCAAAAAAGTACGCAAATGCGGTGCTAAAAAAGTATAAATCAGGCCCTAAATTCTTTAATATCCGTCACTGGTGCTATGGACAGGTGCTTTTTATGATCACCCAGCTGGATATGCAGGTTTCAATGATGCAAGTGAATCTGTATATTTCTTTGAAATGTCAGACTAAGGCCTAGATGGTGCCACCAGCGTTTTGAATTTCCCCACAATTGACCCAGAAATCTCTCTCCTTTGCTATTCTGTATTTTGGCAGCAACAGTATGGAACAGCTCAGAGGATCTCGGCAAACACACCATGATACCATTACAAGGTTACTTAGGAAGGGTGAAGGCAATTTGTGGACAAAAATGTCTTATGCTGTAGAGAAAATACAGCCTAACTAGCTTGTTCTGGGAGAGTTAGAAAAGGTCTAGAAGGCCAGTATTACAGCAATAGAACAATCAGCTTAGAGCTTTGCACGATGCAGACAGTGTAGCAAGCCTCATACAACAACAGAGGCAACAGCATGTTAGTGCTGCTCCTCTGTCAAAGCGAAGCAATCCCCAAACCTAGGGCCATATTTATGGCGAAGTGGTGCAGCACAGCAAGTCACTTTGCTGTTCTGCACCTAGTCACAGGGAAAGGCTACAAATGCACCATATTTATCCCAGTACAGCGCATCCCTGTCCATTCTGTGCATAGTGCAAGGGGGCCTCTGTTTCATGTAAGATCGTTTTTGTGCAGGAAGGGGCACCTTCTTGATCAAAAATAATCCCCTGAGGCTTTTTCCTCTTTGTATGTGTGCTGCAGACTTCAGCATACATAGAGAGAGGAAAAACAAGGAGAAATAAAGATTTTTCTCCTTGTCACGCCTCACCTGGGGAGGTGTAGGTTTTAGGGCGTTCCTAGGTCTACCACTTCTGGTAAATCTGGGGAATGCGTCAAAATCCACAGATGTTGCATGGGAACACCCACTCAACACCCATGGAATTCCTCCCTGGCGCAGAGAAAGGCAACACAGCAATTAGCGCTGATTTGCTTTACTTGAGATTTTTGAAGCCAGTCAGGGCCACGCAAGACCAAGGTGGTGTAGGGTGGCTTTATAAATCTCATTTTTGAGTTGCGTCATGCATGCACCACGTTGTGTGGTGGGTAAGCAATGCAACTGAGGTCATAAATTGGCCCCTAGTTTTAATACAAATATAATGTAGTGGTCAAGGGAGAGGTACCATTGCTCATCCCTTCTGCTGGATGATGCTGAACTCCTTCTGGGAAAAGACAACTATGACTCACCTATGGACCCACGGGGAAGTGAGCGGCTAAAAAGTCAAACTGAAAAACAAAATTGAATAGGCTTCTGCAGCAATTTTTACCAGGTGAGTTTTAGAGCAGGTGCATTGCTTTCTCAGCCAGGTAGGAGAGCTATGTGTTGGAGCCTCTGAAGGCAGTTTCCATGACTTAACTTCATGGTGATAACACTTGGGCATGACCACAAATAATAATTCCATTGCTGGTACATTGACGCACACTGTTCTCAATGGTGAGGGACACCCTGCCTACTTTTTCCTGAAGCATGTTGTGTCTCACTTGTAGGGCGTGACATTTCTCTAGATGTGGTGGCAGATGTATGTCTGTCATCTACAAATATGTAAAGAGACTTTATATTGTTCTGCTGAAAGGCACCATTCTAAGATAATATGCCTTCCATAGGTTAAAAAGGGGGCAGAATAAAACAATGTACTACAGTAAAGGTGACTTTTGTTTTCAGTGGAACCGTGTAAGATCCTAGGATCTACTGGGTGTTGACACATAGGGGGTCATTCTGACCCTGGCGGTCTTTGACCGCCAGGGCGGAGGACCGCGGGAGCACCGCCGACAGGCCGGCGGTGCTCCAATGGGGATTCCGACCGCGGCGGTAAAGCCGCGGTCGGACCGGCACCACTGGCGGGGTCCCGCCAGTGTACCGCGGCCCCATTGAATCCTCCGCGGCGGCGCAGCTTGCTGCACCGCCGCGGGGATTCCGACCCCCCCTACCGCCATCCAGATCCCGGCGGTCGGACCGCCGAGATCCGGATGGCGGTAGGGGGGGTCGCGGGGCCCCTGGGGGCCCCTGCAGTGCCCATGCCACTGGCATGGGCATTGCAGGGGCCCCCGTAAGAGGGCCCCTACATGTATTTCACTGTCTGCTGCGCAGACAGTGAAATACGCGACGGGTGCAACTGCACCCGTCGCACAGCTTCCACTCCGCCGGCTCGATTCCGAGCCGGCTTCATCGTGGAAGCCTCTTTCCCGCTGGGCTGGCTGGCGGTCTGAAGGAGACCGCCCGCCAGCCCAGCGGGAAAGTCAGAATTACCGCCGCGGTCTTTCGACCGCGGAACGGTAACCTGACGGCGGGACTTTGGCGGGCGGCCTCCGCCGCCCGCCAAGGTCAGAATGAGGGCCATAGTTCTGACTCACGATTAAAAGTATGCGTTGAAATGAAACTGTTAGCATTCTTTACGGCCTAAGGGAGTGGAATTCAGTGGAGTTATCAAAACCCTGTTTAAGCAGATAATTCCAACAAAGGCTGTTTTTAGATAAGACTCCTCGGGAGGAAAGCTGGGTTATGGTGCCAAGAACGAGGAAGGGTTAGGTGGAATGGTTGACTAAACTCTCCATGATTATCATATGTGTTTTCCAAGCGTCATAAAGCATAAACCAACATTGTCTGAACAGGCCTATGCCATTAAGTTCAAAGTGGATTTACCACAGAAGGAAGGGTTTCTGAACCCCATTGAGACAGCAACGCAAGGTTTGTGTCCATTTTGAGACATTTTAGGAATAATCTGCACGATTCGATGCAAAAAGACCTTAAAAGCCTCTTAAATAAATATTGCTTTATAATTCCTTCTAAAGTATATACATCCCTAACACATTGGCAAAGATGTGCCTACTATGAGTATGAGTGGGCAACCAAAAGATATCAAATCATGGCATCCAGCTACACATTTGTTGTGAACAGGAATGCATTCCTATAACATTGATTTGAGCTTTTTATCAGATGTTGCAGCAAACTGTCAGCAGTGCTACGATAGCGCCAAATTGCCCACGCATTTCACTATCGGTGGGATGCTTTTGTCTTTTATTGGCCACGCTGTATTCCTCTGAACAACCTGAACTCTCTACAATTCTTAGTCTTCACAGTAGAGGACGTTAATATTATCTCAGAGATATTGTCTGATACGTATATTGTTGAAAAAATATCACTGTGGCAAGAACATTATGGTACAGGATATTGCCGGTACGAATATATTGTTTGTAAGAGCTTAATATTCTCTTTTTTTAACATAGTTCTATATAATGTGAAGTTTGTGTTATTTTGTATTGCTTTATGATTTTGTGTGTTTTAAGTTATTAATATGTTCGATTTTGATTTAACAGCTATGTAGCACAAACAGCTACTTCCCGAGAAGTGTGTAGGTGATCCAGAAAGAACCCCTGGCCTAAATAGCAAGCTCCTTGCATCCACCAATCGACGTGAAGCTGGCACTCAATTTTCCAGCGCATCTTGTGTGCAAACAGGCATTCACTTGTTTCCTACACATCACCAAATTTGGCTGTAGCGAAGTCGATGAGAGTAGAGCATTCCACATCTTGGTTATGATGACTGCTAAATGGTGACCACTCTGCCTAGCTTTACTGAATCTAGGAGTGACTATTAAGCCACGATGCTTACATCTTAATTCTCTAGAAGTACTGTATAAAGAAAATATAGAATTCATGTACATAGATTGACTGTTACCATAGAATATTTTGCAGCAAATGCATAAGGCTTTGAACAGGCATTGTTTATCCAGGGGAAGCCTGTGAGAATTGTTATGGTGTTTAGATATGGGGGTGTCTCTTCTTAGCCTTAAGATCAGCCTTGCGACTGCATTGTGTAATATCTGATGTCAGTAAATAAGATGTTTTGTGCACCTATGATAAGAGCATTACAGTAGTCCGTGCATGAGATGATGAGTGTTTGGACAATATCTCTTCTCACTGATTTAGGGATGAAAAGGAGGATCTTTTGGATTTGCCATGTTCATTTTATTTGTTTGTCATTTTTTTAGTGTTCGCTTTATAGTTCTGATAACATTTTTAAAGTCTTAGTTTTGTGATTACTTTCATTTTTTAAATTATTGGTGAGTTGTTGGCTTTGTAGGGGGGTTGAGTTGGAAGATATTTACATACATATTTTAATGTTTATGCTTTTATCTAATTATTTATACTAACAACTATGTAGATGTTGCATTATTTAATAGAGAATTCAATTAAAAAAATTGTATTTAGTATTTTTTTTCAACTGATTAATTGAAATATTTGGTGAAATTTTAAAATTAATTATGTGTATCATTTTCATTTAAAAGGATAATTATGTTATTAAATATATCAATTATTGAATTGATTACATAATTGTTTACTTTATTTTAATTTGTTATGTTTTATTTGCTTACATATTTACTATTTTTACTTTTTTTTTTTTTTTTAGAATTATTTCATTTGTGGTGGGCTGTTTTGATTAGAGGATAGGTAGGTTTTCTATAGCAAATTTTATTTAGTGTTTTTAATTGGTAAATAAGATTTACATTTGTAATTTATGTTGGCAAGTGTTTTTTTGATCATGTGTCTGTAAGTATGTTTTAGGTGTTTATAGAAATTCTTGTGTTTTAGTTTCTTTGATTGTTTTGTATTAATTATTATTGCTGTAATTTTTAATAAATAATGAGCCTGATTTATGAAAAGTTAGCACCACCTTTTTTACGCAAAAGCGGAGCAAACTTACAAAATATATTTTGTACATTTGCTCTGCGTTTTAGTCAAAAAATGACGTAAAGGCTGTGCTAACCTTTCATAAATCAGGCTCATGTTATGATAATTGTTATATATTTTTCCAACACTTTCCCTACTGTTGTTTAGGTTAGAGTGGGAATAGTAATTCTGACTCCTCCAAAGTCCAACATTTTCCCTATTGTTGCTTACATTGGAGTGTAAATAGTACAACTGACACATCTAAAGTTCAGCACTTTCCCTACTGTTGGTTAGATTGGAGTGGGAACAGTAAATCTGAGCCCTCCAAAGTTAAAGTTCAATACTTTCACCAAATGTTCCTATGTTGGAGTGGGAATAGTAAATCTGTCCCCACAAACGTCCAATACTTTCTTTAGTGTTGTTTAGGTCAGAGTGGGAATATTAAATCTGACCCCCTCTCAAAAGTCCAATGTTTTTCCTTCTGTAGCTTGGGTTGAGTGTGAATGTTACATATTGTTCTTCTAAACTGCAAAACTCTTCCTACTGTTTTGAGGTTGATATAGGAAGGACCTCAGGACTTACCTTTTTGATTGAACCGCAGATGCTCCCTCCCCCCCCATGGCACCTTGTGACCCTTACGGGTGAGTATTTGCGCTTTATAAGAAATCTGGCTGATTGATTGATATTGTTTTTGATTTATTTAGTTAAATATTTGTAACCTTAGTTGACGGTACACTTCTAATGTAATCACCAAACACCTTCACAATTGCTGAAAAGAAGATGGACACACTTTGGAGGATGCCATTTAATGCTATTTATTTTGCCTAATATGGTAGATTGATCAATGTGTTTTGGCGAGAATCTTAAGTTTTACTAAACAGCATCGTTATATGACCACCCAGTGATGGAAATAAACAGAATAATCTAATACATCAGATACACATCTCTCAAAATGTTGTGTGAACAATTACACTTTGGAAATATACAAGTATTTATTCATCTATTAAAGCATACTCCATTTGCTTGCCTAATGAGAAATACTTAATTTGAAATATGCCACACAATACCAATATAAATGTTGCTAAAATGACAAATATCAAAAATATATATTCTTATCATGGCAAGTAATTCCGCAGTATGAAGACTGGAAAGTGCAGCTGCCTAAAGTCCACACTTTTTTTGGCCCACCTTGCCCAGGAGCTCAAAGTGTCAGGCAGCTAGTAAAATCAGCAAATGGAGATGTTGAGAACCCTGCCAGATAGCACCTGATTTCCCTCCCCAAGGTAAGCAGCTCTCCACCGTGTCAGAGGACAGGGTGGGTCAGCTGACTATAGAGTGTGTGAGATCAGGCACAGCGGGACAAAACAAAGTTGGGGCTTTAGGTAACTGCACTTTTTCCAGTCTACACAGCTTCAGCATGCGGAGTCTTGAAGCAGCATTATTATTGAGGCAAAATGTTGAGTGACACAGACACCAAGAGGCAAAACATTGTTGATGCACTCTTCTCAGAATCCAAAACTAGAATAATCGGTACTGACCTCACAGATACAGGGAGTGCAACCACACTTAGGCAAAAGTACGAGAGATTGGAAAAGCTGTCGAAGTTAGAGCAAAGCAAATGGTGGGAGTCAGTGACCTTACAAAAATACCTTGATTTGGGACGCATTCCCTGAGGACTGAGAATCTTCACAGTACGATCCTTTAAAAATCCTGACCGTGAACCTTTGGAAGAATGGGCTGATAATTCTGCCAACTGCTCAATATGAATGATAAGATTCCTGTTGAAAGATGCCAAAAGAGAAAGGGAGAAATACTTGCAGAAATCCAATCCATTTCAGATGATATTAAGAAAATAGATTCTGTGAAAAACTTCGAGAAATTCATGGAGGAACTTGAAAAGATTGAAGAGGATATAATAGTAAAGAGACAGTGTAAATTTGTAAGAAACTACCAGATGGGAAGGATTTTGACATTTGGAAACAGTCTACGACAGAATGATAGACTATCCGCCAATCAGGTTAGACTGGACTTTATTTTGTTATTAGGATTAGCTGTATTGTTGTATTCTTTCATTTCACTTATCACTTATTACCTTCTTCTCGATTCTGTTCCATTTAGTGTGTATGTGGTATGTCTGAGTTAGGTATTTTTGTTCCTTCATTATTGTCTTCTTTCTAAATGATATTTATAAATTTGATGTTAGCGTAATCAGGCAAAAATGAAATAAATATTCAATCATATAATAAGATCAAGTTGATTTGTGTTTAATTATTAAATTATAGCAGCCTAGCATCATATGTCTATAATAGATTCTATTGTACAAAGTTGCAATCATCTTAAATTATAGTGTTTTTATTCTTGAAGATTATTGTATCTTCATGTATATTTAAGTAGCTGTCTTTAGTAGTTTTTCTACATTGGTTATTTTCCCTGTTTGAGCTACGCTTATCTTTTCAGGGAATCCCCTTATAGTTATTTTTTCAGACTGGATGCTATGACCAGCATGGTGGTTTCTGAGAATACCCATATATTCAATGACAGTGACACATTGGCGGGGAGCAGCACTAGCTTGACAGACATTCTCAAACTCACTTTTTAGACGAGTTTTGCCTGCTAAACAGAGGCATGAGGCAACAACTGTCAAAAGAAAAAGGAGCCAAAAGACGTGGTTGAAGAAGACAAGTAGAAGCAATAAGCAAAGGGCAGGATGACAAAAACCCAGAGGGAAAAGAGACAAAGGGTCAAAAACGAGCCAAATGATGATGCAAACAGTGAGGAAATTACCGAACATAGATCTGACACCTGATGAAATTAGGGACTGATTCTAGAGCGCCCTAGCATCTCATTGCGCCACATTAGCGTAATTTGTTTTTTACACTAATGTGGCCCAACAAGGCCAAAATTGCAGCACCAAATTTACAAAGTGGCAAAAAGCATGCATTGCACCGGTTTGTAACCATTTGCGCTACATTATGCCTGCACCAGGCATAATGTATGCAAAAGGGGTCTTCCCCCATTCGGGGAAGCCGAAAAAATGGAGCAAAGAAATCTACAAAATGTCTTTGCATCATTTATTTCAGCACGTTTAACGCCACTGCTTTGAGCAGCCGTTAAAAGGAGGCATGCCATTGTTTTAAATGGGCCTCAATGGGCTTTGCAGGATAAGTGTAAAAAATGTTTACTCTAATCCTGCAAAGCTCCAAACTAACGTAACATTTTTTTACGCTAGTTCCCCTAACTACTGCCATGGTGCACCATATCTTAGATATGGCGCAAACATGGTGGCATTAGCGGGCGTCAAGGGGTGCCACTTTCCATAAATCAGGGCCTTAGTGTCTTATCACTTGGACTGTCTTTCTGTCCTTCTAATAGATAAAATGATATTGACAAACACATTGATCTATATAAATTCTTAAACAAGTTTAAATTGAAGAAAATGTTCTCCTTAAAAGCTTCTAGGAAAGAAGCTGCCTAAGATCTCTTTTTTTCAGGTTAGTGATCTGAAAAATGGGGAAAATATGTTACATACCTTAGCTGAACTTGATACAAAGATTGAGCCACATGGATACCTGTACCTGAATTTGATTGATATGGAGGATGAAGTAGTCTGGAACTATCCTGTTGGTTTCTAACCCCTATCAACATATACTCCTAATATGCATTATGAAGCCATTGATACATTTGGGGATGTAGTGACGTCTTAGTTTAAGAAGCTCAGGGAAAATAGGACCCACACAAATCCCACCACAGTTAGAGCCAGAGGAGAGCCCTTCTTAACCTACAAAAACTTGATGAAATTGTAGTACATCCCACTGACAAAGGGGGCAATTACCCAGAGATAAGTATTTCAGAGAGGGACTATGCACAATCAACAACAGGTCATGTTACACCCCCATTGATAGGGTGTTAGATATGGGGTCTCTAGTTGGCAGAGGTATACACCTTCGTCCAAGTAGGGACCACAATCCTAGTCAGGGTAGGTTGCACACAATCCAGATGATCCTTTGGCCACCCTCTGGTAGCTTGGCACTGAGCAGTCAGGCTTAACTTAGAAGGCAATGTGTAAAGTATTTGTGCAATAAATCATACAGTAGCACAGTGCAAGCACCACAAAATATACAAACTCCCTTTTTACTACACCTACATCACCCTTAAGGTAAGCCCTTGGTAGCCCTATGGTCAGGATGCTGTGTGTGTGAAAGGTAGGACATATGATTTTATGTGTTACATGCTTTTATGTGTGATATGTCCTAGTAATGACGAACAGCCTATTTTGTTTTCACTACGGTCTGTGTGCTGCTCATAGGTTTGCATTGGGAATTTTCGTATATATATATTTAAGTGGTAATTTCTGATCTGTGAAGAGTAGCATGGGCATGTTTGGTATGTTTGGAATTGTAGTGAGGAATCCTGCTTACTGGTGCAGATGGATTTTACATTACCATTTTAGAAATGCAACTGTTAGAAAGTGGGTATTTCAGCTTATAACTCTAGTGCTTTGCAGCCTGACTCCAATCCCTGTATAGTACAGAGTGACATCTCCACTTGGTGCATACCATTCAGAGAGCTATCATCCAATCAGAGCAGCAAGCCAAAATAGTCCAACCACACCTCCCACTTGTCCCAAATGTTTCGTAATGCCGTGCTCCAAGCCAAGACACATGCTGCTTCCAAAGTGCAACCTAAAAAAGGTCCAAAGTCCATATGAGCCAATTGGAAGGGCACCAATAATATTTTGAAGGGAAATAATAAATCATCTAATCAAATTGTGTCAATGCATCCTCTATTTTCCTCTATATAGCAACCAACAGCCAAACCATGTCATCTGTTTGAGTTTATCGGTGTGGGATACTGGTGGCTTATTATGGCCAGATTGATTGAAATTCTTGACTCGAACTGGAGTTATTTGTGACACACAAATTAGTTTGCTATGGAACATACAGAAGACTGTTATACACATCTTTGAAGTTGATACAAATTGAAGATTACAACGTTTCTTACCTTTACAAAACATTATCCCGTGAGGAAGTTCACATGTGGTGAATGAAACATGTTGGCTGTTGGGCGCTATATGAAGGAAAATAAAGGATTAATTGACACCATTTGATTGGATGGTTTATTGTCTCTCTTCAAAATATTGCAGTGCCCTTCCAATTGGATTATCTAGACTTTCCAGACAGCCATCACACAGGAGGGGCTGTGTGTGACAGAAGAGCCATCTGCATACTGATAGCCATACTGGGCTGGGGAGAGTGAGAGTCGTTCATACCTTACATGTCAATAGGCTGTATCCTGCCCTCACACAATAAGCTGATTACCTCTACCGCTGTTTGGAGACAGGGATGGTTTGAAAGGGGATTGTGTTTCACTTTAAAAGGGTTCTGTGAAGTTACCACTTAAACAAAGGCAATTAATGAGTATGCCATATTTTTAGAGCACTTTTGGGGAACTGGGACTGAACCTTTGCCAGAAGGACTGCTGAACTGCAAAAGGACTCATCTGGGCTGCACTTCTGGTGCTGCACTTCTAACTGCTACCTGCTGGAGGCATAAAGGACTCACTGAATTATTTTGCTGCTTGTAGCACTGCTACCAGCTGCTCCCTGGCTTTGGTTTCCCTGGACACTACTGGGCTGCCAGGAGGCAATGCCAAATAGCTCCTCGATTCATTGTTCTGGCCTGCCTGACCCTTTGTGCCCCTCAAAGTGCCTCCAGGGAACTCAGCAATTGAGGAGCGCTGTTTCCTGCTGCTCAACTTCTTTTAAGTAACTTGTGCATGGAGGGTGCCACATTCATCCTTTATGAGTGTCCTAGCGCATGGTGGGTGCTGTGCACTGCCTCTAGGCATTGGGAATGGTGAGTGCTACATTCCCGTTGTGTGAATGTGGTTGGGGAGTGCTAGTCCACTGAGAGCAGCACCTTGATTACATTGCTGGGGGACTACATTGAGAGGCAAGTGTCCTCTATTCGCCAAGCCAGCTCAGAGGATTACCATAAGGGCCATACTACAGGGGTCTGTGCTTTTGTGCTCTCCGTATTAGGCCCATCCTAATGGAACTTCCAAAATTATTGTGGT
Organism: Pleurodeles waltl; assembly: GCF_031143425.1. Lineage (NCBI taxonomy): Eukaryota > Metazoa > Chordata > Amphibia > Caudata > Salamandridae > Pleurodeles > Pleurodeles waltl. Next base: position 282,444,912 of record NC_090436.1, read on the forward strand.
CTTCCTAATAGGGTGGATGGGCCAATGCCTGAATTCTGCCTTTTGGGCAATGTGGCCCTCATTATGACATTGGTGGTAAATCCCACTTACCGCCACGCTGACGGACACCAACTTATGCCGTCATAGAGGATATCCATTCACCATATCATGACACACACACCAATCCGTTAGTATTTAGCCACATACACAAATCTGCCACACCAAAGGTCGGTGATCAAACTGGCGGTATCAAAACCCACATCGGTACGCCAACAGAACTACACCCACACATTATGACCCACGAATCACCGCGGTAAACCATTGGGGGTACATACCGCAGCGCTCACAATGGACACCCATATTCAAAACAACACAACATTGGACAATTCAAACAACACACACCTGACACCCATACATACACCACACCCACACCACTATAAAACACACAGCCACATTACCCACAACCCTTTACAAACAACAATTACTGGCAGGAGATTGACACCAAGACCACTGACACAACTAGAGCCACACACTATTCACACCTTTACACCTTTCACACACTACACATCACACACCCAGACACATCACCCAACACACCCTCACCAACACACTTCACACAACACACATGGCACCACAAAGACACCCTTGTTTCGCAGAGGAAGAGGTAAGGGTCATAGTGAAGGAAATTGTCAGGGAAGAGCCACAGCTACTTCAGCACAGGTGCAGCAGATATCTATAGCTAGGAAGATGAAGCTATGGCGGAGAAGCGTGGGCAGGGTCAACGATGTGGGACAGCACCCAAGAACTAGGGATGACATCAGCAAGAGGAGGAACGTCCTACGGGGGTATGGATGTTCCATTGCAGAAAGACACCACCTCGCCATCCAGAGGACTGGCGGTGGACCCCCACCTCCTCCCTCACAACTCACAACATGGGAGGTCTTGGCAATACTGCATCCTGAGGGCCTGGCCAGAGTCAGAGGAGGACTGGACTCTGGTAAGTCAACTCTCTACTACTATGTCCCCCACCTGCATGCCATCACATATCCTCACCCTCACTCCCAGCACTCCACTACTTCCCATACACCCCACCATCACATCTCACTCATCCTAATACCAAGCCCTGCATGCCGTACCAATGCCTGGACACCTCTCACAGCCCTGCATGGACACTCATCACTAAAGCATGCACACCATGGAGAACTAACAATCCCACCATACACATGTGAAAGGTGCCAGGGTAAATCCAAACAATGAGGGGAAGCCACGGATGTACAATATGTCAGACACAGAAACCATAAAACATCATTTACATCCCCACAGGTACCCCAGCCAATGTCAGCGAAGAGGAGGTGCCAGCACTATCCAGTCCCCCAACTGAAGAGGCCCACAGTGATGACAGTAACTCTGGTCTTCAGGATCTGGATGACCTGTCTGGCCCATCAGGGACCACTAGACAGCCGGTTACCCAGGCCCAGTCACACACCACCACAGACCCTCCCCCATCAGGAAACACCGCCACAGCACCCACCCAGCGTACACATACCTCAGTCCCCAGGACACGTCAATCAGCAGTGTGTCCACCTCTACAGGGACCCCAGGGTACATCTCGCCCCCATGACAATCAGGGACCTGGGGTAAGTGGTAGTGGGCACACTGTTCAGGGGACAGAGGCACAGGCCAACAGGGAAACTGGGCGGACTGCTGTGCCCCAGGTGGAGGACAAGCCCGGGAAACCACTCTCCAGGAGGCTCTCGCAAAGATCCTGGGAGCTTATCAACATTCTCAGGACACGATGGGCCAGATTCTGGACAATGTGCAGGAGAACAGGTGGCTGCAGGAGGGACAGTACCAGGGGATCAGGGAGGACTTGCAGGTCATCAACAACACCCTGATCTCCATTGCTGGGGTGCTGGCAGACATGGCCAACGTTATGAAGGAGGCAGTCTCACACCAGCGGGCCCCTGCCATTAGCCAGACATCTGAACAGCCTTCTACCTCCCCTGCGGGTGGTGGCCAGAAGGCTCCGCCACAGGACTCACAGGCCACCAGCACCCCTTCCCCTGCAGAAGGTGAACCACCCCACAAACCTTCCCTGCAATCCAGACAGTAGCCAGAGACACTTGCCAAGACCCCCACCAGGAAATGAGACTCTCCTGATTGTCACCCTTGTGTACCACTCAGTCACCCTGTCCACCTTAAACTGCTATTGCTCCCCTTCCTATGCCCCCATGGACAATGCATCTGTGCTACCAATAGACTGGAGCAATACCCTGGAATTTCCTCCATCGTCACCCCCATCCCATGGCACTTGCCCCTCCATATATTAGCACTTCAATAAACACACTTTGAAAAAAACATTTGTGGATTATGTCATGTATATCAAATATGTATTCATTGTAACAGGTACAAACATTGCAAATAAACTGTACAGAGAATGAGCATTGATAAATGACCTGTAGCTGGCTGTAGTGATCACACCAGGAGTATATATCAGGTCAGCAACATCTGCAAAATAAATTGCCAGAGAGAACAGTAAGTGGGAATAGAAGTTGCAAATATCAGCATGCCATTGGCACACAGCTTAAAACAAAAGTCATAGAAATGTGAAGTAACACTGTCCTACCTGTATGTCATTGAAAGTAGTGTCGGGTCTGATAACATTTGATCTGTTGTCCTCATCCTCATCCCCTGCCTCCTCATCCTCACTGTCCACAGGGTCTACTGCTGTCACACGGGCATCTCCAGCCTCCTCCTCCTGCAGGAATGGGACATGGCATCTGAGGGCCAGGTTAGGCAACATGCAACATGCCACCACTATCTGACAGACCTTATTAGGTGAGTTAGATGGAGGCACGGGAACCTGACCTTCAGGAGTCCAAAGGTCCTTTCAATTATCCTTCTGGTTCACCCATGTGCCTCATTATAACGTTCTTCTGACCTTGTCCTGGCATTCCTCACACGGGTCAGCAGCCATGATAGGTTTGGGTAGTCAGAGACACATGCAAATATTGAGGGACAACATTTAACCACACATTATCCTATATGGCCCACACCATACCCATACACAAACATGTACTGGGTGGGAACCAGGGCTCATCTATTAGCCACACCCTGTGCCTCTGTAGTTCGGCCATCACATTTGGGATGCTGCTATTCCTCAGGACAAAGGCATCATGCACCGACCCTGGATACTTAGCATTGATGTGGGAAATGTACTGGTCCGCCAAGCACACCATTTGAACATTCATAGAAACTCTTTTGATTCCTGAAAACCTGTTAATTCTGGCGGGGGGGCACAAATACAATATGTGTTCCATCAATCGCCCCAATTATGTTGGGGATGTGTCCCATTGTATAAAACTCGGCCTTCACAGTCGCCAAAGCCTCAACCTGGGGGAAAACAATGTAGCTGCACATGTGTTTTATCAGGGCAGACAACACTCTTGTCAGCACGTTTGAGAACATTGGCTGTGACATTCCTGCTGTTAAGCCCACTGTCACTTGGAAAGAACCAGTTGCCAGGAAATGGAGTACAGATAGCACTTGCACAAGAGGGGATCCCAGTAGGGTGACGGATAGCAGATATCAGGTCAGGCTCCAATTGGGCTCACAGCTCAGTGATTGTGGCCCTGTCCAGTCTATAGGTGAGTATTATGTGCCTGTTTTCCAGTGTAGCCAAATCCACCAGGGGTCTTTACACGGGGGTACGTCTCCATCTCTTATTCATCTGCAGCAGTAGGTATCTAAGGGACACAAGAGTGAGGAGCCGGACACAAACAGAACAATGGAACCAGAACAGAACTTTGCATCCTGTAAACATGAAATGGGTCATTGTGATTTGTTCAGTATGTGCTAATATCTCCTGTGACACAGCATTATTCCAGGGCCTGCCCCCGCACACCTGAAATGGCATCCACCTGTCCTGTGTGGGGGGATGGGTGGAAGTGAGGTAATTCTGCTGACATTGTGCGCTGTTGCAGGAGGTGGTCGGGAACCACTGTGCAACTCCTCATTGGCTAACATTGGGCCCTATGGGTTACAGTGGCCAATGGTGATCTAGTGATGGTATGCACCGCCGCGGACCTGACTGCCATTTTCTATCTGATTCCTCACTTGTTACCTGACCTTCCATAGGAGAGGACCTGCACTGCATGTGCTGCTGTGACCTGTGTCTGGAACCTACCATGGCCCGTGTGACCGGGGAAAGGGCCCCAGCCTTGACTTCGGAGAAGTTGGAGAGACTGGTGGATGGAGTCCTACCCCAGTACGGACTGCAGTAGGGGCCTCCAGACCAACAGGTGAGTACACTGTGAGCACAATGCATGTGGCATGAATGCCTGGAATTGTGTGTGTGTGATAGCCTCGTGTAAGGGGAGTGGGTGGATGTCATCTTGGCGGTGTACAGGTTGTGTGCTGGGCCATGTGTGTGGAAAAGGTGATGTGAAGGGGTTTGGTGGGCCACATATGTAACAGGCAGGACTGTTTGCCTAATGGTTTTTCCCTGTGTGTATTGCCTCTGAAGGTCAGCGCCCATCAAAGAAGGGCATAGGGCGTGCCATCGCCAAGGAGGTGTGGACCCTGGGGGGGTCTATGGCAGGCAGAGCACCCACTGTCGTAAATGGTGGGAGGACCTGAGACACTGGCACGGAAGAAGGCGGAGGCACAGCTGGGGATGGCCTCCCAATGTGCCTTTTGAACACTGACCCCCCTGATGGCCCTCATACTGGCAGTGGCCTATCCAGAGCTGGATTGGCGCTTGAAGGCAACACAGAAGCCACAAGGGTTGAGTACAGTGTCCATTATTTCAACTTACGCATGGTAGGGTGGTATCTGGATGGGGGATGTGTGTCAGTGGGTACCCCTAGGCCAGACCTGACGTTGCAGCGTAGGTCCCCTGGTGGCTTGGGTGCCGAAGGAAACATTTAGCTACCTAGCTCGTAGGCATCCACTACTGGTCAGGGCTGCGTGGGTCACAGTTGTGCTGCATTTGGCGGTGTGTGCCCCTCCCCATGCCTTGGAGGCATGCTATTTCTCTGGTAGTGCAATGCATATTGCGTAGGCCTGTTCCCTGTGTGTGAGGGTGCTATGTACTCCAACGGTCGTGCTGGTGCAGCCTTTGACCCAGTGTATACTTTGTCTCTCTCACCCTTTCTTGTTTTGTCATCCTGTCCTTATGTGCATTAGCATCATCTGGCAGAGGAGCAGAGGCACCGGTGACGGAGGGAGCTGCATCCCACAGGACCCAGGAGGCAGAGTCCACCAACCATTGGGACGGAGGGCGAGGGGAGCACCACAGCGGAGACTGGTGGGGACACTTCATACACAGATACCTCCTCCGATGGAAGCTCCCTGGTGGTGGCGGACACTTCTGTGACCACCCAAGCTACAGGTACATCCACCACCCCATACCAGCACTGCCCTCCCAGCAGCTCCTCATCGAGTTGCCTGTGCCTGCTCACCCAGGAGGGTGGGCATCTCCTTCGCCCTAGGCACCTCAGGCCCTGTCCCAGTGAGCCCTGCTGCCCTGAGTGAGGAGGCTATTGACCTCCTGAGATCCATCTCTGTAGGGCAGTCAACCATTGTGAATGCTATCCAGGGGCTGACAGCCCAGATGCAACAATCTAATGCATTCCTGGAGGGCATTCACACTGGATTGGCGGCCCAACAGAGATCGATTCAGGCTCTGGCCTCCTCTCTGATGGCAGCCATTGTCTCTGTTTGTACCATCCCCCCTCCAACTACCACTGCCCAGTCCTACTCCCCTCAATTCCATCCTATCCCAAGCACACATACAGAGGAGCATGCACACAAGACAACACCCAAGAGTGTCACAGGCAAACACAAGCACCAACCTTCGTCCCACATGCACTCACATAAACACCATCCAGTTGCAGACACACCAACATCCACTATTTTCACTGTCTCACCTCCTCCCCCTCCATCACCTCCTTCCCACCCTCGTCCACACACACACACCTGCATGCACTACATCATCATCCACTACCAGCATCATCACCACACCAAGCAGAACACACACCTCACTGGTAGACACATCCACAACATCCATGAACACGTCCCCTGTGTCCTCTCTCACTCTGTCTGTCCCCCCTCCTAAGGTGCACAAATGCAAGCACTCAGACACCCAACAACCATCCACCTCACAACAGCATACAGCCCATGCACCTGCACCCAAAAGCAGCAGACAGACACCTCCAACAACCACTCCCTCATCCTCCACTCCCATTCCTTCTCCATCTTCCCGCCCCAATGTCCCTAAAAAACTGTTCCTATCAACCATTGACCTCTTCCCTACCTCTCCCCTCGTCCTGCACGTATGGGTGGGGTATCACGAACCCAGCCAAGCACCTCAGCCACACGCTCCACTGGCCCAGTCCTAACCGCAACCCCTCGTGGTGGAAAGGGATCCAGGCCACATGTAATGAAGGGGAAGGAGCCTGCACCTACCACACAAAAGGAGAAGGAGTCTGCCCCAGCAGGCAGGAAGATCAAGGAGCCTGCACCAGCAGGCAGGAAGGGCAAGGAGCCTGCACCAGCAGGCAAGAAGGGCAAGGAGCCTGCACCAGGAACTGTGACGGAGCCCCCAGCAACAACCATGGTTGTGCATCCGTCCAAGGTTGCAGTGGATGGGCAGGAGCCTCCCCCAACCAGCAGCACCACCACTGTGCAGCAGTCACCCCTGGCAGATGCCATGTAATCCTGCATCCATGGGCTGCTGTGTGGCCTGTCCACTCTAGAACCAGTGGGTATGACACCCAACTGAGAAACTGTGGCCCATCACTCCCCAGGATCAAGCACAGGGCACGTTGCCACTTCCAGAACCAGTGGGTATGACACCCACCTTAGAGAATGAGGCCCATCACTCCCCAGGATCAAGCACAGGGCACCTTGCCCCTTCTAGAACCAGTGGGTATGATACCCACCTGAGAGACTGTGGCCCATCACTCCCCAGGATCAAGCACAGGGCACATTGACCCCTCCAGAATCAGTGGTCTTGTTACATCTCCCGGCAGAGGTGCCCCCCAATCCCCAATCCCCCTGAGGTGCCTGCCTATTTACAAACTGATGCCCCTGCAGTGTTCTCTCCGTGTTGAAGCAGGTGATATATGTGGCCTTGGACTTTGGCCTGTGGCCATGTGGCCTACGAAAATTGAAGACTGGGTTGTGTCCCTTTTTCTGTACATATTTATATATCTATTATCTTGCCTAACTTATTATTTCTAATGTATTGATCTTATTACAAACACTTTTGTGAAATCGTTTTGACCTTGCATTATTCGGCCGAGTTACGGGGTCAATTTTCTTTTTAATGCATCTGGTTGTGTGAATGGTGTGTGTGGGGAGTGTGTGGTGCGTGTGTGTGTCATTCTCATTTTCCTTCCCCCCTCCCTTGTGTGCTAGGCAGCTGTACTCACCGTCATCGTCTTCGCCGGCGTTGGTGTTCGTGGTGGAGCAGAACGTAGAATAACATCGAGAACACATGCAGTTCAGGTTCCATGGTGGCGTGGTTCTTCCCTGTGTCTACAATTGTGAGTCCTTTGACTTCTGAGCTCAGTGCTTTGTACCAAGCTATCAGGGGGTGAGCACAGGTTATCTCTGGTGTGTATCTTACTTGCCCTGACTAGAGCAGTGTGTTCTGCCTGGCTTAGAAGCATACCCTAGCCAACCAGAAACCCCATGGTTTTCTGGAAATTCAACTGGCGATTGCATTGAATTTCTAACTCAGTGGGATCTAATATTGGTTCAGCCTGTGAACTTGGATATAACCTCATCTGTAGCAAATAGTATGAGGAAGAATAGAGAAAGCTGTGATGTTTGGATTGCTAGTGAAAATCGTCATTCTTCTGTCTTTGTTTCATCCTCGTACTATTCTTTAAATACCCACCTTCTCCAACCCAAAAGTGAGCTGAAGGAGAAGATATGTGGTAAGCTTGGCACATATATTTACATTTGAGATCCTCCCAGATAAATGGTAAGATAAGCATAGAACATTTAGAAAAAGCCATGGGGCCTACTTACTTTGGACTTACATTGTCCTTGAATAAGCAATTGGTCGCAAGGCAAAGCAAGTTCTTAACTGGGATTTACCAACCCATCTGATGCCACTATGCGTGGCTAGCGCCCTTACATGTATTTTGTTGCAGACCCTGAATTACAAAGAGTTGTAAACCTTTGTTTGTGCCAAAATGGTGCACCTCCTAACTGAGGTATAGCGAGGAAAAAGATCTTTATTTCTCCTGGTTAATTTCTCTTTCATTCTTTGCATTCTGCAGCACACATAGAAAAGGGAATATGCCACTATGGATTGTTTTTGTGCAGGTAGGTGTCCCCTCCAGCACAAAAACAGTCCTACCAGTAACGCAGGCACACTTGTACAATGGTGCAAGGCCGAATACAGTGCACAAGCGCAGGGTGAGATCACAGATGCTCTATATGGAGCATTTTTGTCCTCTTCCTTACATGCAGTGCAGCAGGTTACCTTGCTTCATTGTGTGAAAGAATGGTAAATCTTCCCCTGGGTACTTTTACTTTGACATCAATGTCTTGCAAGTGGAGGTTGAGACCCCGATATTCAGGAATAATTTAGAAAGAAGATAAAGGGAGATGGGTCTTTTTAACTACTTCTTAACTAAACATTTAAAAAGGTGTTTTTTAAAGCAGCACAGACTTATATATTTGTCACTGAAGTGGTTTCCTTATAGCCTATGTTTCTCTTTTAAATATGCAAGTGTTCATAACTTATATGCTTTAAATCATAACATTATGCAGATGAACTCTGCTGTTAAAATACCCACCTATAACTGACTTACTTAGTGTTAAACTTCTTAAATCAATTTGAGCACTGCAGCCTAAGCCACAAAGTGACATGACTGGTTATTAAATCATATGCTGGGCTTTATCTAAAATGTGGGTAGTAAGTGCCTAAAAACTGCTTACACTGAAGGGTATATTTACAAGCCCCTTGCACCACATTGCGCCACTTTTTGTGACGCAATGGAGGCACAAACCTTGAAATCATATCTATGAGGCCATGTATAGCCATTTTGTGTGAATTTGAATGGCCTCATAGATAATAAGTATGGCAAAGCAGCACAAATGGAGGCTTTCCATGGGCGTTGAAGTGGGTGTTCCCATGCAAAACCCATGTTTTTTTTACGCTTCCCCATATTTACAAGACCTTGTAAACCTGGAGATCCACCAACATCTTAAGCCTCCCCAGGGGAGGCGCAACCAGGAGAAATATCTTTATTTCTCCTTGTTTTTTCCTCTTTAATGTGTGCTGCATTCTGAAGCACACATAGAAAAAAAGTCTCCTAGGATTGTTTTTGCACACAAAAACAAATCTGCATACAATGCAGACATCCTTGCAATGACACCATGGTGCAATGGAGCCTGTGTTAGCTCCAGGCTGCCAAAAGGATGCCAACAAAGTGGGAAAAGACAGAAATGCACTGCATACCATAGATATGGCACATTCCTGACCTTTCCCTTTGATGTAGGGCACCACAGCAAGGTGACTTACTGCGCTGCCCTGCACCAAAAGCTCATAAACATGGGCCTGGATGTTTAACTTTTGCATCATATGTGCACACAGTGAACTTACTCAAAAGTCAAATATGACAATCAGTCAACCTTGAGGTTATCAAATTTAAGTTAACAAGAAAATTCAGTTTGAGTTGTGTAGCATATGAAACCCATAGAGAACATGCAAAAACTGTGATTTAACACAACAACAATGGTTGGGATAGCAAAGAAGGGCAGATTTACTAAGGAGTTGTGCTTTCCTAGTCTGACACAAGCTGTTGCAAGGCAACACAAGTCCTTAACTAAGGTTTACTAAGCCATGCAAAGCCACTTTGCCTGGCTTTGTGTAGTTTAGTAAATACAAAGTATTGCAACGCAGTGCATAGTGCTGCCTTCCATTACTTTGTGTTGGGTAGACGTTACGTGGGTGGAGCATGCATCCATCCATGTATGTTGCAGCAAACACAGATTTACAAAGACTTGTAAACCCGGGTTTTCATTTTCCGTGACAAAGGCGTAACAAGGACAAGTATCATTATTCCTCCTTGTTAATTCTTTTTTCCACATGTGCTGCATTCTGCAATCTGCAGCAGACATCTAAAGAGGAATATGTCTTTAGGGACTGTTTTTGTACAGCAAGGTCACAATGGTCCCAGGGTGTCTGAATTGGTGCTAGGCAGCACAGGGTGCACCAGCGCAAGAAGAGATCAGAAATGCTCTATATCTTTGTAAGTATGGAGTATTTCTGTTGTCTTTCTTTCACGCAACAAAAAACACCATTTTAACGCTGCATTCAGTGAAAGAACGGCAAATCCGCCCCTAGGTATGTTTACTTTGAGAATAGTGTCTAGAAAATGGAGGTTGAGACCTCTGCATTCAGAAATAATATAAGAAAGGAAGAAGGGCTAGTGGTATTTTTAATGACTTACCAAACTTATAAAATGGTGAGTCTTGAAGTAGCACGGACATACATTTGCTGCTGAAGTGGTTCCCTGAAAAGGCCCAATTGTAGCCCATGTTTCTCTTTTAGCGATGCAAGTGTTCAGAACTTGCATGCTTTAAATCAGATCATTATGCAGATGAGAACTGCTGCTAAAAAGGTCGCTGACAACTGACTTACTTAGGGCCGTATTTATACTCCGTTTGCGCCGAATTTGCGTCGTTTTTTTCGACGCAAATTCGACGCTAAACTAACGCCAACTAACGCCATATTTATACTATGGCGTTAGAGGCGAATAGCGCCAAAGTTCCCGGAATGTGCGTCATTTTTTAGCGTGAACCCCTTCCTTGCGTTAATGATATGCAAGGGAGGCGTTCCCGTCTAAAAAATGACTCCCAGGCCTTTACGTGGTATTTATACTCCCGGGCAAAAGAGACGCCCGGGAGTGGGCGTGGCTAAAAACAGCGCATTTGCGCCGCTTTTTAACGCCTGGGTCAGGCATGGCGTTAAGGGACAAGTGGGCTCAAAATGAGCCCAGAGTGCCCTCCCCTGCCCCCAGGGACCCCCCCTGCCACCCTTGCCCACCCCAGGAGGACACCCAAGGCTGGAGGGACCCACCCCAGGGACATTCAGGTAAGTATTTTTTTATTTTTTTTTAATAATTTTTTTTGGCATAGGGGGGCCTGATTTGTGCCCCCCTACATGCCACTATGCCCAATGACCATGCCCAGGGGACAGAAGTCCCCTGGGCATGGCCATTGGGCAAGGGGGCATGACTCCTATCTTTACAATGATAGGAGTCATGTTGATGGGGGATGGGCGTCGTTAAAAAATGGCGCAAGTCGGGTTAAGACGATTTTTTCGACGTAACCTGACTTGCCCCATTTTAAGACGCCCATGCGCCATTTTCCCCCTACGCCGGCGCTGCCTGGTGTACGTGGTTTTTCTCGCGCACACCAGGCAGCGCCGGTCTGCTTGCGCCGGCTAACGCCATTCAATAAATACGGCGCCCGCATGGTGCTTCAGAATGGCGTTAGCCGGCGCAAAACTTTTTGACGCTAAACTGCGTTAGCGCAGTTTAGCGTCAAAAAGTATAAATATGGGCCTTAGTGTCAAATTTCTTAAATAACTTTGCGCACAACAGTCGAAGCCACAAAGGGACATAACCAGTTCTTAACTCATATGCTGGGCTTTATCTAACACGTGGGGAGCAAGGCCCTCAATCCTGCCCACAATGGTGTTTAATTTTTACACCATGTGTGCACACTGCAAAGATTACAGTGGGCTTCTTCTTTAGGTTTAGGTTGGAATCTTTATATCGGCCATAGGTCATGAAAGTTACACATGAAAAACAAGAATTAAATACATTCGGTGTTGTCACTATAAAAAACACCTTTCCTACTTAAGAAAAACCTTTGTTGCAGGAGATCGGGCAAATCCACCTTTTACTGAACTTATCATATGCTGTGCATAAGAATAAAATGTGTACAAGGTTTTCTGTAGTACCTAAAGTGCAAATGTAGATTTTGTCGTAATTATTGCACGGCTTCCAACTTTCAGTATAAGTTATGATTTGGAGCGTTTGAAAGCAAAATTTAATGTATAATATTTTTGCCAAATAGAGTTGGACAACATCTAAGTATTCTTCAAAACTTGACTTCAGCTTAACAATAAGGAATTGCGTAGTCAGCCTGCCCGATCTGAAATTTTGGTGGAGAGTGTTCAAGACGTACACTCAATACATCTGTTTCATTTGTTTCTTTAAACTTTATGTTAATGTTTGGGGGTTGCTTCAATGAGAAGATAGGCCAAGTCTGCCAAACTAGGCCTGAAAATGTTGCAACCAGGGGAAGGTCACAGATCTATCAAGATCCAGTAATTCCCTTCATCACTGTTGATAATGGACCAGTTTCTGCGTTGTCCATGATCTTACCCAATAGAGCATAGGTCTCAAAATGTTATGTGCTCTATTCATTTCATATTTAGGTCCAGGTACATAATTATTAAGGGTGTGGTTGTAGGGAAGCTCAATAGCCCTCTTATAGACTTATTTTCACTGAGGGTAAACTGAGTAGAGCTATCCATGCCCCATAGCTCAACAAATGTACAGGGCTGCTTTTTGTGCATTGTACTTGTATATCTCAAAGACCGGAGTGATACTTTTAGATACAGAGACTTGTTGTTTTTTAATGATAGCCATCAAGCTGTGGGCCAGGGATGCTTTAGCTTTGTTTATATGGGGGAGCCAAGATAGCCTAGAGTCAAGTGCTACACCAAAATAGTTAAGTTTGTTACATGCTCTAGTTTTAGCTTCCAAACTGTAATATTCCTCTTAAAGGTCTTTGGGGGTTTAATATCCATGCATTTATGCATGCTATAATTGATTTCTAAAGCCTTTAGTGCACAATATTCGTTAAAGCTATTGGGTAGCTTTTGGAGACCCTTTGATGTCTGTGACAACAAAATGGTGTCATCTGCAAAAAGTAGTGCCGGGATAGCTGTCCCACAGAGTTTAGGGGAATCGTGGCTTCACTTTTGAGACGGCCAACAACATCATTAATACAGAATGAGAACAGGTTGGGCTCAAAAACTCCACCAACAGACCTTGGCGTAGTCATGTTAGTGCAACCTTTTTAGCTGGATTAGGAGGTTGTCAAGTACACCTTGGTTCTTCAATGATGCCCACAGAAAGCTTCTAGAGACAAGGTCAAAGGCCACCCTTCAGTCGACAAATGTGACATACATATACCCTCCCTTCACTTTAATGTATTTCCACAAGATGCACAAAAGCCTGGAGCCCTGGTTAATTGTACTTTTATGAGTTCTGAATCGTGCTTGATAAATTGACAGGGTGTTAATTTTTTCCACCAGTCATTCAATTTGTTCAAGCTCACCCTAGCATATATTTTTATAAAGTGTCTATAAGGCTGATAGGCCTATAAGTGCCAAGTTCCCTTTTTAGGGTCGAGCGCACAAGTGCTCTGGCCTGTTGTAATTTCTCTGTGGACTTTTAACCATGCCCATGTCACCCCCATCACTTTCATTGGTTCGTAGGCTTGCCTTTTAAAATTTGCTTGATTTCATTAGTGAAAGGCATGCATACCTCATGCCTTTTCCAGTGTTTAGCCCTCCTCGAGCACACCGGCCAACTACTGAAAACATACGAAGCTCCATGTTTTCCGCATGGCTTCTGGACTACTTTTTCTTTTTATTTCTTATACAGCGGGATCTCGCTGGGCAATAGTCGAGTGCTTTGCATGACTACCAGTTTACTTCTATTGTTTATCCTATCGCTGCTTGGCGAATTCAAGATTTTACACATTGAGGTCGCACACGTTATTTTAAAAATTATTTATATGAAATTCCCTCCCGTCCCTGGCCCAATCCCCGTCCCGGCCCCCACCTGCCCCTCCCCTTGTTTTCTTTCACTCACTCCGCTTTGAGCTCCGTTGCATGCGGTATGTTGTTCTTGATTTATCTTTCACTGTTTCATCATTTGGGAGGGCTGCACTTCATACCCTTTGGAGCCCTCTTGACTGGCACTGGCTATTGTTAATGTTTGTGTTGTTTAGTTTGGTTTGGCTCAAGGCATCAGCAGCTGAAGTTTGCCTGCCTGCTATGGATAGAACGAGTTCTTCCAACCTTCGTTACTGGCACTGCGGCTTCTTAAAATTCACCAGCTTACCCCTTCTTGAGAGTTTGCTGCCATTGTTTAGTACAGAGTGGTTGCTCAAACCCCTTAATTGGTTTAGTGGCAATTTTTTATCTTTTGCTGCTTGATTATCTGGGGGGGCTGCAGTTCGAGCACCAGCGCTTCCCTGCAAACACAAACAGTTCCACTCCGGGGCAATTACTTCACCCTGAGTCACTGTTTCTTTACCAAGCCTCCGTTCCTCAGGACTCACACTTAAAAGTGGATGGCGATGTTTAGGGTGCTCCAGGGTGCATGGGTGAATGCCTGTTATTCCTGTTACTTTGAATATTGTTTTTTGGCAAGGTCACAAAGTCTTTTTTGATTGCAGCAAAGGGTTTATTATAAGAGGGATATATTGGTTTGTGTGTAACTTTGAAATACCCTTGCTAACATTAGATCCTTTACCACAGCAGACAAGCAGCAAGTGTTTCATGCATTATCATATTTTGTTTACATTGTGCCATTAACCCCTTCCCCCCCACGGACGTAATGGTTATGTCCGTGGCTGCGGTGCTCAGGCACCAAGGATGTAATCATTACGTCCTGGGACCGACCCTCGGGGGAAGCACTAACGCTCCCCAGAAGGCTGCCACCCTCCACTCCCCCGGTCAGGGCCACCCCCCACACCCCACCAATAATGTCAGTGCGCAATCGCCCACTGACATCATTAGAGGGTTCCAAACGCACTGGAAACCATTTGTTTCCAGCGTATCTAGGAGGAAGCAGGTGAGGTTTTACTCCGGCCGGGGGTTGCACAGAAAGAAGCATTGGGGGAAAGGAAAGGGTTTTCCTTTCCCCGGATGCGATCAGGCAGTAGGAATGCCAATAGGCACCTGGGATTTTGTTTTTGTGTGTGTGTTTTCAGAAGGGGAGTGACCCCTTGGGCAAGGGTCGCTCCCCTAAGGGGGCATAATATATTTTGCCATATATGCCCCCCTTGGGGGCAGATCGGCCTATTATTTTTAGGCCCATCTGCCCCCAAGGGGGGCATAATCCACTTAGCGTCAGGAATCATGTGTGTGTGTGCTTTGTAGGGGGGTGGCCCGTTGGGCAAGGGTCGCCCCCCAAAGGGGGCAATATATTCTATGCCATTTCTGCCCCCCCCCCACCCTTGGCGGCAGATTGGCCTATTTATTTAGGCCCATCTGCCCCCAAGGGGGGCAGAGGACACTAGAAACCAGGGAACATTTCTAAATGTTTGGTGGGGGGTGTTTGTCAACTGGCAAAGTATTTGCATTTCTGATTATACCAGTTTATTTCTCCTTTTTGTTCTAGTTCAAAGATTTTGATTCCCTTGCTGTGGCTTGTTGTGGTTTTGGCAGTGGTTGTCCTGTGGTTTGTGTAGTTGCATGTTTTAGGTAAGTAAATAAATTTACTCCAAAGGAGAATTGTTGCCATGCATGAATGACATGTTTGTATGTAGTGTACTAAATGCAGGATTGTGTGAGAAACTGTCCTTAGATGTATGCACAATGATATTTGTGTTGTCTTATATCTAATTTGCTTTTCTTTTTTCTTTTTAGTGAGATATCATTGGTGATTGCTGTGACTGTGCAGAGTAGTTGCTGGTGAGTATAGTTTTTGAGTTTATAACTATTAGTGATAAAGCCACACTTTAATTATTACGTATCTGGTAATTAGCTGGTTGTTGGTGGTGCATTTGTCCACTTACTTTTCGTAGGAAGGATCATGGCTAGCCATGGGATGACTGCTCAGCAGGTTGTTGGTGTTCTTTTTGAGTCATCTTCTGACCATGACTACGAGACTGACTGTATCTGAGGCAGAGGAGGAAGTGCAAGATTCTGGAAGTAAATTTTCTGTCAGAGAGGAATCATCATTTGATGAAGCCACTCTCAGTGCTGATGAAGTGCCTGTTTAAGAGGAGGACAAAGATGTGCCAATGATGCAGCAGCCAGCTGCAGAAAGGCTTCCCATTGGAAGAACTGAACTCTGGGTTGCCCCAAACATGGAGCAGCCACAGTTGCCTGCCTTTACTGGTCTCCCAGGGTGTAGAGTAAATACGGAAAACGTTTTGCCTGTCAATTTCTTTGAGTTGTTTATGGACCATGTTTTTTTGGAAGAGATTGGTGAGCAGAATAATTTGTATGTAGAGCAGTATTTGAAGGACAACGCTGCCAGACGTAGGCCACACTCTAAAGCTAGCCAGTGGATTCCCACAAATCTGGGAGAGTTGACAAAGTTCTTAGGTTTAACTTTTTTGATGGGGCTGATAAGGAAGCCATCACTGTCTTCATATTGGTCTACTATTCCCTTGATGGCAACTGCTATATTTCCTGCAACCATGAGTCATAAACGGTATGAGCCTCTTCTTCGGATGTTGCATTTTGTCGATAATGCTTTAGTCTTGCCATGAGTCACCCTGATTTTGACAGTCTTTTTAAGATTAGACCTGTCCTTGATCATTTTGAAATTGGTTTTCAGAGATCTATGTTCCAGGCAAATAAATATCTGTAGATGAGTCTTTGGTCCTGTTCAAGAGTCATTTGTTTTTTAGGCAATACATTCCTAGCAAGAGGGCACGGTATGGAATTAAACTGTATATGCTGTCTGAAAGTAGTACAGGATATGTTTATAATTTCCAGGTCTTCACTGGTAGGGATTCCAGTATTGACCCTCCTGGTTGTCCGCCCACTCTTGGAGTTAGTGAGAAAATTGTGTGGGAACTTGGTAGACCACTGTTTAACAAAGGTCACCATTTGTATGTAGATAACTTCTACACTGAGTTCAGTTATTCAAAGGATTGTTCAAAGTGGACACTGTTGCTTGTGGCACAATCTGCTTTAATCGGAAAGTCTATCCAAGAGAGCTCATCTGTAAAAAACTTCAGAAGGGACAGTGCAGTGCCTTGTGGAATGATGAGCTGCTAGCTCTGACAAGAGGGATGTGTACATGCTAACTACCATCCATGATGAGAGTAATTCACCTGTGGCTGTTTGGTGTCAAGTTGCTGAAGTGCGCAAACCTGTGTGCATTTTAGACTACAATAAGCACATGGGTGGTGTTGATAGAGTAGATCAGAGGCTGGAACCTTACACTGCTTCTCGTAAGTCTTACATTTGGTATAAGAAATTAGCAGTTCACATGTTCCACTTGGCAACTTTTAATGCTTTTGTTGTGTTCATGAATAGTTCTCCAAAGTCAATGATGACAGTTGTGAAATTTCAGGAGTCTGTCATAGCGAGCCCTGTTGTGCTGGAACAGGCAAGAGTTCCTAGAGAAGCAGTGGTGGAGGATGTGGCTAGATTGAAAGATCGTCAGTTTGCTGAGCACATTCCTCCTACGGTCAAAAAAGACTTTCCTGCTATGAGATGTAGAGTCTGTGCTCGAAGAGGTATCAGGAAGGAGACTAGGATGTACTGCCCTGATTGTCCTTCAAAGCCTGGGCTGTGTGTGGCTGGCTACCACACACAGAAGAATTATTGGGTAATACCATGAGTGTAAACTGCTGTTTTATATTTTCATATGTTTAATTTCACGGTTGACATTACTGTCATGTATTCATTTAAAGCGTTTGTGTTGGTAGTTTTGTACTTATTTATAATTAGTGGTTTCTTTGTTGTTTAAAAACAAAAAAGTGATGGCGGTGTGTATGCACTGGCGCTTGGCTGGCGGTGTGCGTGGAGTGGCGCTTGGCCGGTGGTGTGTGTGGGGTGGCGCTTGCCTGGTGGTGTGCGTGGAGTGATGCTTGGCTTGTGGTGCCAGCCAAACGCCAGTCCACACACTCCCATCAGCTGGTGTGATTGCTGTATCAGGCATGTGGGCGTATTAAAGTGATGGGCCCTTAAATGGTGCTGTCTGTTGATGTGTTGTAATGTGCTGGGCCCACGACTGGCAGTGTGAATGTTCTTGTGCATGTCATGTATGAAAGGTGTGTCAATGAGTCATTGGTTCAGTTTTTTGGCCTTTCAGTTATTAACAGTGCATTTCACTTTGGTGAAATCTCTTGTTAATAAAATTTGATCTACTGAACCATCACTCACACTCGTACCAAATCCAACCAACCAGTATTTGTGGTAAAAATGACAAAACCTGCTCCGCTGTAATCAGGCGTCTCAGTACACCCGTGAGGCGCTAGGTGTCTTGGGTGGGAACCCGATGATGAAGCATGCCACCAACTTGGTTGGTGGGTGAGGGGTCATTTTAACATAACCTAAGTGTGTTTCGTTTCACAATTTTAGAGTTTGGAACATCACAGAAGTAGATAGACACATCAAAATGATTGATGACAAGACTACCTGTGTTTGGGGGGGACACACCTATGTTTTTGGTCTTGGGTGCGGCCTTCATCTAGGGAAACCTACCAAACACCGACATTTTTTTAAACTAGACACCCCAAGGAGTCTAGGAAGGTGTGGCTTGCATGGATCCCCAACATTTTCTTACCCATTCTCCTCTGCAAACCTCAAAATCTGCTTAAAAAAGCATATTTTCCTCACTTTTCTTTGTAGGATCACCGCTCCGGCACAAATTTCCCACCACCCAGTATTCCCCTCAGTCTCCCAAGTAAAATGATACCTGACTTGGGTAGCTCCCCAAAGCAGAGTCAGCCTAAAAATGTATAAAAGAAAAATATGTGCTATCCCCCCAATCTCTACAGGTTTTTGCCCTTTTTCTGTTGCAGGCACCTGGGCCACACACACAAGCGAGGTATCATTTTAATTGGGAGACTTAGAGGAACGTTTGGTGGAAGGAAATTTGTGGCTCCTCTCAGATTCCAGAACTGTCTGTCACCGAAATGTGAGGAAAAAGTGTGTGTTTGGCCAAATTTTGAGGTTTTCTGAGGATTCTGGTAAGAAAACTCTGGGGGATCCATACAAGTCACTCCTCCCTGGACTCCCTTGGGTGTCTAGTTTTCAGAAATGTTTGGGTTTGGTAGGTGTCCCTATATTGCTGCTGAGCCCAGGACCAAAAATGCAGGTCCCTCCCCCGCAAAAACAGGTAAGTTTGTATTTGATTGTGTTTGTTTTTTCCACATAGTGTTTTGGGGCATTTCCTGTCATGGGCTCTAGCCCTACCCACACAAGTGAGGTACAATTGTTATCGGGAGACTTGGGGGAACGCTGGGTGGAAGGAAATTTGTGGCTCCTCTCAGATTCCAGAACTTTCTGTCACCGAAATGTGAGGAAAAAGTGTTTTTTTGCCAGATTTTGAGGTTTGAACAGGCTTCTGGTTAACAGAACCTGGTTAGAGCCCCACAGGTCACCATATCTTCGATTCCCCTTGGTGTCTAGTTTTAAGAAATGCAAGTTTGGTAGGTTTCCTGTTAGGAATGGGGTCTTTGGTTGGCAGTCAGGTTACCTCCTGTCCAAGCAAGGACACTCACACTAGTCAGGGTAAAGGAGAATCACCCTCAGTTAACCCCCGCTCGTCCCCTTGGTAGCTTGCCAAAAGCACGGCAGGCTTAACTTCAGAGTCTAGGTGTAAAGCATTTGTACCAAAACACATAGTAACTCAGTAAAAACACTACAAAATGACACAACACAGGTTTAGAAAAATAGATAATATTTATCTAAACAAAACAAGACCAAAACAACAAAAATCCACCATACACATGTCAAGTTATGAAATAAAAATCCAAAAGGGTCTTAAATCCTTCAAAAACAGTACTAACGCTGTTAGCGTGAAAAAGTACCTGGGTTGCGTCAAAATAACACTACACAGGGAGTGTGCATCGAGAAAGGCGAGCAATGCATCGATTTCTCACTTGCAAGCGAGAGTGTGCGTCATTCCTCCTCCGGTTGGGTCATCGTGCATCGTTTTTCCTCTCCACAGGAGAGCGGTGCGTCGATCTGGAGAGGCACCTCGGGTCTGGGCAGCCTTTGCATTGTTCTTCCATGCCCAGTGAGTTTTGCGGAGAAAATCCTGCTACACGGTATGAGAAAAACCGCACTATATGGTTTGTGTCATTATCAGCCTCCATCACCAAGTGTTGCGCGTCATTTCTCCAGCTGCGTGTGTCGATCTTCCAGCCACGATGCAGGTGGAGCGTAGATTTCAGCCACGAAGTCAGCAGCGCATCATTTCTCAGTCGCATCTCAGAAGGTGCTTCAACATTTTCCCCACTCAGCGGTCTGTGCGTGGATTTTCAGTCTTGTTCTGCCAGCTTCACCTTTCAAGGCCCCAGGAACTGGATAGGGCACCACTTGGCAGGGCAGGAATCTCAGCAGAGAGACCAGGTGCTGGCAGCGGAACTGTTTGATAGTCCTGAGACTTCAACAACAGGAGGCAAGCTCAGGACAAGCCCTTGGAGATTTCTTCACAAGCAGGAATGCACAACAAAGTCCAGCCGTTGTCCCCTTTCACAGGCAGAAGCAGCAACTGCAGGATAGCTCCACAAAGCACAGTCATAAGCAGGGCAGCACTTCTCCATAGCTCTTCAGCTCTTCTCCAGCCAGAGGTTCCTCTTGATTTCCAGAACTAATCTAATTTTTCAGGGGGTTGGGTGCTCTACTTATACCCATTTTGGCCTTTGAAGTAGGCCTACTTCAAAGGAAAGTCTCTCTTGTTTGTGAGATCCTTCCTTGCCCAGGCCAGGCCCCAGACACACACAAGGTGGTTGGAGACTCCATTGTGTGAGGGCAGTCACAACCCTTTTAGGTGTAAGTGACCACTCCTCCCTTCCCTCCTAGCACAGATGGCTTATCAGAATATGCAGGCTACACCCCAGCTCCCTTTGTGTCACTGAGAGAACTGTCAAACTGACTCAGACAGGGAATCCACAAAATGGCAGAGTCACAGAATGGTTTAAGAAAGAAAATACCCACTTTCTAAAAGTGGCATTTTCAAACACACAATTTCAAAACCAAAGTCACTGAAAGATGTACTTTTAAATTGTGAGTTCAGAGACCTCAAACTCCACATGTCTATCTTCTCCAAAAGAGAGTCTACGCTTTAATCATATTTAAAGGCAGCCCCCATGTTAACCTATTAGAGGGATAGGCCTTGCAACAGTGAAAACCGAATTTGGCAGTATTTCACTGTTAGGACATATAAAACACATTAGTATATGTCCTACCTTACATAAACACTGCACGCTGCCCATGGGGCTACTTAGGGCCTACCTTAGGGGTGTCTTACATGTAAGAAAAGTGAAGGTTTAGGCCTGGCAAGTGGGTACACTTGCCAAGTCGAAGTGGCAGTTGAACACTGCACACACAGACACAGCAGTGGCAGGTCTGAGACATGATTACAGGGTTACTAATGTGGGTGGCATAACCATTGCTGCAGGCCCACTAATAGCATTTGATTTACAGGCCCTGTGCACCTCTAGTGCACTTTTCTAGGGACTTACTAGTAAATTAAATATGCCAATCATGGATAAACCAAACAACAATACAATTTATACAGAGAGCATATGCACTTTAGCACTGCTTAGCAGTGATAAAGTGCTCAGAGTTCAAAAGCCAACAAAAACAGGTCAGAAAAAATAGGAGGCAGGAGACAAAAAGATTGGAGATGACCCTGTAAAAGGAAAAAAGTTCAACATTTCCCTAAATTTGCACTTTGCAAAAAACAGCTGTTTTTTTTGTGGAAAATGTGGTGTGCCCACTTTGTGTTTTGGGGCATTTCCTGTCACGGGCACTAGGCCTACCCACACAAGTGAGGTACCATTTTAATCGGGAGACTTGGGGGAACGCTGGGTGGAAGAACATTTGTGGCTCCTCTCAGATTCCAGAACTTTCTGTCACCAAAATGTGAGAAAAAAGTGTTTTTTTTGGCCAAAATGTTGAGGTTTGCACAGGATTCTGGGTAACAGAACCTGGTGAGAGATCCACAAGTCACCCCATCTTGGATTTCCCTAGGTGTCTAGTTTTCAAAAATGCATGGGTTTGGTAGGTTTCCGTAGGTGCTGGCTGAGCTAGAGATCAAAATCCACAGCTAGGCACTTTCCAAAAAACACATCAGATTTCAATGTAAATAATGATGTGTCCATGTTGCGTTTCCTGTTACGGGCATTAAGCCTATGCACACAAGTGAGGTATTATTTTTATCAGGGGTCATGGGTTTCCTTTGAAATGTAAGACTGTGTAAAAAAAAAGACATCTATTAAAGAAATGCCCTGTAATTCGCATGCTAGTATGGGGACCCTGGAACTCAGAGATGTGAAAATAACCACTGCTTCTTAACACCTTATTTTGTGCCCATTTTGTAAATACCAAGGTTTCCTTGCTACCTATTTTTCACTCTTTATATTTTAGCAAATTAATTGCTGTATACCCGTTATTGAATGAAAACCCATTGCAAGGTGCAGCTCATTTATTGGCTCTGGGTACCTAGGGTCCTTGATGAACCCACAAGCCCTTTCTAAACCTGCAACCAGAAGAGTCCAGCAGACGTAATGGTATATTGCTTTAAAAAATCTGACATGGCAGGAAAAAGTTACAGAGTAAAACTTGGAGAGAAATTGATGTTTTTTCACCTCAATTTCAATATTTATTTATTTTAGCTGTTATTTTCTGTAGGAAAACCTTGTAGGATCTACACAAAAAAAACCCTTAGTGAATTCAGAATTTTGTCTACTTTTCAGAAATGTTTATCTTTCCGGGATCCAGCATTGGTTTCACACCCATTTCTGTTCACTAACTGTACGGAGGCCAAAAGCACAAAAAATAGTAAAAATGGGGCATGTCCCAGTAAAATGCCAAAATTGTGTTGAAAAATGTTGTTTTCAGATTCAAGTCTGCCTGTTCTTGAAAGCTGGCAAGATGGTGATCTTAGCACCACAAACCCTTTGTTGATACCTTATTCAGGGGAAAAATCACAAGCCTTCTTCTGCAGCCCTTTTATCCATTTGCTGGAAAATAACAAAATGTTTGCTGTATTTTGGCTAATTTCTTGGTCTCCTCCAGGGGAACCCACAAACTCTGGGTACCTCTAGAATCCCTAGGATGGTGGGAAAAAAAGCATGCAAATTTGGCGTGGGTAGCTGATGTGGTCAAATATTTATGAGTGCCTAAGCGTGAACTGCCCCAAATAGTCAAAAAAAGGCTTGCCACCTGAGGGGGAAAAGGCCTGGCAGCGAAGGGGTTAATATTTATCAAATGTTGAACTGTGCTTGCAACTACCTTTCAATTTACAAAGTGAAACTTACTTTACTACTATACTTTGGGCCTGCAGGAAGGCATCTGGCATGACACTGAGTCTGCCCCTGACCTGCAGGCCTTTCATATGCAACCTTGCTATGCGACTGTGTTAGAAATGGGGTTTTTGGTTGGCAGTCAGGTTGCCCTCTGTCCAAGCAAGAACCCTCACTCTAGTCAGGGTAAGTCACACACAATCTAACATCAGCCTGTGCCCACCCTCTGGTAGCTTGGCACGAGCAGTCAGGCTTAACTTAGAAGGCAATGTGTAAAGCATTTGTGCAATAAATCATACAACACCATAATATAACACCACAAAAATACACCACACAGTGTTTGGAAAAATATATAATATTTATCTGGATATCTTCAGGTCAAAACGATCAAAGTTGCAATATGAATTTGTAAAGATATCACTGAAAAGTGATATAAAGTGTCTTAAGTCTTTAAAAAGTAAACAAAGTCTCTTTCAAGCACAAAGTACCTGGTTTCTGGTGGAAAATCTCCTCAGAGGGCCACAGAAGAAGAGATGTGTGGAAAAAGGGTGTATGTGTCGATTTCTCCCCAGCACAGACATACTTGCGTAGTTATTTTTCACGCAGGAAGTCGTGCGTCGTTTTCCGGCGCGCGGACAGTCTCTTTCTGTGGATCGCGGGGATTACCAGATGTCCTGGGTCTGTGCGTGGATTTTCCTGCTTGTTTTCCGGCTGCGCGTTGTTCTGCGGGGCTGCGCGTCGAAGTTTCGATCTCACGGCAGGCGTCGCGTCGATTTCTCCTTGGAAGTCGGGCGGCATTGTCCTTGCGGGGCCGTGCGTCAAAGTTTCGATCTCACGGCAGGCGTTGCGTCGATTTCTCCTTGGAAGTCAGGCGGCGTTGTCCTTGCGAGGCCGTGTGTCAAAGTTTCGGTTGTCCCGAAGGCGTTGCGTCGATCAGTGTCCGTGTGCGGCGTTTTTCT
The DNA here is from genome assembly GCF_031143425.1 of Pleurodeles waltl. Taxonomy (NCBI): domain Eukaryota; kingdom Metazoa; phylum Chordata; class Amphibia; order Caudata; family Salamandridae; genus Pleurodeles; species Pleurodeles waltl. Next base: position 282,469,127 of record NC_090436.1, read on the forward strand.
TGCCGCGGAACAAGCTGTGTGTCGAACATTTCGGCGCACGGAGCATCCAAGTGAAAAAGAGAAGTCTTTTTGGTCCTGAGACTTCAGGGAACAGGAGGCAAGCTCTATCCAAGCCCTTGGAGAGCACTTTCACAGCCAGACAAGAGTTCAGCAAGGCAGCAGGCCAACAGCAAGGAAGCAGTCCTTTGTAGAAAAGCAGACAGGTGAGTCCTTTGAGCAGCCAGGCAGTTCTTCTTGGCAGGATGCAGTTTCTGGTTCAGGTTTCTTCTCCAGCAAGTGTCTGATGAGGTATGGCAGAGGCCCTGTTTTATACTAAATTGTGCCTTTGAAGTGGGGGTGACTTCAAAGAGTGTCTGAGAAATGCACCAAGCCCCCTTTCAGTTCAATCCTGTCTGCCAGAGTCCCAGTAGGGGGTGTGGCAGTCCCTTGTGTGAGGGCAGGCCCTCCACCCTCCCAGCCCAGGAATACCCATTCAAAATGCAGATGTATGCAAGTGAGGCTGAGTACCCTGTGTTTGGGGTGTGTCTGAGTGAATGCACAAGGAGCTGTCAACTAAACCTAGCCAGGCGTGGATTGAAGGGCACAACAAGATTTTAGTGCAAAGAAATGCTCACTTTCTAAAAGTGGCATTTCTAGAATAGTAATATTAAATCCGACTTCACCAGTCAGCAGGACTTTATATTACCATTCTGGCCATACTAAATATGACCTTCCTGCTCCTTTCAGATCAGCAGCTGCCACTTCAACAGTGTATGAGGGCAGCCCCAATGTTAGTCTATGAAGGGAGCAGGCCTCACAGTAGTGAAAAAACGAATTTAGGAGTTTTACACTACCAGGACATATAACTACACAGGTACATGTCCTGCCTTTTACCTACATAGCACCCTGCTCTAGGGGTTACCTAGGGCACACATTAGGAATGACTTATATGTAGAAAAAGGGGAGTTCTAGGCTTGGCAAGTACTTTTAAATGCCAAGTCGAAGTGGCAGTAAAACTGCACACACAGGCCTTGCAATGGCAGGCCTGAGACAGGGTTAAGGGGCTACTGAAGGCTACTGGGGCTACCAGTGCTGCAGGCCCACTAGCAGCATTTAATCTACAGGCCCTAGGCACATATAGTGCACTCTACTAGGGACTTATAAGTAAATTAAATAGCCAATCATGGATAAGCCAATCAATAGTGCCATTTACACAGAGAGCATATGCACTTTAGCACTGGGTAGCAGTGGTAAAGTGCCCAGAGGTCAAAAGCCAACAACAACAGGTCAGAAAAAATAGGAGGAAGGAGGCAAAAAGTTTGGGGATGACCCTGTCAAAAAGCCAGGTCCAACATGACCCCCCACCAGCCTAAAGCCAGGGGAGAACAATCACTATCCTGATGTACTTACCTGTTTGAGGCGACAGAACAAGGACCCAGGCCCACAACAGCAGGGGCATGGTCCAGTTCTTCGCCTTCCTGACTCCAATTGGATCCCTCTGTCCATACTCTCAGGGCCCACTAAGCCAACCCATGGGGAACCTTTCTCCTTACCTGCGGATCCCATCTGTGCAGCACCTAACCTTACTTTGCTCACAGATGTATCCCAGGAGCAGGATAGTACCACCATGACCAACACAGTGGTGTTGCCCACTCTACCCCCGGGGTGTGACACTTGTCCCCTCCCCAGGGATAACTCTGTCCACCCGGATAGCAAGCCACAGTGGTTACTGACAGCTGCCAGGGATGAGAGCCAGGCCCCAGGCCTCTCAAAGCTCTCCCACCACTGTGGCTGTGGAGAGTGGGGGGTGGTAGCCCCAGGTGCTGGGCACCCTTTAACCACTCTCCCTTCCACCAGGTCAGGGATGAGAGCCTGAACCTGGTCCTCCCCTCTGTGGCTCTGTACCCTCCCTCCTGGAGCGGTCCCCCCAGAGTCCAACATGGTCAGGGTGCTTATTGAAGTCGCCCTGTACCATTCCTCCACCAGTGCAGGGCTGTTAACCTGCAACTGGCCCTCCAACCTGGGGTCTGTACCTTCAGGTTGGACTAGGGCCCGGGGTGAGGCTTCCCCCCCCCTGCCATCCCTTCTGGGGTCCAGCACCCTCCAACTAGGAGTGGCCTCCTCAGAAGACAACATGGTAGGGGCACTGTTATCAGTAGCCCCTCCCTCCAGGTCCGGGGGGACACCCTGAACCTGGTCTTCCAGCCCAGGGTCTGTACCCTCAGACTGGATCACTGCCTGGCAAACCAGGACTTTCTGGGAGGCACACCTACCCCCCACCAGGTCAGAGTTTAACCTCTGCACCTGACCATTCAACTCAGAGTCACCACCCTGAAGTTGAACAATTGCCTGGCACGCCAGGACTTCCTGCAGGGCACACTGACCCTCCACCAGGTCAGAGTTTAACCTCTGAACTTGGCCATCCAACTCAGAGTCACCACCCTGAAGTTGAACAATTGCCTGGCACGCCAGGACTTCCTGGAGGGCACACTGACCCTCCACCAGGTCAGAGTTTAACCTCTGAACCTGGTTCTCCAACCTAGGGTCACCACCCTGAGGTTGGGCAACTGCCTGGCACACCAGGACTTTCTGGGAGGCACACCTACCTCCCACCAGGTCAGAGGTCACCCTCTGAACCTGGTTCTCCAACCCAGGGTCACCACCCTGAGGTTGAACAATTGCCTGGCACGCCAGGACTTTCTGGGGGGCACAACTACCCCCCACCAGGTCAGAGTTTAACCTCTGAACCCGGTTATCCAACCCAGAGTCAGCACCCTGAGGTTGGACAACTGCCTGGCATAGCAGGACTTCCTGGGAGGCACACCTACCTCCCACCAGGTCAGAGGTTAACCTCTGAACCTGGGTATCCAACCCAGAGTCACCACCCTGAGGTTGAACCATTGCCTGGCATACCAGGACTTTCTGGGGGGCACACCTACCCCCAACAGGTCAGAGTTTATCCTCTGAACCTGGTTAGCCAACCCAGAGTCACCACCCTGAGGTTGAACCATTGCCTGGCAGGCCAGGACTTCCAGGGAGGCACACCTACCTCCCACCAGGTCAGAGTTTAACCTCTGAACCTGGGTATCCAACCCAGAGTCACCACCCTGAGGTTGAATCTTTGCCTGGCATGCCAGGACTTCCTGGGGGGCACTCTCACCCCCCACAAGGGACACACCGTCCCCAAGGGCCACACAAGAGTCTGGTTGGCGCGGGTCTCCCGACCTCTGCCCATGCGGCAGAGTCTGGGTTTCCCCCAAACCAGAAACGGTTTCACCTGGGTCATTCCTGGGGTGCTCTGCTCTCAGAGCTGACCCCTGACTCTCAAGGTCCTCCACTGGGGTCTGCAACCCCCTCTCAACCCTATGTCTGGACTTCTGCACCCCCTCACTAGGAGGGGTACTGCCAGACACCAGAACTGTTGGGATGCTGGCTACAGTCACCCCCCCAAGTTCTTCTGACACTGCGGGGCTTCCCTCAAAAGGTGGCCCTATGGTACAGGCTAGGCTTCCCTCCTGGTGTTCCCTCATGGAACCCTCTAGGACCTGGGACCTACCTGGGACACTACAATCCTTTCCCACCTCACTCGGTTGGGAACCACCTAGACCACTCCCTTCAGGAGCACCCCCAAATGCCTCTTCAGACTCTCTGGTACTCACCCAGAAGTCTGCCTCCATTGTAGGTTCCCTGGGGTCAGAAAACTCACACTCCACCTGGTGTTGGCGTAGCTCTGGAAAATAAGGACCAGACATACGCTCTCCAGCAATTACATCACTCAGCCCTTCACATGTATTAACCACAGTACCCTTCACCCAACCACCCAGTAACTCAGACTTGGAAAAGCATTCTACCTCACCCTCCTGAGACTGGTGAGACAGTATCTGTCTGTCCCTGACACTCAACCCATACTCTTCTGGGATATCTCTACACTCTATATCCAGGGCGTCCATCAGGGGGGAACCCTTTTCTCTGTCACTCTCTGCTAGAGTCAGTAAAGTGTCCCTCCCCCCAGTAGGAATATGACTCCCTGTGCCAGTTCCCCAATCCTTCTCAGGGACCCTGTGCATAACGGGAACTACCTCATACCCTTGAACCGCCTGGGGTGTGTCAACTCCCTTCTTCAAGTTGGGCACCACATCTCTGGGCTTGTGCCCTTCCTCAGCAGTACTAGATGCAAGATTTTTGCTGCCACCATCTGAACTGGACTCAGCCCTTCCGGCTTCCAGTTTCAGCTCTTTACAGCTCAGCTCTTGAGCTGCAATCTTTTCTTCTTCCAGGGCTAAGAGACTTGCTGCCTCAGCCCTTTCAAGAAACTCATCTAGCTCTTCCATCCACCGCTCTTGAGCTAGGAGCCATTCATCTCTCACTGGTTCTCTTTCCTCATCTGAGTAGTCATCCTCCTCATTTGAGCAGTCCCCCTCCTCATATGAGGGGTACTTAGTCATTTGGTTTTTTTCTGCCTCTCTCTCTGCCCATCTTTCTTCCCCCCAGACTATGTAGGCATGTAGCATTTCCATCTTAGTAGATTTCCTTGATACAGGAAGGCCCCATTTTCTGCAAAGCCTCCTTAGGTCAGCCTTAGTGAGGTGGTCAGTAGGCACAAAGAGTGAGTAGGTAAGCAATCTCATTGCTGATAAAGTCTTACTGGCAAAAAACAAAATCCAAAGTCCAAAATATCAATAGTATATCCAGGAGGACATCAGAGAACCAAAAGCAAAAAAAGATGAAAAATCAAGTTGACCTTCAACTGTGGGTAGGTAGTGAAATACTTAGTTACTGTATGTCATTACACAAACACAAGTCCTATCCTCACCGCTGATCACCAATATTAGAAATGGGGTTTTTGGTTGGCAGTCAGGTTGCCCTCTGTCCAAGCAAGAACCCTCACTCTAGTCAGGGTAAGTCACACACAATCTAACATCAGCCTGTGCCCACCCTCTGGTAGCTTGGCACGAGCAGTCAGGCTTAACTTAGAAGGCAATGTGTAAAGCATTTGTGCAATAAATCATACAACAACAAAATATAACACCACAAAAATACACCACACAGTGTTTGGAAAAATATATAATATTTATCTGGATATCTTCAGGTCAAAACGATCAAAGTTGCAATATGAATTTGTAAAGATATCACTGAAAAGTGATATAAAGTGTCTTTAAAAAGTAAACAAAGTCTCTTTCAAGCACCAAGTACCTGGTTTCTGGTGGAAAATCTCCTCAGAGGGCCACAGAAGAAGAGATGCGTGGAAAAAGGGTGTATGCGTGGATTTCTCCCCAGCACACACGGACTTGCGTCGTTATTTTTCACGCGGGAAGTCGTGCGTCGTTTTCCGGCGCGCGGACAGTCTCTTTCTGTGGATCGCGGGGATTACCAGATGTCCCGGGTCTGTGCGTGGATTTTCCTGCTTGTTTTCCGGCTGCGAATCGTTCTGCGGGGCTGCGCGTCGAAGTTTCGATCTCACGGCAGGCGTCGCGTCGATTTCTCCTTGGAAGTCGGGCGGCGTTTTCCTTGCGGGCCGTGCGTCAAAGTTTCGATCTCACGGCAGGCGTTGCGTCGATTTCTCCTTGGAAGTCGGGCGACGTTGTCCTTGCGAGGCCGTGCGTCAAAGTTTTGGTCGTCCCGAAGGCGTCGCGTCGATCAGCGTCGGTGTGCGGCGTTTTTCTTGCCGCGGAACAAGCTCTGCGTCGAACATTTCGGCGCACGGAGCGTCCAAGTGAAAAAGAGAAGTCTTTTTGGTCCTGAGACTTCAGGGAACAGGAGGCAAGCTCTATCCAAGCCCTTGGAGAGCACTTTCACAGCCAGACAAGAGTTCAGCAAGGCAGCAGGCCAACAGCAAGGCAGCAGTCCTTTGTAGAAAAGCAGACAGGCGAGTCCTTTGAGCAGCCAGGCAGTTCTTCTTGGCAGGATGTAGTTTCTGGTTCAGGTTTCTTCTCCAGCAAGTGTCTGATGAGGTAGGGCAGAGGCCCTGTTTTATACTAAGTTGTGCCTTTGAAGTGGGGGTGACTTCAAAGAGTGTCTAAGAAATGCACCAAGCCCCCTTTCAGTTCAATCCTGTCTGCCAGAGTCCCAGTAGGGGGTGTGGCAGTCCTTTGTGTGAGGGCAGGCCCTCCAGCCTCCCCGCCCAGGAAGACCCATTCAAAATTCAGATGTATCCAAGTGAGGCTGAGTACCCTGTGTTTGGGGTGTGTCTGAGTGAATGCACAAGGAGCTGTCAACTAAACCTAGCCAGACGTGGATTGAAGGGCACAACAAGATTTTAGTGCAAAGAAATGCTCACTTTCTAAAAGTGGCATTTCTAGAATAGTAATATTAAATCCGACTTCACCAGTCAGCAGGATTTTATATTACCATTCTGGCCATACTAAATATGACCTTCCTGCTCCTTTCAGATCAGCAGCTGCCACTTCAACAGTGTATGAGGGCAGCCCCAATGTTAGCCTATGAAGGGAGCAGGCCTCACAGTAGTGTAAAAACGAATTTAGGAGTTTTACACTACCAGGACATATAACTACACAGGTACATGTCCTGCCTTTTACCTACATAGCACCCTGCTCTAGGGGTTACCTAGGGCACACATTAGGGATGACTTATATGTAGAAAAAGGGGAGTTCTAGGCTTGGCAAGTACTTTTAAATGCCAAGTCGAAGTGGCAGTGAAACTGCACACACAGGCCTTGCAATGGCAGGCCTGAGACAGGGTTAAGGGGCTACTGAAGTGGGTGTCACAACCAGTGCTGCAGGCCCACTAGCAGCATTTAATCTACAGGCCCTAGGCACATATAGTGCACTCTACTAGGGACTTATAAGTAAATTAAATAGCCAATCATGGATAAACCAATCAATAGTGCCATTTACACAGAGAGCATATGCACTTTAGCACTGGGTAGCAGTGGTAAAGTGCCCAGAGGTCAAAAGCCAACAACAACAGGTCAGAAAAAATAGGAGGAAGGAGGCAAAAAGTTTGGGGATGACCCTGTGAAAAAGCTAGGTCCAACAGACTGTCACTGTCACAGCCTATACGCCAGACAATGGAAATGCTGAAATTTCACTAATTCTGCCCCAGGCCCCTCGCAACATCTCCAGGCAGTCCACCTCTAGCTGTTAATATAAGCATTAACAATTGCTGAACACAAACAAGGAGAGGATACATCATTAATATACTGAACGGCTAACCTCTACATCCCGACACCCCTGTTCGAGTCTCAGCCTTGTAACATAACAAATAACTGTGTAATGCTAGGCAAAACACTTACGTCGCCTTGTGAGGGAGTCTGGCCCTATTTGTTTTTTTTGTTAGTCTGATGGTTGATTTTTTATCGCACCACCTGGCCAAAGCATACATTCCTATCAAGCTTCAGTGACTGAGTCGTGCCCAGCCCTAAAGGCCTTTATGACTCAAACATAGCACCTGGCTGTCTGAAAAATCTGTTAAATGCAGTTTACTGTGATGCTCCCCTACTCGTCTGCAGATATACCAGTAGCTGTACTCTGCTCATTCTGGCCTTTTAGGAGAAAGCTAAAGCATTTGACTGACATTTCCCCAGCCCAGGGGGCTTTTAGGTCAGACTCTAACATTTGACCATATTGCCACATCTCTACATAACATTCATCAATAGCTCAACTTGAAAATTACTCTAATACTATCTTTTGGGCATGCAGGCGGGCACCTAGCATGCCACTGACTCTGCTCCTGCCCTGCTGACCTTTCATAGTCGAGCCTGCTATGCGACTGACACCGTCGCAGCAATGTAATAGTGTCGTTCTTTATTACCTCCTTTGCTGGTGTAATATTTTGTACTTTAATTTTATTGGTAATACAGTACAACGAGTTTATATTTTGCGATGTTTAAACCGTTCTTCCGTAACTTTAGAATGCAATTAATGTTTGATTCGCAAATTTTACAAAGTATATTAACAAAATTAACTCGTATATGGTGTTGTCGCAGCTATGACTGTCTCCCCTTAAACAAGCCTAGTATCCGCCTGTGTGCTATTAACAGCTAACATACGTTTAAGTAATCTTGCAGAAACGGTCGTGCACGGTCTCTAACACTTACCCGTAGTAGTTGTTTATAGGCATGAAAGTATTTCATATGTAACGGATTCATTTCAAGCCCTACCAGTCCTTTTTCAAGTAAACGCGTTCAGACAACGGTAATTTCGGTATTGTGTAATTACCTTTTTTGAGAAGCTTTATAAAAATATTTGTCGTAATGTAACATGTATAGATTTTATAAGTAACTGAGGGGCATATTTATACTCCGTTTGCGCCGAATTTGCGTCGTTTTTTTCGACGCAAATTCAACGCAAAACTAACTCCATATTTATACTTTGGCGTTAGACGCGTCTAGCGCCAAAGTTCATGGAGTTAGCGTCATTTTTTTGCGTGAACACCTTCCTTGCGTTAATGATATGCAAGGTAGGCGTTCCCGTCTTAAAAAATGACTGCGATGCATATGCGTCGTATTTATACTCCCGGGCAAAAATGACGCCCGGGAGTGGGCGGGTCTAAAAAACCCGCATTAGCGCCGGATTTTAGCGCCTGGGTCAGGGCAGGCGTTAAGGGACCTGTGGGCTCAGAATGAGCCCAGAGGTGCCCTCCCCTGCCCCCAGGGACACCCCCTGCCACCCTTGCCAACCCCAGGAGGACACCCAAGGATGGAGGGACCCACCCCAGGGACATTAAGGTAAGTCCAGGTAAGTTTTTTTTTTTTTTTTTTTTGTGGCATAGGGGGGCCTGATTTGTGCCCCCCTACATGCCACTATGCCCAATGACCATGCCCAGGGGACAGAAGTCCCCTGGCCATGGCCATTGGGCAAGGGGGCATGACTCCTGTCTTTGCTAAGACAGGAGTCATTTCAATGGGGGATGGGCGTCGTAAAAAAATGGCGCAAATCGGGTTGTGGCGATTTTTTTGCCTCAGCCTGACTTGCACCATTTCTGGACGCCCATACGCCATTTTCCCCCTACGCCGGCGCTGCCTGGTGTACGTCGTTTTTTTTAACGCACACCAGACAGCGCCGGCGGCTAACGCCGGCTAACATCATTCAATAAATACAGCGCCCGCATGGCGCTTCAGAATGGCGTTAGCCGGCGCAAATTTTTTTGACGCAAAACTGCGTTTGGCGCAGTTTTGCGTCAAAAAGTATAAATATGGGCCTTAATATATTTCAAACCTACTTGCCTTTCAAAAATATACTGTTTCCCACATCACGGACTGGATCCCAATATCCTCTGCCTTTCATAAACAATGTATTTTGTTTCCACCCAAAACGCACTCACTCAGTATGAGCATTATATCAAAATCGGATTTCTATTTACCTTCATTTACTGTTCAGCATGCCTGGGTGATTTCAGGTATTCTCTGCTGGTTTAGCACAGGGTTTTCGATGGGTATAGGAACATAAATGTCTCTCTTATGGTGCTGTTCCAAGTATGATTGTCTCCCCCAAACAAACCTATCATCCAGCATATTTACATTAACATTGAACGTATATTTAAGTATCCTTGCAGAGATGGTAACGTAGGCCTTTAACACTGGCTGAAGCATGTTCTCTCATAAGCGTTTTCAGTCTCGACCTTTTGCGCTTGACTGTAACAAAATTCAGTCAAGTGACTTTCAAAGTACCACTTTGCCTTTGAAGTGAATAACACTTACGAAGTCTGCCCTGCCTTACCTCCTCATCTGAAACACTATTCGTTGTACAATTTGTTACGTTGCCCCCTGTTTACTGGCACTTGTGAGGCGTTGCACATATTACATATAAATTACTCTTCCTCAGCATTAACTATTGCTCTGAATACATATAACTGAAAAGCTTTACCTATACAAATGCAGGAAAGTGTCTACTGGACTCAAAGTAGACATGGTTAATGTAAAGGAGTGGAGTAGGAAGTTGCAGTCTACCTTTCTGTGGCGGCAGTAACCTTTCGTTTATTTTCAGCACACTTAACTGTGAAGCATTCACTCCTCTTTGTACAGGTTCCCTGGGTGCTACAGGATGGAGACAGCCCTGGGGTGATAAAGCTGAGTAAACAAAGGCGGTGGCTGGTTAGTAGTTTGGATTGCCATATGGGTCAGTAATTAAGGTTTTATCAAGTAAAAAGTAGAAAGGGAGGAAAGCAACCAAGAAAGTCCCCACAATCTTGAGGTCTATGTGTTTACGATAAAAAATATAAAAATAATAATAAATACATTTTTTAAAAAATAAAAAAAACATTTGTTCAACTTTAACAAGCATCCAAGCATTTTTATTTACTAGTAACATAATATCATAATATCTTTGCAGCACATGCACAATGTTTTCCATAATGAATACATATGGCTATGTTGTATGGAGTTGTGTTTAAATTATCTTTTTTTATTTCTTTGATTGGTATATATGGCATGCACGTTTCACGTTTAATATTATTTAAAGGATCTTATGAAGTAACCCATGAGACAGTAACGCAGTTGCATTTCATCTAATTTTTGCATTTCACAGTGGCCGAACGGAAACAGAAAATAGCTGCTTCTGAGAAGGAACCACGGGACAGATTTATGGAAAGTGGCCCTGCACCGAGTGCAGCGCCACTTTCCCTGCGCCCCTTAGCACTCCGCTAATGCCACTATGTGTGCACCATATTTAAAATATGGTGCACCATGGCACAGGGTAGGGGGCAATAATGTCATTTTTTATGACGCTATTGATGTACTCTGCAGGAGTAGCTGCAAAATATTGATGCTACTCCTGCAGAGTACCTAGGGCCCCATTCTAATGAATGGCAGCCCCCTTTTAACGCCTGCACTTGAGCAGGCGTTAAAAGTGCGTAAAAAGTGGCGCAAGGAAATCTCATAGACTTCCTTATGCCATTTTTCCTGCTCCTTTAACGGGAGAATGCCCCCTTTGCATACATTATGCCTGGTGCAGGCATAATGTAGCATAAAGGGTTACAGAGTGGTGCAATGTATGCATTGTGCCACCCTGTAAATAAGGTGGGGGGATTTTGGCCTCATTGGGCCACATTAACATCAAAATAAATTTTGTTGATGTGGCGCAAGGTGGCGCTAGTGGCCTGTAAATGTGCAGCCAAGTTTGTTTATTTTGCATTGTGTTTTTGCAATTTAAGATAAACTGTGCCAGTAAACTATTTTTTGTATATCCCACCTCGCTATCATTAAAAGGAGAAGCTCACGAAATAAACAAAGTGCCTGCATTAACACTGCATTTCCTCTGTTTCACATTACCCGACAGATGAAGACATAAAATAGCTGCTTAGAAGAGCGGACCCAAATCTTTGGTTTTGCTATGTGTTTTTTGTACTAAAAGAATGTTTGTTGTTTTTTAATTATGCAAAATAGCCCAACCTTTATGACATGTTAGAGAACGTTTCAGAATTTAAAGACTGCATAAATTAAAACATTCTGAACTGTATGGTGTGTATTTTGTGACAGTATTAAAAACATGGAGCAATCAATCAATCAGGTATTTGTAAAGCGCACTACTCATCCATGAGGGTCTCAAGGTGCTGAGGAGGGGAGGGGGGAGAAGGGGGGAAGGTGCTGCATCTGCTCGGACAGCCAGGTCTTGAGATGTTTCCTGAATGTAAGGAGGTCTTTTGTCTGGCGCAGGTGGGTGGGAAGAGTGCTCCATGTTTTGGTGGCGAGGTGCGAGAATGATCTACCGCCAATTGTAGTTCAGCGGACGCGTGGGGCGGTTGCGAGGGCGAGGTTGCCAGGGCAGAGATGCTGGGTCGAAGTGTAGAAGGAGAATCGTCTGTTGAGGTACTCTGGTCTGATGTTGTGCAGTGCTTTGTGAGGAGTTTGAAGGTGATTCTCTTGTTGACTGGGAGCGAGTGCAGGTTTTTCAGGTGGTCTGTGATGTGGCAGTGGAGGGGGATGTCTAGGATGAGGCGTGCAGAGGCGTTCTGAATGAGTTGCAGCCTCTTCTGGAGTTTGGCCGTGGTTCCTGCATAGAGGGCATTGCCGTAGTCCAGCTTGCTGCTTAAGAGGGCTTGGTTGAATGTCCTTCTGGTTTCACTGGGTATGCATTTGTAGATCTTTCGGAGCATGCTGAGGGTGTTGAAGCAGGAGGAGGAGATGTCTTTGACTTGCTGGGTCATGGATAGTGAGGGGTCCAAGATGAATCCTAGGTTGTGTGCGTGGTCGGTGGGAGTCAGAGCGATTCCGAGAATGGCAGGCCACCAGGAGTCATCCCTTGCGGAGGGGGTGGAGCCAAAGAGGAGGAATTCTGTCTTGTTGGAATTGAGTTTGAGGCAGCTGCCCTTCATCCATCCGGCGATGGCCTTCATTCCTTCATGGAGGTAGGTCTTGGCGGAGTCCTTGGTGAGGGAGAGGATCAACTGGGTGTCGTCAGCGTATGAGATGATGTTGAGGTTGTGGGATTGGGCGATGTTAGCGAGCGGGCCATGTAGACGTTGAAGAGGGTCGAGCTGAGGGACGAACCCTGGGGTACGCCGCAGATGATTTTGGTGGCCTCCTAGCGGAATGGGGGGAGGCGGACTCTCTGGGTTCTGCTGGTGAGAAAGGAGGTGACCCAGTCCAGGGCTCTGACGCAGATTCCAGCATTGCTGAGGCATGAGCATAGGGTGTGGTGGCACGTGGCCGAGAGGTCCAGGAGGATGAGGGCCACGGTTTCCCCGCTGTCCAGTATGGTTCTGATGTCGTCGGTGGATGCGATGAGGGTGGTTTCGGTGCTGTGGTTGCTGTGGAATCCGGATTGGGAAGGGTGCGGTTCTCCTCGAGGAAGTGAGTTAGTTGTCTGTCGACAGCCTTCTCAATGACTTTTGCCGGGAAGGGGAGCAGAGAGATAGGCCAGATGTTCTTGAGGTCCTTTGGGTCTGCCTTCGTTTTTTTGAGGATGGCGTTGATCTCAGTGTGTTTCCAGCTCTCCGGGAATCTGGCGGACTCGAAGGAGCTGTTGATGATTTTCCGTAGTTGAGGTGTGATGACAGAGCTTGCATTGTTGAGGATGTGGAGAGGGCAGGGGTCAGATGGAGAGCCGAAGTGGATGGTGTTCATGATTTCGATGGTGTTGTTGTCGTTGATGGGGGTCCAGGAGAGCAGGAGGTTGGTTGGAGGTGAATCTGTGGTGTTGGTGGTTGCGGGGGGTCTGGGTGCTGAAGCTGTTGTGGATGTCTGTAATCTTGCAGTGGAAGTAGGAGGCTAGGGAGTCACAGAGGTCTTGGGATGGCAGGATGTCGTTGGCATAGGAGCTGGGGATGGAGAGTTCCTTCACGACGTTGAAGAGCTCCTTGTGGCTGTGTGCATTGTTGTTGATTTGGTCTTTGAAGACAGTTCTCTTGGCTGCTCGGATGGGTTGGTGGTGTCTGCGGATGGTGTTTTTAAAGGCTGTGAGGTTGTCCAGAGTCTGATCTTGGCGCCACTTTCTTTTGTGTCTTCAGCAGCATTGCTTAGATTTGTGGAGGTCGGCGGTAAACCAGAAGGCCTTTCTGTCGGTGAGTCTGTTAGGGGGATTCTTGATTGGGGCGAGAGTATTGGCACAGGTGTTGACCCATTGCCTGAAGTTGTGGGCAGCTGCATCAGTGTCGGTGGTGTCAATGGGTGGGTTCTGGGAGTGGGTCGCGATAAGTTGGTCTTCGGTGACCTTGTTCCAACTGCAGTGGGGGATCCGTTGTGGGTGGTGGTGTTTTGTGGCTTTCTTGAAGGAGAATTGGATGCAGCAGTGGTCTGTCCAGTGGAGTTCGGTAGTGTGGTTGAAAGAGACGTGATTGTTGGCGGAGAAAATAAGGTTGAGTGTGTGTCCTGAGGAGAGGGTTGGTGTCGTGACGAGCTGTTTGAGGCCAAGGTTGGAGAGGTTGTCGAGCAGGGTGGCGGTGTTGTTGGTGTTCTTGAGGTGGAAGTTTAAGTCTCCGATGAGTTTGTAGTGAGTGGATGTGAGAGAGAGCATGCAGATGATGTCGGTAATGGAGTCGCTGAAATGCTGTTGTGGGCCTGTAGACGAGGGTCCCTCAGAGGGTGGTGTTTGGGTCAGTATGGATTTGGAAGTGCAGGTGTTCGGCAGTGCTGAGTGTGTCTTCGATGTTGGTCGTGTTCCTGGGGGTGTTCTTGTGGATGATGGCGATGCTTCCTCCTGGTTTGTTGGAGCGGTCCAAGTGGGTGATCTTGTAGCCGCCCGGGATGACTTTGGCGATGTCAGGTGCCGAGGAGGAGTTCATCCAGGTCTCGGTCAAGAAGGCGACGTCTGGGGAGGCTGAGTCGAGTAGATTCCATAGCTCTACTGCGTACTTGTGGACAAAGCGGGTGTTGAGGAGGATACATCTGAGATGGTTGCATCCTGCCTTGGTGGGTGGGTCATTGGAGTGGAGGCTGGTGAAGGTGCAGTTCCGGCAGGAGAAGGGTCCGCAGGTGGTCTGTGGGGAGGCTTGAAGGCAGGCGGGAGAACAGCCGGTGTTGAGGGCTCGGAGGGTGGTGTCATTGTAGTGAAGACGTGCATGGTGGTGGTGGGGGGGACTGGAGCCAGGGGTTCTGGTGGGCCCAGACGGGCTTGCCTTTCGGGCGGCCGCAGCAGCCTCCATTAAGTAGGGAGGTGGGGAGGAGGAGAAGACAGCTGGGAGGCGGGAGGGGGACGAAAAATGGTGCAAAGAAGGAGGCGGAGACAAAAAGGGGGCGGGCCGTGGGGGCAGCAGCGGTGGGGGAGAGAGAGAGAAGAGGAGAGCAAAAGTGTGAGAGAGAGCGGAGTGAGAGAGAAACGAGGAAAAGGAGCACTATGGGACAGTAGTGAAGCAGAGTAAAGAGCAAAGCAAAGCAAAAGGAGGAGAGAGGCGGAAGGTAGCCTAGTAGGAAAGCAGAGCTCTCCCACTAGAAACCAGGGATGAGGCGCAGGCATAAGCCTGTGGGGTAAGGAGGGCCTCGAACTCCTGACAGGGGTCAGGAGTACAGAGGAGCCAGGGGAAGGGCTCTACTTACAGGGTGGTGCCACGGGAGGAAGAGCAATGCACTGACCAGGTCAGTGGTATTGCTCAGCCTACCACGCAGCGGCCGCCATTAAGTAGAGAGGTGGGGGGGAGGAGAGGACACCTGGGAGGGGGATGAAAAATGGCACGAAAAAAGGGGCGGAGCCGCAGGTGCAGCAGTGGTGGCGAGAGAGAGAGAGAGGGAGAGCGAAAGTGAGAGAGAGAGAGCGGAGTGGAAGAGAAACAAGGAAAAGGAGCACTAAGGGACAGTAGTGAAGCAGAGCAGAGAGAAAAGCAAAGCAAAAGAAGGAGAGAGACAGAAGGTAGCCTAGTAGGAAAGCAGAGCTCTCCTACTAGACACCAGGGATGAGGCGCAAGCAGAAGCCTGCAGGTGGATGAGGGCCTCAAACTCCTGACAGGGGTCAGGAGCTCGGAGGAGCCAGGGAAAGGCCTCTACTTACAGGGTGGCGCCACGGAAGACAGAGCAATGCACTGACCAGGTCAGTTGTTATACTCAGCCTACCACGCAGCAGCCGCCATTAAGTAGGGAGGTTGGGGGGAGGAGAGGGCAGCTGGGAGGCGGGAGAGGGATGAAAAACGGCGTGAAAAAGGGGGTGGGCCACAGGGGCAGCAGCGGCGGGGGAAAGAGAGAGGGAGAGAGCAAAAGTGAGAGAGAGAGCAGAGTGAGAGAGACAGGAGGAAAAGGAGCACTAGGAGACAGTAGTGAAGCAGAGCAGAGAGCAAAGCAAAGCAAAAGGAGGAGAGAGGCAGAAGGTAGCCTAGTAGGAAAGCAGAGCTCTCCCACTAGACACCAGGGATGAGGCACAGGCAGAAGCCTGCGGGTGGAGGAGGGCCTTTGTTAGACCTGACAGCCTTAGGGTGGTCACCCCTAACTTTTTTCCTGCCTCCCTCCACTTTTTGGACACTCTTTTTGCTGGCTTTTAGACTCTGTGCACTTTACCACTGCTAACCAGTGCTAAAGTGCATATGCTCTCTCCCTTTAAACATGGTAACCTTGGATCACACCAAATTGGACTATTTGATTTACTTGTAAGTCCCTAGTAGAGTGCACTATATATGCCCAGGACCTCTAGATTAAATGCTACTATTGGGCCTGCAGCACTGATTGTGCCACCCACTTTAGTAGCCCCTTTACCTTGTCTCAGGCCTGCCATTGCAAGGCCTGTGTGTGCAGTTTCACTGTCACTTCGACTTGGCATTTAAAAGTACTTGCCAAGCCTAAAACTCCCCTTTTCCTACATATAAGTCACCCCTAATGTGTGCCCTAAGTAACCCCTAGAGCAGGGTGCTGTGTGGGTAAAAGGCAGGACATGTACCTTTGTAGTTTACATGTCCTGGTAGTGTAAAACTCCTAAATTTGTTTTTACACTACTGTGAGGCCTGCTCCCTTCATAGGCTAACATTGGGGCTGCCTTCATACATTATTGAAGTGGTAGCTGCTGATCTGAAAGGAGTAGGACGGTCATATTTAGTATGGCCAGAATGGTAATACAAAATCCTGCTGACTGGTGAAGTTGGATTTAATATTACTATTTTAGAAATGCCACTTTTAGAAAGTGGGCATTTCGCTGCACTTAAATCTTTCTGTGCCTTACAATCCACGTCTGGCTGGGTTTAGTTGACAGCTCCTTGTGCATTCACTCAGACACACCCCAAACACAGGGTACTCAGCCTCACTTGCATACATCTGCATTTTGAATGGGTCTTCCTGGGCTGGGAGGGTGGAGGGCCTGCTCTGACACAAAGGACTGCCACACCCCCTCCTGGGACCCTGGCAGACAGGATTGAACTGACAGGGGACCTGGTGCACTTCTAAGCCACTCTTTGAAGACTCCCCCACTTCAAAGGCACATTTGGGCATAAAACAGGGCCTCTGCCCTACCACCTCAGACACTTGCTGGAGAAGAAACCTGAACCAGAACCTGCACCCTGACAAGAAGAACTGCCTGGCTGCCTAAAGGACTCACCTGACTGCTTTCTACAGAGGACTGCTGCCTTGCTGTTGCCCTGCTGCCTTCCTGAACTCTTGCCCTGCTGCAGAAGTGCTCTCCAAGGGCTTGGATAGAGCTTGCCTCCTGTCCCATGAAGTCTCAGGACCAAAAAGACTTCTCTCTTTCAACTGGACTCCTTGTGGGGCGAAAAATTTGACGCAAAGCTTGCTCCACGGTGAAAAATTCACCACACGCCAAACCGGAAAGACGCCGCTCGACCCCGCGAGGAAAAGATCGACGCAACGCCTGCGGTGCGACTGGAACTTCGACGCACGGCCTGCCTGGACAACACCGCCCGACTTCCAGAGAGGGAATCGTCGCAGTGCCTGCCGTGAGGGAAAAAATTCCACGCACAGCCCACCGGAACGACGCGCAGCTGGACAACAAGCCCAGGATTCCACGCACAGACCCCGGGGCGTCTGATAACCCCGCGACCCACAGAAGGAAACTGTCCACGTGCCGGAAATCGACGCAACGTCTTCCCCGCAGGAAAAATAACGATGCAAGTCCGTGTGTGAAGGGGCGAAACCGACGCACACACCATTTTCCAAGCATCTCATCCTCTATGGCCCTTTGCGGAGATTTTTTACTCCAAACCAGGTACTTTGTGCTTGAAAGAGACTTTGTTTGCTTTTTAAAGACTTAAGACACTTCATATCACTTTTCAGTGATATCTCTACAATTTCTTATTGCATCTTTTATCGTTTTGACCTGCAAATATCCAGATAAATATTATATATTCTTCTAAACACTGTGTGGTGTATTTTTGTGGTGCTATATTGTGTCATTGTATGATTTATTGCACAAATACTTTACACATTGTCTTCTAAGTTAAGCCTGACTGCTCAGTGCCAAGCTACCAGAGGGTGGGCACAGGATAATTTGGATTGTGTGTGACTTACCCTGACTAGAGTGAGAGTCCTTGCTTGGACAGGGGGTAACCTGACTGCCAATCAAAGACCCCATTTCTAACAGCCTTGAACTCCTGACAGCGGTCAGGAGTTCAGAGGAGCCAGGGAAAGAGCTCTACTTACAGGGTGGAGCCACGGGAAGCAGAGCAATGCACTGACCAGCTGTTTCATGCTATCTTTCTGTTACAAATTACATTTGTTGCATAAACGCTTTCATTTGTTGACCCTTTAATTCATAACACTATTGCTCTTTCACTTTTCCTCTTCAATCTTTATAAAATCATAACAAAATCTCAACCTCATTTTCATTCCCTCTCCACACTGTCATTAATATTTTCTCTATCTATTTATCTTATCATCTCTCACTCACACAATTCTTTTTCTCTTTCTCACACCCTACTCTCCCCTTCTTTTTATATTCCTCACACACTCACTGTCTTCCACTATCTAGAGTTCATTCACCACTTCGTACACAAACTACCTATCGCTCTCTATTTTCCTTTCTATCTATTCGATGCAGCTCTTGCCCCTATCTATTCACCACATCACATAATTCCACTACACAAATACACTACACACCACAGGATTCCACCCAACACAACTTCCATCCACATGCTAACAATTCAATTTAACACATGTAACTTGTAACTTCACAACAAACCACATACAGTCACTACACTGCAAACTCACATAGATAAAATAATTGTAATTTATAATGCCAATAGCTCCCACTCTCACAATTGCAATCAATCAATCAATCAACCAGTTTTTGTAAAGTGCAGCTACTCACCCGTGAGGGTCTCAAGGTGCTGGGGGGGCCTCATCCGAAGAGCCACGTCTTGAGGTTGTTCCTGAAGACGGTGAGCGATGAGCTTTGTCTGAGGTGCAGTCTGAGGTGCAGTGGGAGGTTGTTCCAACCCTTTGCTGTGATGTAGGTGAAGGATCGTCCTCCGGAGGTGGTTTTATGAATGCGAGGAATGGTGGCCAGGGTCCGCTGGGTGGAGAGGAGGGATCTGGCGCGGTGTGGAAGGAGACGCGGTGGTTCAGGTAGACTTGCCCTGCTTTTTTGTATGGCCTTGTACGTGCGCGTTAGTAGCTTGAAGGTGATTCGTTTCTCGACAGGGAGCCAGTTGAGAGTCCTCATGTGTTGGGAGATATCTTCTCAGCGTGGGAGGTCTAGGATGAGTCTGGGGGTGACATTCTGGATGAGTTGTAGTTTTTTGATGTTTCTAGTCCAGGTGCATAGAGGGTTTTGCCATAGTCGAGCTTGCTTGTGACTAAGGTGTGGGTGACTGTCCTGCTGCAGTCTGCTGGGGTCCATCTGAAGATTTTCCGAAGTTTGCAGAGTGTGTGCCAGCAGGAGGAGGTGACTGAGTTTACCTGGAGGGTCATGGATAGGGAGGAGTCGAGGATGCTGCCTAGGCTGCAGGCATGCTCAGTCGGTGCAAGGGGGGGGCGCTGAGGGATGTGGGCCATCAGGACTTGCCACAAGCTGAGGCGGCGTTTCCGAAGATGATGAGCTCAGTCTCATCCAGGTGGCGATGGCTTCCATTCCTGAGTGGAAGTTCCTTTTGGCCATGTCCGGGTCTTCAGTGAAGGAAATGATGAGTTGTGTGTCATCGGCATATGACAAGATGTTCATTCTGAGGCTTCTGACGATGGCTGCAAAAGGGGCCATGTATACGTTAAACACTGTGTGACTAAGTGAGGATCCTTAAGGGACTCCGCAGTTGACTCATGTGGGTCTGGATGTGTAGGGCAGGAATCTCACCCTCTGAGTCCTCCAGGAGAGGAAGGAGTGTATCCATTCCAGGGCTCTTCCACGGATTCCTATGTCGTGGAGTCTGCTGCGTAGAGTGATATGGGAGACCGATTCGAAGGCTGCTGAGAGGTCGAGGAGTATGAGCGCTGCAGTGTGGCCGCAGTCTAGGAGTGATCGGATGTCGTCAGTGCTGCCAGGAGGGCTGTCTCCGTGCTGTGGTTGCTGCAGAAACCAAACTGTGAGCTGGCCAGGGAGTTGTTGGCCTCTTTGAAATTCCGTAGTTGTGCTTGGATTGCTTTCTCCAGAAATTCTTTAGTTCTGATGGGTTGGCTGAAGGTTTCTTCAGGAGAGCACGTATTCCGGCGTGTTTCCAGTCCACTGTGAAGGTGCTAGTGTTGATGGAGCAGTTCATCGTGTTTCGGAGCTCGGGGCGATGGATGTGCTGGCTCTGATGTATATGTGGTGCGGGCAGGGGTCCGTGGGGGCTCCGGAGTGGGTGCTGTTCATGATGCTGATTGTTTCCTTTGTGGTGAGCATAGACCTGCTGTGGATAGTTTGGGTGGGTTCTTGGGGGGGGGGTGTCGCAGGACCTATTGCATTGTAAATGCTTGTTATTGGTGCATTTTGTGAAATGTCCCTCCTTTGTGTGCTGAGTTCCCTCCCAAGGTGATTTAACTAAGTGAACATTTCTGTTGGCCATCACACTACATCACGCTTCCTCCTGTTACAGAGTGAGATGGCCCCTCATCCGGTTTCAGTTTGTCTTTTATCCCAGCCGCGATCCTTTCTAGACATTCATGCAGGGGGCCAATAACTCTTGAGCTCATGCTCACGGCAGCTGTGGCGCTTTGAATTGACTTGCTTATGTCAACTGTTTTATTTTTCATTTTCAATTTATGTGTCAAGAAAAGTCCAGTTAGGAATTTACAAAGCTTATAGCTTTAACTGGAGCAAACGCGAGACCCACTGCATTACAAATGCTTGTTTGTGAATAACGACTATTTTGTCACTTCTCCACGTAGAGGGAACCAGTGCTCCTAAAGTCACTGCGTTGGGGGTGGGGCCAAGATGGCGGCGTGCTAGGACGCGTATGTCTGAGCTCCGCCGCCATGGCCCTCTAAATAGCCGCCTGGTCTGCTAAGGGGGTCGCGTTGAGGCCCCCCAGAAGCTACGGACGGCGCCGCGGGGCGAGGACGGCCCCCTGAGAGTTCCAGGGTGCGCCGAGCGGGCAGTGAGGCGCGGCCTAGGTCGCGGTGCGGCGTGGGCGGCCGCCGGCACCGGCGGGAGGATCTTTCCCCGGCGGCTCGCCTGCTTTAGCGCCTGAGGGCTGAGGGCCGAGGAGGCTCGTTTTCTTTTTCTATTTTGGCATTTTTGGCATTTTTGGGCCCTGGTCCTGACAGGGTGGTGCAGAGGGCCTGGGCCCTAAGATTCTGGAGCTCTAGGCGCGGGGAGGCGCCCTTCTATGCCAGTGCTGGCTGAGGCCAGGAAGCTGTTTCCCCCATACTGGTGTGCCTTGCAGCAGACGGAAGAGAGGCCTGAGATCCCGGTTACGGACGGGGAGGCCATTGCATCGCCACAGGGTCACCCCGCGCCCCCCCATGACAGCAAGTAAGTGTGGGCCCAGGTAGTTACCGCAAATTGGAACACCGCAGCGGAGGATGACCGGGTGTTGGATTCGAGCAGTGGCCCCGATCCGGTGACGCTCCCATGTTTGCCAGGGAGGGCGGGCTTGGCACAAGAAGGCAGAGGATTTAAAGTTCACGTGCAGCAAGAGGTGCTTTCTGGGCGCGGGCCCAGACACAGAAGTTGTCGTGCAATTCCGAGTGTGCTGCTACCGTTGGAGGTGTTGTAGATACGTGGGCAGCTGATCCGGCGATTCGCGATTGGGCTTGTGAAATATGGCGACGTCCAAGTTTAAGCGAGAGCGGTCAGTGAAGGACATGCTGGTAGGCGCTCGTACGACCTTGGGTGGCATGGCCGAGGACTCACCAGCGACAAGACCCCTAGAAGGTCGTCTGGATGTGGATTCTGATGGAGGCTAGCTGGTAACGAAGGGCTTTTTGACTTCCCTGTTTGATTCGCTCCATATCGATATACAGGACTTGCGACGGGACATATCCCAGGAGGTGAAGGAGTTGCGAGGAGAGGTGACCTCCTTGGGAGAGCGTGCCTCGCAACTGGAGGATGGTGAGTTTCCTCGTGGCGAAAAATTTGCGGGCCTGCGGCAGGAGGTTGTCCGTCTCCGAGAGCAGCAGGATCATCTCCATTTAGCAGTCGAGGATTTGGAAAATCGCTCGAGGAGACAAAACATCCGCATCAGGGGGGCCCCGGTAGGGGTGGAGAAGGAGGACATCGGGGACTATGTGAGGGGCCTATTTCGTTCTCTGCTTGGCCCGGATGAGATGCAGGAGATAGTCCTGGATAGGGTACATCGAGTTAGCCATGGTGGCGGCCCTGGGGATCGCCTGCCGGACATCCTGGCCTGCCTTCACGACTTTGTCCTCAAAGAACGGATTTTACAGCGTGCCTGCACTTTTCAGAAGGTACTCTTTAGAGGACATGAACTTCAACTATTCCATGATCTCTGTGTGCGTACGTTGCAAAGGAGGAGAGAATTTAGATCGATCACAGAACACTTGCGGGCGCACAACGTTTCTTACTTTTGGGGCCATCCATTCCGTCTGGTCTTTCGCTGGGAGGAGCAGCTTCGGCAGGTGACATCTGTTGTGGAGGTGGCCCGGATCCTGGGCTTGGAGGATGTATCCCAGGTGTCGAGTGAGGGGTCGGCCTTGTCGAGGGGGGCCCCCACGTTGGCGGCGAAAGGAGAAGCGGCGGAAGCTGCGGCACCCGTCTGCCTCGGAGCTGAGATCGGAGAGGGAATCTGCTTTGAGTAGTGTGGTGGCTGGAACTTCGGCGTAGAGAAGAGTGCCCGGAGGTGTCATTATTGGTGGTAGACCTTGCTGCGAACGGCATGTCGGCCGTTGGAGAGGGTCGGGCGGCGGGGGCGAAGGACGTGGATCACCAAACATGGCTGATTGTACTGCCCTCTGGAGACTTTTCCTCGTGAGGATGGATGTGCGAGGACTCCTATGTTTTGTGCACCTGTTGTGCGTAATGGTTGATTGTTGTTGGGTTTGCCGGTGGGGTTGGTTTTTACGTGGAGATTCTCCCAGGACTTGTGGTTACAGGTGGGGTAGCTCTGGCACGGGGACTTTCTTCCTACGCTTTCTCCTCCTCTTTGCTTGCAACTTTTAATTTAGCTTATGATTATTAAATGCACGAGCTTGAACGTCCATGGGCTCAATAATCCTACGAAGAGGTTGGCCGTTCTGTCCACCCTAGAGAGGTCAGGCTATCATATATGTTTGCTTCAGGAAACGCATCTCATCCCGAAAGACACCTATCGCATGCGCTCTTGGTGGTTCCCTAGGCAGTTTTGGTCCTCGGCAACAACAAAGCACGCGGGGGTGGCGATACTACTAGCGCGCTCATTCCCGGGTGAAGTGATGTCAAAACTCCATGAGATACAAGGGAGGCTCCTGGCCATGCGATTGAGATTGGGGGGATTTTCCTTCACTATTGCTTCTCTGTGCGCGCCTAACTCTCAGCAGGAAGCCTTCTTATAAGGAGCCTTGACCCCGCTGTTGCAGTCCCCAGATGGTGCTATTCTGGTTGGGGGTGATGGATGGGGGTTTGGACCGTTCAGGTCACAGGTGGGGGCAGACATGGTCTATAACCGAGGCTGGTCGTCATTGGCTGAGTGAGTGTGGCTTGGTGGATGTGTGGCGTAGGGCTCATCCCACGTTAAGAGATTACTCTTTCTATTCGGCAGTGACTAAGACATATGCTCCCGGATCAGGGACACTTTGATTGAGCCCTGAACTCTTTCGGACCACGCCCCAGTTACTGTGGTGGTTCACACGAATATGGAGCGAGTGAGCGTGTCGGGTTGGCGGTTTAGGGACTCAATGCTTCAGAGCAATGTAACAGTACAAGAGATCCGCAAGGTTATAATAGACTACCTCGGCCGGAATGACGATGGGACCACTGGCGAGGCGACGCTGTGGGAGGCACTGAAGGCTGTCGTTAGGGGGGAGGTGATGTCGCTCTCGACTAGAGGCAACAGAGCAAGGAGACTCCTTAGAGCGGATCTGGAGCGCCGGGTGGGCGAGCTGGAGCATTCACATTAACGAACCGGGGCACTGAGAATCTGGCGCGAGCTCGAGAAAGTAAGGAAACAGTTGAGAGGGTTGGAGTGGGATAGGGCAGAATATGCGGTGGCGCGCCTTAAGCACAAGTATTATGTGGGAAGTAATAAGTGTGGGAAGTTGCTAGCGCACAGGTTGCGAGCGCAGCGAACGGCGTCAATGATACAAATGGTTCGCTCCTCCTCAGGGGCGGAAGCACGCACAAGTGACCAAATAGCAGAAGCCTTTGCAGAGTTTTACCAGGCTTAATATCAGGATGAGGAGCCCGGTTTTTCTTCACCGGAGGCCTTTCTAGAGGGTGTAGCAATTATGCCTCTGTCTGAGATGGATTCGGCTTTTTTGGAGCAACCTCTAAGGGCGGAAGAGGTTATATCTGCAATCTCGCGCTTGCAGACCGCAAAATTGCCTGGGCCCGACGGCTTCTCTGCACTCTTTTATAAGACCTTTTGCGTGGAACTCATTCCAGTTTTGGTGCGACTTTTTAATTCTTTTTGACTCACGGGGGCTCTCACGCCTAGTATGCTTGATGCCACTATTATGGTAATTCCAAAGCTGGGGAAGGACCCCGAGGATTGCGCTTCATACAGGCCGATCTCGCTCCTGAATATCGATGCCAAACTGTTTACAGGCATATTGGCGCACCGTCTAAATTATTATATGCCAGGCTTGGTCGATCCTGATCCAGCGGGATTTATACTGCATAGACAGTGTAGCGATAATACCAAACGATTGCTCCATTTATTGGACAAAACGGAATGCTGTAAAAGGGAGGCGCTTTTCCTCTCTATTGACACTGAAAAGGCGTTCGACAGGGTTCATTGGCCATATCTGTTTAAGGCGCTAGAGCGCTTCGGGTTGGGCCCTGGTTTCATGGCTTGGATCCGATGTATTTATTGAGCGCCCCGTGCGGCGGAGCGAGTTAATGGGACGCTCTCTTTGCCATTTTCGGTTCAAAGAGGAACCCGGCAGGGGTGCCCCCTCTCACCCCTTTTGTTTGATAGGCACCTCATCTCATTATACGCGGATGATGTGATTCTTACTTTGGCGGAACCTACGACCTCGCTGCCTGTGCTAATGAATGTACTTGAGGAATTTGGACGGGTCTCAGGTTTCCGAATCAATATGCTAAAGTCGCAGGCCATGAGTAGGTTTATCAGCGCTGAACATGAAAAGGGTTTGAGGGACCGATTCCCCTTTATATGGTCTTCCTCAAAGCATCCATACTTGGGGGTGGAGTTGGGCTCCACGGTTGCCCGTACAGCGACGTTGAATTATATGAATCTGATACGGGAGGTGCAGCGCGATCTGGAGAGCAGGGGGAGGCTTAAATTGTCTTGGTTGGGTCGGGTGGCGGCAGTTAAGATGACCATCTTGCCGCGTGTACTGTATGTATTTCAGGCACTGCCGGTGGAACCCCCACCGCGAACAATAACAACCCTTCAGACGGCAGTCCTAAGATTTATATGGGAGGGGAAGGAGGCGCGGCTACCACGACGACTGCTGTATCGCCCTAAGAGGGAGGGGGTGTTGGCTGTCCCTTGCCTCCTGAGATACTTTCAGGCCGCACAATTGTGTTTCCTATTGGAATGGAGCCGCCCGTCCTCCGAGAAGGACTGGTGTTTTATGGACCAGGCGGTGGTTGGCTCATATATATGGAAGGAGCCCTGGCTTAAGCGCCGTCACAGAGCCTGTGGGTTGTACGTATCGCCGGTCACGGAGGTGTCGATGAGGGTGTGGGACCGCATGGCCAGTCGATTTGAGTCTGACGACCTTTCCGTCCCCAAGGACGCCTCTAGGTGCGAATCCTGATTTTGGCCCGGGCCTTCAAGTCGAGGCGCTTCGTCGGTGGCATGAAGGGGGTTGTAAAAGGGTTGGTTGTTTTTTTGATGAACATGGTGTGATCCCCTTTGACCAGATGAGGGAGACATATGGCTTATCGGAGGCAGACAGGATGATGTACTATCAGATACGACATTGGGTTCTGTTACCTGCCAATAGAACGTTAATAGACAGGCCCTTAACACCATTTGAAAAATGGATTATAACGAAAAAGGATGATAAGCGATTGATCTCCGAGCTTTATGCTCTCCTGCGGGGGGGTCCGACCGCCCAAAACTAAGGGTAAGCTGAGATGGGAGACGGAGCTGGAGAGAGAGCTCTCAGAGGAGGAGTAGGAGAGCATCTTTTATAGAACACATCACACAGCTTATAATGCGGCTGGAACAGAGTCAGCTTATAAAGTGGCATCCTACTGGTACTATACTCTGGCTAGGATCCATGCCTGGGACCCTGTTAAGTCAGACCTGTGTTGGAGAAGGAGTGGAATGACCGGATCGCTTGTCCATCTCCTATGGCACTGCCCTAAGCTCCATCGGTACTGGGAGAGTATCTTAGTCACTCTTGACTCGGCTTTCGATACTCATATCCCCAGATTTCCTGCGTACATCTTACTGGGCCTTCCCAATGCGCTCACCTTCCCTTTGAAGTCAATGAAAGGTAGACAGATGGCCTTAGCGTTAAATGCAGCCACGCAGCTGTTGTTAAGTATGTGGGGGTCTGATCAGATCCCGACGCTAACATTATGGCTCCATAAGCTATGGTTTATTCTTGCCATGGAAAAGCTTACCCTGTCCTCATTGCAGAGTAGTGAAGATTTTAAGGAACTGTGGCAACCATTTTTACAAATACTGTCTACGGAGTTCACGGCACTAACATGTCCAACCTACTTGAGGGTTTTGAAGCTGATTTGAGGGAGGAGAAAGGATGTGCAACGCTTGCTCACATCTGGGGCCGTGACTGCGCAGATACAAGTCCTGGGGATGTAAGACATTGATGCGATTTTATATGCCAACAGTGGGGAAACTATGTTTGATGTTTTTTTATTTAGTTTTTTTTCGTCTTATCGATTTGCATAGAGCACATTGTATGTTATTGCAATGGTCTTACCTTGTAGAGTTGCATATGCATTGTTTATAATTGAAAATACAAATAAACAGATTTGATCCATAAAGTCACTGTGTTACAAAGTAAGTTTTTATGGGATGACCAAACATCAGTGTCATGCCTATAGAAGTCCCCCAGATTTTGTCTAAACATGTAGCATTTTCCCACCTAATGGTATCAATAGCCTTCATTGTTTCCTCTATAGTATAGTAAAGTAGGCTGTGTAATCCATGCTGTGATCTGTGTGATTATTCAGGAACCATTGAGATTTTTGCAAATGGTCCACAGGTTCAAAATCACTCGGTAAAATTCTGAGTCCAGGTAGCAGGGTCCAGATAGTGCTCTGTGCAAGCGGCAGCATATCTGCTTCCATGGTGACTGTTTTCCAAAAAGTGCTGGTGCCTTTGCACTTGGCTGCCTGTAGCAGATCATTCCAATTTGCCTCTTCCCAACTCATTTCGTCCCCAGATAGCACTTTTTTATAGTTAACCACAGCCTCCAACACAACTAATGTGCTTTCGGTTTTTAGAGCTCTATATAATTAATTTTTAGCCTCTTTACAATCCATTATCATACCATGGATTACACAAAGTGTCTCTCACAGTCCCTTGCTTTTTCTTTTGGGCTGGCAGCTTTGTTAAATATGGCCTTAAACTTGCATCTATGGACTTATGGATGTTTATGACTGGGATTTCCAGTGGAGTGTAGCTTACAAATGAGCTCATTACATCAGAAAATACATTATGGATGTTAGTCATGGTCTCTAGATTGCTCAGTACAGTAGACCACTTTATTGACCTACGATTATTTCCAATAGTCGGTTGTATTAATAATAGGTCCTTGTTAAGTGGCAGCAATTCTGGAAGACACCTTGACATCTCTAGGCATAATGGAAGAAGGCCACAGTTGTTTCAGTTATCTATTTCAAAAGTGGTTATCCTGTTCTATGTTACTGCACTATGTAGAATGTAGTCTATCTTCGATCGGGCGTTGCTCCATTTAAATATGTATAAGTTAGTATTATCAGGGCCGATCCTGCTATTACATGCTATCAAACTTCGCTCTAAAGAGAGATGTACTAATTGCATAGCTGCTGCTGTGCATGGTACCACTGGGCCAGCCGTTAATTGGGGATTACTTCTCACCATATCCTCTTCCTCTGTTATTAATTCTAAGCCATTTATTGGCTCATACTTGAAAATAAAATTGCCACCTACAATTATTGTGTATTTGGGGTCAACACTACAAAGAACTCTAAAAAGTGTTTCTACGACCTTGGACTCCAGATTACTTCTCCTTGGTCTTGCATACACATTAAATAGGCGTACTAATGTTCTGTTATCAGTGTTTAAGATTACACTCAGAATTTCAGGCGAATCTATAGGAAATGCATTGACAGTCACATATATGCACATTTTTATCCATAGAACCAGCCTCCTGATGGTCTGCCACTGAAGGAACTGCATTGATGTAGAAGGTTTTGTACCCAAGCTTGTGAGTTAGATCGAATAGAAACGTTTCCTGGAAGAGCCAAAGATGATACTGGTTGATGTACTCATGCCAATATGGTTCCAGTAACTTATACGTTAATCCTGCTACATTGTAGGAAACTAGGTGAATGGATTCTTGCCTAGATGTACTCTCAGTACATAATTCACCCTCTAATCCCAGCTCAGAACCAGTGTTTGTCCCATTTCCATCGTCCTGTACTGCCTGATGTATAGCCCTGTCATAAGGTCTATCTGATGTTTCCTTCAGCCCTCAACTCTGGGTATATGATGATCTTGCAGTAGGAGTAATACTTATTGAAACCTCACTCAGTCTATCTACTGCCTCCAGGACTGTTGACTTGCAGTTGTGTATTAGTTGATTAAGGGGGTCATTATGACCCCGGCGGTAAAAACCACCTACCGCCGCGGCGACGGCCGTCAAAAGACCGTCGCCGCGACTACCAGCCATCCGCCAAATTATGACCTTAGCCGGATTTCTACCAGAAGGATGGCGGAAATCCGGCTGTGGCCATGCCGGCAGATGGCCGCAAGGTGGCGCTGCTGCCAGCAGCACCGCCACGCCAGTAGACCACCACCAGCCGTATTATGAGAATTAATACGACCTGGCGGTGTTCTGCTGGCGGACGCTGCTGCTGGCAGCAGCACCCCATCCCATCTCCTGCCAGAGGACCCCCTGGACACAGGTAAGTGGGTGCTCCGACAGGGGAGGGGGCGGGTGTTGTGTGGGGTTGTGGGTGTGTGTGTGTATACCTGTGCATGCGTGTATGCGAGTGTGTGTTACGTGTTGTATGTGTGTGCATGTTTGGGGGTGTGAGTGCGTGTATGTTGAGTAGTCTGAATGTGTGTCTGTGTGTATGTATGTAAGTGTGTGTTGATGTGTGTGTGAATGGCTGCATGCATGCGTGGATGAATGTGGGAATGGGTGTGTGTATGTGTGTGTGCGTGTGTGAAGGGAGGGGCATGTATGAAGGGTGGGTCTGGAGTGGAAGGGGTTTTGGGGGAACCTGGGAAGCGGAAGGGGGTGGGGGAGACCTCTACCAGTAACAAGGAAGGGATTCCCTGTCACTGATAGTGCCTACAGCCATGGTTTTCGTGGCGGTAAGGAAGCCAGGAAAACCATGGCAGTAGGCGGGGTCATAATCCCGAAGGTGGGCAAGGGACGGCCGCCAGGCTGGAGACTGATGTCTCCAGCCCAACGGCCGTTACCGCTGTTGCGGTCAGAGTGGTACATTGGCGGATTGGCTTCAGCCAAACCGCCAATTTCATAATATGGAGGAAAGTACAGCCAGCCTGTTGGCAGTAATTTCCTCCATATTACCCCCGACCACCGGGGTCATAGTGACTCCCTAAGTCTGATCTGCTGGTTCTTTAATGTAGAATCTGTGTCACTCTGTGGGCTGTGTAACTTGAGCCTCGTTGTGGGTTTTAGAAGAGGGCTTGACCTTAGGTTCTTGGCAGTCAAATCATCCACTATGATTTTGTTGTTAACAGTAAGTAAATGATGTTTTTGTCTCAATTTCCGCTGAGTACTCATTCCGCTTTAACTAAGTCTGAACGCACAACAGAAAGACATTGTTAGTGGACTTACTCACAAGTCACATATGGAAGTTAGTCTGCCTAAAAGTTATCAAATGTAAGTGAAAAAGAAAATCCATTGTGAGTTATATAACACATGTAATCCATAGTGAACATAAAATAAAGGGTGATTTCCAATAACAACAGCAATCAAGATAGCAACTAATGGACAAATAGGCTAAGGGCTTGCATTGCCTTTGCGTGACACAAATCGTGACTAGGCATGCAAATCCTTAGCTGGGTTAAGCCATGCAAGACACTTTGCATGGTTTAATAACTACAAAGTAACACAACACAGTGCATAGTGGTGCCTTGTGTTACTTTGGGCATTTCTATGCATTCACCCATGTATTTTGATGCAAACCCAGATTTACAAAGACTTGTAAACCGGCGTCTGTGCCAAAATGGTGCGCCTATGCGACAGAGGCATAACAATGAGGAATATCTTTATTTCTCTCCCATAATTCCTCTTTCCAAATGTGCTGTATTTTGCAGCATACATAGAAAAAGGAGTATGTCTCTAAAGGATTGTTTTTGTACAGGAAGGTACCCCACGGGTCATAAGTTCCATCTTTAGTCTCAGGATAAGGCTCTAATCAAGGGAAGGAGACATTGGAACACAATCCCCCTGCTGGACACGGCCATAACACATCCGAGGCGGTGGTGCCCTTCAGTCATAATTGGGCCTGCAGGGAGTGCGATCTCTCTGCCTGCATAAACGAGTGAAGGGGCCTCTCCGCCCAATCAACTATAAGTTCCAAAGATTGCTTGTTGTTATACATATTAATTTCTCTCGTGGGAGACTAACAAGCGTCGTATCGTACGACTATCTTAAACCAAGTCAGCTCCTAATCACTTCCGTCTGACCAGCTGGACCGGGTGTAAGTTAAACCAACCTGTATGTCAATTAAGTCTTAACAATCATTTCTTCCACGTGATTTATTGACACCGGGTGATGTCCATCCACTGCAAGTTTTAAGGGGTGCCATGGGTCTTGAGGGAAGCAGACCTGTGTTAGGAGAGTGTGCAGGTGATATGAAGAAGAAAACGATGCCCCATACATAGTTCCAGGAAAACACCCGGGTAGATAGACTGAGCACAGGAGAGCCAGAGCTGGCTGCTGGGTCGGACAGGGATGCTCTCAGGGGTGGCAGTGACGTGTAGAAACAGTGCTGAGAGCAGGGCGGAGGAGGGGCGCAGATAGCCAGCTTGAAGAGCTCAAAGCGAGCCTTATTTCAGTCTCTCGGGGGAGGGCGCCCGGGGATGAGAAGCAGCGAAACTTCAACCAACTAACCAATTCCACACTCCAGGGCTCAGCGCCGAACAGTAAGGGCGGTGTGACAGAGCGACTACAGAGCTCAGTGGAGGACTGATGCTGCTCGCCTCAGGCAGGCTGGGAGTGCTGCTACCCGTAGGAGACCGACTGGCACTTACTGCGAACATACTGGCCGCCTGTGGTCCGTGTGTGGCTCGCCGAGGCGCACTCAGATCAAAGCACCAGAGACCGGCTTCATCAGCAAGTCGAGCCTAGACTGGATCACAGCAGCCAACAGATCGCAGGATATTCATTGTGCCAGGACCAGACTTTAATTTAAAACGAAACCAAGACCCAGAAAAAGACTATCATCGTCTCTAACCGAGGTTGTCACAGCCCGCACAGACCAGTCTACAGGGTGGCAATTTAGTTCATAACTTTCAGAACATAAGGAAAATGGCAGTTCGCATGTCACCTGCGTACCTGTGTGCCCTTCTGACAGGTGAGGCGGCTTGTGTCTGTGTGTGCAACTGATAGATACGTCTTCAGCTGTTTTTGTTTTCTGTTTCACACGGATGTCTGAAGCTGCATTGCAACTGTTGAAACATTTTTTTCTGAAAAGTCGGTTCCCACGCTTCAGCATGTATTAAAACGGAGGGATGGCGCGAAAACCCCAGCTGCAGCAGCACTTCACCCTCTTCCGCTTGCCCAGCTCCCCCTCCTCCTCCTCATATGGCCACACAAACGTATGCCCAAAGGAATCCTTGGAACACTGGCACAGGTTACTGACTTGTGAGCTAAAAGCTACCCATAGTTTTAACCTCCAGTCCCCTGACTCGTTGGCGGTAAGGAGAACTGTAGTTGTCACCCGGAGATATGTCAGCCTGGCGGCTGTGTTCTGCAGCTGCTGCTAAGGCTAGAGCATGGATACGATCAAAGCCTGGCTGCCTTCACACAATGAGGCAAATGTACAAAAAAGTCATGTAATGTAGCGCTGCGTTGCCAGAAATGAAGAGCTTGGGTTAGTTATGGTGCTACTGCAGTGTTCTGCTGCAGTTGCATGCTATTTTTCCATGAGAATCAGATTTCCAATAGTTTTTCCACGCTTAAGATAGTTGTGTGATCTTGGGCTAATCTTTTCATCACCCTGTCCTCCTTCAATTAATAGAAACATAGTAGAGGGTTAAGCATATTGTAGAGCTATACATACCAATGATAGGGATTACTAAATGTGTGAGGACACGTTATGGTACATTTGCCAGTATGTCGTGCAATGGAGCAGCATATGTCTCTGTACCTCGAGCTATAGGAAAATGAGATGTTATGTACCATAGGACTCGGCTTTGAGCCCTACACTGCTCAATATTTACACAGCACCACTGGCCAGAGAAGCCTTGGGTCTCTCATATTGTGTCCTGTGCTGATGACACACAATTAATGCTTGCCGTTCAACAACCTGATGAGTCTGAAGTAGTTGATTTTCAGAGGTGTCTCATGGCAATTGCCAATTGGATGCACAGTAGCTGTCTGAAGCTGAATTCAGACAAGTTGGTAATTCAGAGATCCTAGACTTTAGAAGATTATGGCCAGCTGGTTAGAGTGGGGGAGGGGGGGGCTCCAGTAGCTGATTGATGGCTACTTGATTTTTTTTCGTGAAATCTTTAAGAAAGATCATCATATTTCTGCCAGCACCTACGTGAAAAGACATCATTCACACATTGATTATAGCTAGACTAGGCTATGGCAATGTGCTATACCTCAGGCCGGTGAATGGTCTGCTAAATATGCTTCAAGTGGTGCATTATGCAGCAGCAGTACTTATTTTGTACACCCCCATCAGACATTCCATCAGTGGGTCTTTGAAGGCACTGCATTGGTTCCAGATCAGGGAAATGTTAGCATTCAAAGCTCTAACAATGAGTCATAGATCCCAACAGAAAAGAGACCCTTGTTATTTAAAGGAAAGAGTTAGAGTTTACAGCCCCAGTAAGGTTATTTGCTCTGCCAGAAAGAGGCTTGTTCAGATTTCTTTGATTAAAAAAGCCAGAGCAGGGGGGAGATCTTATTCTGTCTGGGCTGCTGGGCTGTGAATTTCCTTACTCAGGAGTCTACGAGAAACTGAAGCGGAAGATGCTTTTAAATCTAATCTTGAAATCTTTCTTTTTAGAGAGAAGTAGTCAAGTTCATGTGCCTGGCTAGCTGCGCACTGGGGCACTTACTTGGAAGCAACTATTGTGCTTCATAAGAGGTTTTCATTCATTCAATAAGCACATAAACTAAAGTTGCTGTCTGTGTTGTGTGAGGGAGAGAGCAGGACAGAACCATATCTACAGAGATATGGCGCTGTTTCTCCCTCTGCACCATGCACATAGCCTGACACCATAGTGCAAGGGTGTGTGTTGTGTCTAGCATAGGTATTTTTTACTGGAATGGTAGAACCACTACAATACAAAATCCTATGCTTAGACTAAGCTTAAAACTGTTCATTCATTGGATATGTACTGTACAGCCAGCAAAAGTTAGGAGAAATAGCATTTCTTTTTTAAACTCTAGATAGGTCCTTTCATCAAACCCCATGGGTGGTTGAATGGTGTACCGCCCATGGTACGCACCCTTGACACAAAATAACGCAAAGCAGCATGAAGCACTATTTGTGTGACTTTTTCACAGTGCAACGTAAAGGAAATAGTTTATCAACCCTTCGCCTCAGTTTGCGTCACTTCATATGATATTACACTAGCTCCAAACTTTGATAAATCCACCTCATTGTTTTGAGGGGTATCAAAATGGTGGTATGAGTTGTGGATAAGAGTCTTGTCGAGAGCATGACAGGTAAGTAATCTTCCTGAGCTCGAATAAGTCTCCATGGTTTTATGCCAGTTTGCATGACTGCAACATTGAGCTTGGACATGTATTAAATGAATAATGTTCCATATTAGCTCCATAAAATTTAAGACGAACCAAATCTTCCTGAGAGTAAGTTACATGAATCCGTACCCCCACCCCTTCTTAGACATGAGTGCACCTTTTGAAACCGGGGTGTGCTCTGTAGGGTGACAACACTAAGCACATTAGGAACTGTCTGGTATTTATTAGCACGAGCCCCTTGAAACCACCGTGCCTAAAGTGGCTTGCCTGGCATGCTGGAGCGCAGGGAATCTGCCTGACAGCGAACTGTGATGCTGCAGAACGGCTTGCTCAGGAACAGCTCGCCATGTATGGTATAAAGTGAAACTCGATAAGTGTGGGAGTGCATACTGTTTGAGTGCTTTACTGTCACGCTTGTCCTGCACACAGTGAAACGGATGTAGGGACGTCTCTGAACACATGCATTCTCTTAACGTGCCCTCAAGAGACTGTGAGTACGCAGTCTCACCTGGTTTCCTAAACGTGAAACACCTGCAAATAGATGGCATTTACAAATGCCCTGCTTGCTGCATGGCATCTCCAACAGAGAGGCTTTAGGAAGAGTTCCAGACTGCAACCCCAACGGCAGTCTGTTTATTCTGAAAGGCATTTCTCTCTCTTAACTCCACAAATTTCTGCCTGCGTTTTCCTGGAAGAGCATTAGTCAAAGGCACACGAGCAACAGCATTTCAAGCCCCTCAGGGCACAGAAACGGATTGTGTAACTTTTTACTTACAAATTATACTTGTTTAAAAAGTTAAACGTCTTATTTAGAAGGTTTACGAACATTGGTTGCTAAATGTGTCAGTATCTCAACCCTACTTTTAAACATTAGGATTGGCAGCTAAATGTTACAAATACATTTTATTGCTTTGCAATGTCGCATTCGGTTGGGTACACTTATGAACATGAATCAATATTCAGCCATTTATATGTGTCTCAAAGTTCTGCATGTGTTTTAGTAGCTTAACAAGGATTAGTATTTGTTTTTTGAATATTGTAACTATAGTTTTCTTATTAAAACAGCCAAGTGATCTGATTTTGTGAAGTGAAAGTGTTTCTTGATTGGCCGGTTTGTGTATTGGTTCTGTGGACTAACGATTTGTGAAAATGAGCCAGTTTGAATGCTTAGGTGAAGGTATGGATGGGTGATTGCAATGATGGAAGCAGGGCTGACGAGTGAAGGAGCTCGAAGGACTTAATAAGTGAGTACTTGAACTGATGAATGAGTAAGTGTGCTCCTTCTTCAAAAACATTCAAAGTACACATCACTTGTTCCTGATATTCCACTCTTTCACCAAATCACATTAGGAATCAGTAAAACTTTATTTTTGTAGCTCCTAGTACCTATTTCTGTCATTGCATTCCAAAATGTTCCCAATGCTTCATTTGTCTTCCACGGGTCATATTCAATCAAATGTTAAGATATTCTGATCCCCTGCATAGATTATGTTTCCTCGTGCATCTCTTTTGCCCCTACAAACCTTCTAAAGTGCTGCTCTTACTTCATCTTAGTCCAGCACTGCATAACTACATGTTAACAGTTATAACTGTCACGTCCATCTATTTTGTTCCATCGTACAAGAAGGATGTCAGAACAGTTTTTACCCCCTTACTCTTATTAGAGCTTGAGCCAAAGACTAGTCCTTTCCCTCCAAATGAAGACTGCATACAGTCATATTTTCTTCTTCTTCGCTCTCGTAGGTTGGCGTAAACTTTGAAATATCAGTGGAATATGACAGATATACAACAAACAATATCATTTTGGAACATAGCTTTTGTGCCAAATAGCTGGCATTGCAACATAATCCTTGGGCTTGTCATGTAGCTATGTACTGTGATCGTGATATGGTCAGTGGCCGTTGTTGCTGTCTGTGTCCTGTCATTGTGAAGTGGTCAGTGGTGATTATTGTGATGTGTTTTATGGCTGTTGTTGCCAGCAATGCTTGTACTGTTGGCTGATGACTTATGTTGATACTTGGCCTTTGTTGTGTTTGCTGCAGTCAGCTTTCCTGGCCAGATGAATCCAATGAATAGGAAAAAGAAATTGTGGGGGTCTACCCACCAATCATTATTTTTTGTGTTTTTTCAAACCTCACTCTTGCTTTTTGCCCTGCCTAGTCTGTCTGCTTTGCAGCTTTTCCTCCTCTTTGACCTGCCTTTTGGTTTGAGGTGTGTTAGAAATGGGGTTTTTGGTTGGCAGTCGGGTTACCCTCTGTCCAAGCAAGAACCCTCACTCTAGTCAGGGTAAGTCACACACAATCCAAAATTAGCCTGTGCCCACCCTCTGGTAGCTTGGCATGAGCAGTCAGGCTTAACTTAGAAGGCAATGTGTAAAGCATTTGTGCAATAAATCATACAATACCATAATATAACACCACAAAAATACACCACACAGTGTTTAGAAAAATATATAATATTTATCTGGCTATTTGCAGGTCAAAACGATCAAAGATGCAATATGAATTTGTAAAGATATCACTGAAAAGTGATATAAAGTGTCTTAAGTCTTTAAAAAGCAAACAAAGTCTCTTTCAAGCACAAAGTACCTGGTTTGGAGTGAAAAATCTTTGCAAAGGGCCGCAGAAGAAGAGATACTTGGAAAAATAGTGTGTGCGTCGATTTCTCCCCAGCACACACGGACTTGGGTCGTTATTTTTCACGCGGGGAAGTCGTGCGTTGTTTTCCGGCACGCGGACATTCTCTTTCTATGGGTCACGGGGATTACCAGATGTCCCGGGTCTGTGCGTGGATTCTCCTGCTTGTTTTCCGGCTGCGCATCATTCTGCGGGGCTGTGCGTCGAAGTTTCGCTCTCACGGCAGGCGTCGCATCGATTTCTCCTCTGGAAGTCGGGCGGCGTTGTCCTTGCGAGGCCGTGCGTCGAAGTTCCGGTCATCCCGAAGGCGTTGCGTCGATCAGCGTCGGTGTGCGGCGTTTTTCTCGCTGCGGAACAAGCTGTGCGTCGAAAATTTCAGCGCACGAAGCGTCCAAGTGAAAAAGAGAAGTCTTTTTGGTCCTGAGACTTCAGGGAACAGGAGGCAAGCTCTACCCAAGCCCTTGGAGAGCACTTTTACAGCCAGACAAGAGTTCAGCAAGGCAGCAGGCCAACAACAAG
Organism: Pleurodeles waltl; assembly: GCF_031143425.1. Classification (NCBI taxonomy): domain Eukaryota; kingdom Metazoa; phylum Chordata; class Amphibia; order Caudata; family Salamandridae; genus Pleurodeles; species Pleurodeles waltl. The sequence continues at coordinate 282,506,222 of NC_090436.1, forward strand.
GCAGCAGTCCTTTGTAGAAAAGCAGACAGGTGAGTCCTTTGAGCAGCCAGGCAGTTCTTCTTGGCAGGATGTAGTTTCTGGTTCAGGTTTCTTCTCCAACAAGTGTCTGATGAGGTAGGGCAGAGGCCCTGTTTTATACTAAATTGTGCCTTTGAAGTGGGGGTGACTTCAAAGAGTGTCTAAGAAATGCACCAGGTCCCCTTTCATTTCAATCCTGTCTGCCAGGGTCCCAGTAGGGGGTGTGGCAGTCCTTTCTGTGAGGGCAGGCCCTCCACCCTCCCAGCCCAGGAAGGCCCATTCAATATGCAGATGTATGCAAGTGAGGCTGAGTACCCTGTGTTTGGGGTGTGTCTGAGTGAATGCACAAGGAGCTGTCAACTAAACCTAGCCAGACGTGGATTGAAGGGCACAGAAAGATTTAAGTGCAAAGAAATGCTCACTTTCTAAAAGTGGCATTTCTAGAATAGTAATATTAAATCCGACTTCACCAGTCAGCAGGATTTTGTATTACCATTCTGGCCATACTAAATATGACCTTCCTGCTCCTTTCAGATCAGCAGCTGCCACTTCAACAGTGTATGAGGGCAGCCCCAATGTTAGCCTATGAAGGGAGCAGGCCTCACAGTAGTGTAAAACCGAATTTAGGAGTTTTACACTACCAGGTAAATGTCCTGCCTTTTACCCACACAGCACCCTGCTCTAGGGTTTACATAGGGCACACATTAGGGGTGACTTATATGTAGAAAAAGGGGAGTTCTAGGCTTGGCAAGTACTTTTAAATGCCAAGTCGAAGTGGCAGTGAAACTGCACACACAGGCCTTGCAATGGCAGGCCTGAGACAAGGTTAAGGGGCTACTGAAGTGGGGGGCACAACCAGTGCTGCAGGCCCACTAGTAGCATTTAATCTATAGACCCTAGGCACATATAGTGCACTCTAGTAGGGACTTATAAGTAAATTAAATAGCCAATCATGGATAAACCAATCAATAGTATAATTTACACAGAGAGCATATGCACTTTAGCACTGGTTAGCAGTGGTAAAGTGCCCAGAGGTGAGAAGCCAACAACAACAGGTCAGAACAATAGGAGGAAGGAGGCAAAAAGTTTGGGGATGACCCTGTCAAAAAGCCAGGTCCAACAAGGTGCATTTCAGATTTTATTATTGTGACAGTCTTTGTCTCTGATATATGGCAAATTGGTATCCCAGTCATAAGATGTGTGCTTGATACAAATGGGTGACACTTTAGGCCTAATTACAAATCTGATGGTCTCATTACCGCCAGGTTCACAGATGGCAGTTAGACCTCTGCCGGTATGGTGGTCCAAGTAATCCTGGTGGTCTGGGGGTCCGGGCGGTCCTCATCCGCCAGGGCAGTACTGCAAGGTGTACTGCCCCTGCGATTACTAATTTGTTCTCCACCAGCGATTTCATGGCGGAAAAGGCTGGTGGAGAACAGGTGCAGGGAACCCCAGGAAGGCCCCTGCACTGCCCATGCACTTGGCATGGGCAGTGGATGAGCCCCGTGGCCAGCACCATCGCAGTTTTCGCTGTCTGCCTTGTAGACAGTGAACATTGCGAGGGTGCCTGTGCACCCTGCATCCTACAGCATTGCCGCCGGCTCAATTACGAGCCAGAGACAATGCTGGAGGGCATTTCCCACTAGGCCGGCGGGTGCAAACTCTGGTTTCCGTCCACCAACCTAGCGGGAAACTTGTAATGGGCCCGTAGGGGAGGCAGCCACAATAGCGGTAACTTCCCAGTTGGAAGTTTGGCATATGGTGAAAAACGTCTGCCACACTTATAATCAGGCCCTTTATCAGTTATTGTGAGAGGACTGTCCCATGCAGTTGCTGGGAAGGGAAAGCATTGATTTTGTCTGTGGATCATGCACTTGTCACCAACCTGCATTTCTTTCTGTCATTGTCCTTATCGAAATATCACTTCATAATGGTTCTCTGAATTTCATCAAACTGTACCATATGCACTCGTATCTCTTGTACTTTTTGCATGAGCTCCTTAACATACTCATCTCAGGCCGGCTCAAACTCCTTTTCTGCTGTGTTTTGGGCTGGCATATAGGAATAGTCCCACCCTGGCATAATTTTGTCCGAATAATGCCTCCTATGGGATCACTCTTTCAGTTGAATGTTTTTCTCTGTGCATTTGTTGCAGAACATGCTTTAGTGCCTCTTTCCATGAAGTTCCTTGTGAATCAATCACTTTTCTTTCATGACTTCCTTTAGTTCAGAGTTTAGCCTCTCTACTTCCCTTGAACTTTGTGGTCTATGTGAAATTCTTATTCTACCCCCGATATTTGACCCAAAATTGTATTAGTTCTTCACGTGAAATAGGATCCGTTGTCTGCCGAAATGGCAAGGGTCAATCTATACCTGCAAAACATATTCTTTATCAGTATTTTGTGTGTTGTGAGTGCAGAGTAGTTGACAGTAAGGATAGCCTCTCGCCACCTGGAGAAGCTGTACCTCTTGCCTGTCATCTTTCTGGGAAGAGGGCCTATGTAGTCAATATATATTGCTTGCCACGGTCCTTCTGCTGGTGGTCGCTGTTGTAGGGTACCTTTCCTGTTGTTGTATTGTTTTTTTTTTTTAACCATTTTTATTGAGAAGACAAAAGTACATCTCTGCACAATAAAGCGAGCTGGTGGCATTGTCTACATGTTCCTTTACACATCTCATTGTGTACAGCAAATGAAAATCCAGTGGCATTACAGGAGAAAACAGTTCCCATTTTGCTATGTATATGTTAGAAATGGGGTCTTTGGTTGACAGTCAGGTTACCCACTGTTCAAGCAAGGACCCTCACTCTAGTCAGGGTAAAAGAGAATCACCCTCAGCTAACCCCTGTTTACCCCCTTGGTAGCTTGGCAGAGCAGTAGGCTTAACTTCAGAGTACAAGGTGTAAAGTATTTGTACCAACACACACAGTAACTTAATGAAAACACTCCAAAATGACACAACACCAGTTTAGAAAAATAGGAAATATTTATCTAAACAAAAGAAGACCAAAACGACAAAAATCCAACATACAAAAGTCAAGTTATGAATTTTTAAAGATTAAATTAAAAAATAGCGCTTACAAACACAAAATGCTTCGATGAGGTGTTAACATGGCGTTGTGACGGAGTAGTTGCCAACAAGTCGACACCAGCGGCGCCGGACACGTAGTCGCGTAGACCCCCAAGTACAGTACCTTTGGTGAAGAGTGAAAACAAGTCGATATGCGAAGTCGGGGTTCGCGGTGTCAGTGCGAAACGCTGAATCCGCGCACTTCGAGCGGCGTCGGTCACGACGTGGTGCTGCGACTTCCAAGTAGTCTTGGACTTCAGCGGGGATGCAGCGGCATCGGGCCTGCGAAGATCGTCGCATTCCAGCGAAGGTCACGGCGTCGGGTGCAGGCGGCATCACCGGATTCAGCAGCGGCGTCGGTCCGAAGTCGTCCGAAGTCGATTTCCCTGGATTTCCACCAGCTTTCCTTTCAAGGGCCCAGGGACTGGATAGGGCACCACTTGTCAAAGCAGGAGTCTCTCCAGAGACTCCAGGTGCTGGCAGAGAGAAGTCTTTGCTGTCCCTGAGACTTCAAACAACAGGAGGCAAGCTCTAAATCAAGCCCTTGGAGATTTCTTCACAAGATGAAAGGCACACAAAGTCCAGTCTTTGCCCTCTTACTCTGACAGAAGCAGCAACTGCAGGATATCTCCACAAAGCACAGTCACAGGCAGGGCAGCACTTCTCCTCAGCTTTTCAGCTCTTCTCCAGGTAGAGGTTCCTCTTGTTTCCAGAAGTGTTCTAAAGTCTGTGGTTTTGGGTGCCCTTCTTATACCCAGTTTCTCCTTTGAAGTAGGCCTACTTCAAAGTAAAGTCTCTTTGGAATGTAAAATCCTGCCTTGCCCAAGGCAGGCCCCAGACACTCTCCAAGGGGTTTGAGACTGCATTGTGTGAGGGCAGGCACAGCCCTTTCAGGTGCCAGTGACCACTCCTCCCCTCCCTCCTAGCACAGATGGCTCATCAGGATATGCAGGCTACTCCCCAGCTCCCTTTGTGTCATTGTCTAGTGTGAGGTGCAACCAGCCCAACTGTCAAACCGACCCAGACAGGGAATCCACAAACAGGCAGAGTCACAGAAATGGTATAAGCAAGAAAATGATCACTATCTAAAAGTGGCATTTTCAAACGCACAATCTTAAAATCAACTTTACCAAAAGATGTATTTTTAAATTGTGAGCTCAGAGACCCCAAACTCCACATGTCCATCCGCTCCCAAAGGAAATCTACACTTTAATCAGATTTAAAGGTAGCCCCCATGTTAACCTATGAGAGGGACAGGCCTTGCAACAGTGAAAAACTAATTTAGCAATATTTCACTGTCAGGACATATAAAACACATTACTATGGGGGTCATTCTGACCTCGGCGGTAAAAGGCCTATACCGCCGGTCAGAACTCCGCCATTCTACCGCCGCGGCCGCGGTAAACCGCCACGGTCATTCTGACCACCAACTGTGAAA